>NC_069657.1:419758062-420066812 GCF_027244095.1 Hemicordylus capensis
AGTCTTAACTCCGTGAACTTTTAATCAGTTTTGTTGTTTTCTTCTTCTTCCTTTGCTACCTATTCTTTGACATGGTGGATTAGACATCTAAATAAATACAGGAGAATGAAATCTTGCCTAGTCTAATGCGTTTCATGGTGACAAAGGATGGTGTGATTTCACATGGTGAAATTCATCACTGGTTTTAGCCTTCGAAAAGTCTGCCAGAATTCTCACTTGTATTGAACAGTCTTGATGAGATCATGGAAGAGCGGAAACAAGGCATGAACGTTGCCTCTGCCATCTTAAAAGCTATTCATGTTCTATTCATTATTATAGCAGCCATGTTGAAATAGCAAGCATTACATGTCCTATGCTGATCATCTTATCATGTAGATTTTAAGCAGGTTTCCAGATACAAATAAACTGTGCTTGCAATCCTGAGTGGACTGGTAGTATCAGCAACCACAATATGATGTCTCCATTCTCATATGATGGAAGAAAGGGTGGGTAGATATAGTCCTACTGTCAAGGAGAAAGTCTTCCTGTGGATTCTTCCTGCCCTCACCCTGCTCCCCAGTCCCACCATTTGACACATGTTTTTAACATTGAAGTCCTCAGAGCTAGAGAATAGGGACGTGCAGAACAGGTTTGCTCTTGAACTGGTCCACCATGAACCAGGGCGGTTCAATAGTTTCGATTGTGAATCGGACCACCCTTCACGAGGAGGAGCTCAGTCCAAGATCTAATGGAACCAACAACCAAACCTGGTCTGAAGCAATCCGGTTCGGCGGTGAGAGGGTGAGGGCAAGAGGGGTGCCAGTGGTGCCAGCAGGGTGGTGAGAGGCATCTTTCAAAGTAAATGAGAAGGTCCTTACTGGGTACAGAAGCAGCCTGGTGCAGCAGTGTGATGCTCCCGACAGCAGCCCACGTGGCGATGTGACTCCAGCACTGACTTGGCTTTTGCGTATCTTTCATTTACTTTGAAAGATGCCTCTTGTCACTGCCCCCATGCCTCCCTCACCCGTCTCACCGTTGAAATGATGACCTCAGCTGGTCGATTCAAACGAACCAGTTTGCATACCCGTGGTTTGGTCCAAATTTGGACCAAACTGCAGAAAACGGTCTGTGCACACCCCTACTGGAGAACAAGCGCACACCATCTCTAGAAAAAGAAAAGATAAAGGAACACAGAAAGATAGAGTTTAGTCCAAGGTCTATGAGTCCAAGTATCCTGTGCCCAACAATGGCCAGACAAATGTTTCTGGGAAGCACTATGCAGAGCATGAAGGCAATAGCCCGCTCCTCAGTTGTTGCCTCCAACACCTAGTACTCAGAGGTACACTGCCTCTGAACATGAAGAGACTCCATTTCAAAACCCCATTCAGTTATGAAACTCACCTTCTGACCTTCTCTCAGCCTAACCTAATTCAGGGCTAATTTGGATGAGAAACCAGCCAGTACACACACAATACTACACCAAGGGTTTGTCCACCGTGACATCACTGGAGGATGTCCCAACACACTCTTGGGGCATTTTATTTCTCTAGTTCTAGTGTTATGTGAGATGGAGAAGAATTTCTCTCTCTCCACTTTCTCCACACCATGCATGATTTTATAGACCTCTATCATGTCTCCCTACAGTCGTCTTTTTTCTAAACTAAAAAGCCCCAGATGTTGTAGTTTGCCTCATAAGAAAGGTGTTCTAGGCCCCTGATCATCTTGGTTGCCCTCTTCTGCACCTTTTCCAGTTCAACAATGTCCTGTTTTAGATGAGGTGACTAGAATTGTACGCAGTACTCCAAGTGTGGTTGCACCATAGTTTTGTATAAGGGCATTATAATATTAGCTGATTTATTTTCAATCCCCTTCCTAATGATCCCTAGCATGGAATTGGCCTTTTTCACAGCTGCCGCACATTAAGTTGACACTTTCAACGAGCTGTCCACCACAACCCCAAGATCCCTCTCCTGGTCAAATCACCGACAGCTCATATCCCATCAGCGTATGCTTGAAGTTGGGGTTTTTCGTCCCTATGTGCATCACTTTACACTGCCAACATTGAACCGCATTTGCCACTTTGTCGCCCACTCCCCCAGTTTGGAGAGATCCTTTTGGAGCTCCTTACAATCCGTTTTGGATTTCACTACCCAAAAGAGTTTGGTATCATCTGCAAATTTGGCCACCTTGCTGCTTACCCCTGCTTCTAGATCATTTATGAATAAATTAAAAAGCACCGGACCCAGTACAGATCCCTGGGGGACCCTTACTTACTGTACTTCCCTCCATTGCGAAAGCTCTCCATTTATACCTACCCTCTGTTTCCTATCTTTCAACCAGTTAGCAATCCACACATATACTTGTCCCCTTATCCCATGACTGCTAAGTTTCCTCAGGAGTCTTTGATGAGGAACTTTGTCAAAAGCTTTTTGGAAGTCCAGGTATACTATGTTAACTGGATTACCTTGATCCACACACTTGTTGACACTCTCAAAGAACTCCAAAAGGTTGGTAAGGCAAGATTTACCTTTGCGGAAGCCATGCTGGTTAACTCCCAGCAGAGCCTGTTCTTCTATTTGCTTTACAATTTTATCCTTGAGGATGCTTTCCATCAATTTGCCTGGAACCGTCAAGCTAACCGGCCTGTAATTTCCCGGATTGCCCCTGGATCCCTTTTTGAAAATCAGTGTTACATTTGCTACTCTCCAGCCCTCTGGTACAGAGCCCAATTTCAGGGATAAGTTATACATTTTTAGCAAGGAGGTTGGCAATTTCACATTTGAGTTCTTTGAGGACTCTTGTGTGAAGAAGTATTTCTTCTAAGCTCTCCTGAGCCTCCTAAAACTTGTAGGAAGAGAATGAAAAAATCCAAAGACATTTCAGGGCTTTTCAGATTTTCTCTCTAGACTCCACCAAGACAGATACTCTCTTTCCCCTTTACCCCACCCCACAGCTTGTAGGGAGATAGAAGCTGGCAAAAAGATGTAGCAAAATATCAGCTTCCCTGCCCCCCCATCACATCTGTCATCTGTTGATGAAGAGCACAAAAATCTTAGCATAGGATTTTACAACAAAGTAAAATCCGGTCAAGTTCCCCATTCGCTGAGCAGGTTTCAAATTTATTCATTTACCAAAAATGATTTTTGAAGCAGACCTAGTAATTTCCAAGTGTAATATTGGGCTTCTGAGTGGCATCATGCAACTAGAGTGTAATGTTCTTTTGCTTTCGGTTTACTAGAAATGACCATAGTGAGGAATGCCCACCATTTATGCATGAGCTCCAGCTATAACACAGTGGTTTCTGGATCTACAATGTGAAAACATAAAACTAACACAGTTCCCCTCCGAACCCTGCCTACCCAAAGAATTATGCATAACTATTTGGAATATTCTCCAATGATTGCAAATGGTCTTTGGGTGACACTGATTGAAGAGAGAAATGAAAAGACCTTTTTTCAATCTGTTTGTTTAAGTATTTATAATCCATGCAATATATTGCATGTTTATTGTATGTTCTACATTGGTATTTTCAAAAATGGTAATAAAAATGTATTTATTTTTTAAAAAGTTTAAATATACTTTCATTAACATAATTTGATGCAACACAACTCGCCGCCACCCCCCACTGTGTTGATTTTATTTATTTATTTATTTATTACATTTTATATCCTGCTCTTCCTCCAAGGAGCCCAGAGCAGTGTACTACATACTTGAGTTTCTCCTCACAACAACCCTGTGAAGTAGGTTAGGCTGAGAGAGAAGTGACTGCCCCAGAGTCACCCAGCTAGTATCATGGCTGAATGGGGATTTGAACTCAGGTCTGCCCGGTCCTAGTCCAGCACTCTAACCACTACAAGATGACCCAAGCCGGGGAGGATGACATTCTGGCCCTTGCCCAACTGTGCACACAAGTAGCAACCTTGTAGCCCTGTCAGAAAGTTAGCAAGTACTGTTTGGTGAGGAAGGAGCGAGTGCAGCGGTCGGCGGTGGAAGGCTACATCCATCTGCCTGGTCTCTCTCCCCAAACAGCTGATCAATCAAATTGCTGATTTTTCTGATCAGAACTGTGCATATGCAGCCCCAATGACTGGATCAGGCGAGGTATCGTACTTTATTTTATTTACATAGGAAAAAATATGCAAAGTCGTGCACAATAACAGAACTTCCCTAGGGAGTGAATTCCACATGTACATTCAGTGGCTATTTTCTATTTGCACACTCAGCACCTCTTTGCATGTGTGGTTTCTGATCCAGATAGGGATCCATGCACCGTCACTGGACTGGAGCAATTGGGAGACATGCAGACCAGTGTCACATGCTCCTGCCTGTGGCTTCCAGCAGCATCTGGTGGGCCACTGTGTGCGATACAGGATGCTGGACTAGATGAGCCTTGGGCCTGATCGAGCAGGGCTGTTCTTATGTTCTTAAGCTGTCTGCAGTGCTCTCTAGCAACAAACACTAGCAATGCTCACATCCATTGGGCCTCAACTAGATCCAGTAGAAATGCTTTCCTGGGTCAACCAGCCTTCCCTTCCCACCCCTCCTCGCTACTAAACCTTGGCACTCGCCAACCCACTCTTAATCAACACCTTCCCTCCTCTTCTTTCCATTTTCTCTGTCTTTGGTCAGGATCTGCTAGCTAGCTTAACACTGACGATCATATGCAACCCACACTTTTGATTAGATAGGAATACTGCACTACACTACGCTTAGAACATGATTGACCTGATCGTTTTACTTGATTGACATTATTGCCTTAAAAACCAATTTGCCTTAATAAAGCCCATTTAAACTTTACATCAGTGTCTGCATCTCTCTTTAAGTGTGCATAAAGATCATACATGATTGCTGCAACAAGAACTTGTGCCACATGGTGGCAGGAGTGAACAAGTCTCTTTGGCACTAATTTTGCTAGCTCCGGAGCATACATAGAGTGCTGATCAGACTTGGCTCACAAAAAAGGCCCTCTCAGCCCCACAGCCCGCTCTAAAGCCAGTTTGAAATGGGTCTAGATAATCAGTTTCCTCCAAGACCAGCTTGGAGCTGGTCAGCCACCACCCTCTCAATCATCTCACCCAACTATGGGAGGTTGGAGACTGGCGTATAATTAACCATCACAAGGGGATCCTGATGATAATTTGGTTTTCCTCCACCTCTGGAAGTCCCCCTTTCCACAGCCCCACCAAGCTCCCTCACCACTTCAGTCTGGCCTGACACTTTCACCACATGGAGGCCTGCTGCTCAGGATCTTGTCATAGGAATTGTCTCATCAGGTAAGTCTCTTGCCTTTTCAGCTATTGATACTTCTCCTTATTCTCAGCTTCTTCTACAGCTTTCCTCAGTTCCTCTTGGTGGGTCTTTTTAGTTATTCTCCTCGGTAGCTCTTCCCTTTCCTGCCACTCATTCATCACTCATCACCAGCCGCTTGGTTACAGTTCAGCTGCTACTCCTGGTAGCAGTACAACCTGCCCCCTCACCTCAACTGCCTCTTCCTAGGCATTGCCTAGCAAGATTGGAGTAGGCCCAGAGACAAGATTTTAAAATGCACCCCCCACCACCACTGAAGCTCAGCTCATGAAGTAAAGAAATCTTAAATGAGGCTGAATAGTGGTAACAAAAAGCATATATATATAACACAATAGAACATCATCCTATTTTTTAAAAGATTTTGTAAATTGTGGATGATGCAAGTCATTTAATGGTACTAGAGAAAGACATGCTGTTCTGGTAGCTCCAGGTCTTAACACTCACATCAGTTTTGGAGGATGAATACAACTGAAGGAAGCCCGGGTGGGTGTGTGACTGGGCGAGTCAGTCATATGATTTGCCTCTGGGCCCCCCCCCAAGGCAGTGGGCCCCCAGACAAGGCAGTGGGCCCCCTGTCTCCTCTTGCCCTATTATAGTTACGCCCCTGAGGCTACGCACACACTTCTCTCAACTGCAATATGAGATACCCAATAGGCCTCTTCAGGTGTGCAGAAAACCTGAATGCTGTACTTGCATGCAGCATCCCAAGCATGTGGCACTTAGGTGCTCAAAAAGCCTCGCCCCCCATGCTGTCTGTCTGTTTGCCTGAAGAGGCTGCCCCAGCCTTCCAATCATGGAAGCAACCACCATCATGTTTACAGCATTTGCTTCTTCAAATATCATCATAGTGGAGAGAACATGGCATAAAGAATGATTGCCCAGAGAGTAAGGTCATAGGAACGTAGGACACTGCCATATACTGAGGCAGACCATGGGTCCATCTAGCTCAGTATTGTCTAACCAGATTGGCAGCGGCTTCTCCAAGGCTGCAGGCAGGAGACTCTCTCAGCCCTATCTTGGAGATGTCAGGGACACAACTTGGAACCTCCTGCATGCAGGCATGCAGATGCTCTTCCCAGAGTGGCCCCATCCCCTATGGGGAATATCTTACGGTGCCCACACATGTAGTCTTTCCTTCAAATGCAAACCAGGCAGACCCTGCTTAGCAAAGGGGACAAGTCATGCTTGCTGCTACCACAAGACCAGCATGTCTTTCCGCATGATTATTTTGCACTCAGTAAATGCACAGTGGTTAGCCATTTTACCATGTCTTCCTTGAAGGAAGCAGTGGCATGAGCAGTGTGAAAATCTTCATTTTCCTCTGGATGTATTTGGTTAGAGTTCCTGACCAAAGCTTTTACGCTAATACTCTTGACTTCCTCCACACAATATGATATTGCAATTTTGCTTATGTAGATTTAAAGGTGTGTTTTTTAAATGCTTATTTTCTCACACTGTCTTTCTGCCATTGCAGGGGGTGGGGGTGGGGCAGGCCTTTTATGAGGTGAACTGATTAGGCAGCAGACCAGCAGGATGCTTCTTGCCACTAACGTCTGAGAAAAGAGTTTATATCTCAGAAGTATGAACTTCCTAGCTGGGCTGTACACATCACTAGTTTTAAATATATATATATATATATATAGTGATAAATGGTGAGGACAGCTCCTTCTTCATTGCCCTGACATCTCAGGAATCTTTTCATTTTAAAACGTTTTTAAAAGGTCTGGCTGGCTGAATCCAGAGGTGGCACTTTTGGATAGCTGTGATAATCTAAAACACAGAACAAAGAATGAGTCTGCTTTTACTAGTACTGGTTCATTATGTGCTAAATACTGAAGCAAAGTCATCACCACAAATAAGTCTTCAGCTAAGAAAAGCATAGAATGTAGGAAATACAATGAAATATAATGTGATACAATTCGAGGAAGGCACCGTTAAAACCAGAGATGTTTTGAAATAGTGGGAAAGTGTGGTGATTTCTAGGTGTGGTAAGTATTATTCAAATGTAAAGACTGTTACCATATTTTCTGGCAGAAATGCCGCAGCACTGTAAACACCACACTGAAGAAAAAAGGCTGATGATTTATTTATTTATTAAAAAATCAGAAATGACACATCGTTGTAAATACTGCAGCTAAACCAAGTAAATACGGCCAAGTAAATCAAGTAAATATGGCCATTCACAACCACCGTGGTGCTTCTAGAGGCACCACGGGCCCAACCTGGCGACCCCTGCCTGTGCAAACTCCTTCGGGGGAGAGAGCAAGGGGCTGAAATGCCCCCACATGGAGCCCAAATGGCCATGGGAAATTTTTTTTAAAGCCATGGGGAGCAAGCTGTTGCTTTCATTCCTCCTCCACCACCTCTGTTGCTTTAGGCCCTTTCGGCCATATGGAGCCTCTTGTTGTCAGTCAGAGGACCCTGCTGGGCTGCCACCATACCTCCTTCCGCTCCTCCATTCACATATAAGTGCTGCATTGGTGTAAACTCCGCAAGCACTGAAAAACAACCTTTAAAAATATATGTGGCATGGCGTTTCTGGTGGAAAAATACAGTAAATTAATTGAAACCAATGTGTTACTTTGTCCATTGTAATCAATGACTGATATCCAGACTAATGTTTTCCATATAAAATAGAACTTTGCATGTGTAACAGGAAAGGGGTGGTTTCTGCTGATACTGTTTCCTCTGGAGCCACCTCTGCCTCCCCAATTATGTCTCTCCCTCCCTCCCTGAAAAAAATCCAACCCCCAGGGAATTTTTTTGGAAGGCACAGAGGGTTCCAGAGGGAAAGGGGGCTAGCAAAATTTCTCCTACCCCACTGTGCATGCAAAACGTGAGCATGTGACTGACAATAAAATTCTGGCATCCCAGGTCCTTGGGAAGGACTCGATGTCTGGATAAAACAAACCAGTCAATAACACCTGTCTGACTGTGTAAACAAGAAATAATAATAATAATAATAATAATAATAATAATAATAATAATAAATTTACCATCAATCATGCTCTGCACCCCCGCAGTGATGTAGATAGGCTCTACCTCCCTCGCAGCTCAGGTGGAAGAGGAATGCTGCAAGTCCATCAAACGGTAGAGGAGGAGAAAAGAGGCCTTGAAGAATATATAAGGGACAGTGAAGAAGATGCACTTCAAATGGTCAAGAACGCGAAACTATTCGACACCAATGAAACAAGACAGGCCTACAAGAAAGAACAAGTCAAGAACCGAGCAGAAAAATGGAGAAATAAGCCCCTGCATGGTCAATATTTACACAATATAAGTGAAAAATCAGACATCACCAAGACCTGGCAATGGCTTAAAAATGGCAACTTGAAGAAAGAAACAGAGGGTTTAATACTGGCTGCACAAGAACAGGCACTAAGAACAAATGCAATAAGAGCAAAAGTCGAAAAATCCACAACAAACAGCAAGTGCCACCTTTGTAAAGAAGCAGATGAAACAGTGGACCACCTGATCAGCTGTTGTAAGAAGATCGCACAGACTGACTACAAACAAAGGCATGACAAGGTAGCAGGGATGATACACTGGAACATCTGCAAAAAATACAAGCTACCTGTAGCCAAAAATTGGTGGGACCATAAAATTGAAAAAGTTGAAGAAAATGAAGATGTAAAAATATTATGGGACTTCCGACTACAAACAGACAAACATCTGCCACACAATACACCAGATATCACTGTAGTCGAGAAGAAAGAAAAACAAGTCAAAATAATCGACATAGCAATACCAGGGGATAGCAGAATAGAAGAAAAAGAAATAGAAAAAATCACCAAATACAAAGATCTACAAATTGAAATTGAAAGGCTGTTGCAGAAAAAGACCAAAATAATCCCAGTGGTAATTGGTGCCCTGGGTGCAGTTCCAAAAGACCTTGAAGAGCACCTCAACACCATAGGGGCCACAGAAATCACCATCAGCCAATTACAAAAAGCAGCTTTACTGGGAACAGCCTATATTCTGCGACGATATCTATAACCATTGACAATAACATTCTGGCATCCCAGGTCCTTGGGAAGGACTCGATGTCTGGATAAAACAAACCAGTCAATAACACCTGTCTGACTGTGTAAACAAGGAATAATAATAATTCAATTTCTATACCGCCTTTCCAAAAATGGCTCAGGGCGGTTTACAAAGAGAAATAACAAACAAATAAGATGGCTCCCTGTCCCCAAAGGGCTCACATTCTAAAAAGAAACATAAGACACACACCAGCGACAGTCACTGGAGGTACTGTGCTGGGGGTGGATAGGGCCAGTTACTAAGTGATGTATTCACTTCCAATTCTTCTTTTAACTTCAGTGTGTGCGATGTTATCAGCCTGGAGAATGCCCAAGTATTTGTAATGTTCTTTCTCTTCCAGGTTCTTGATGTTGCTTCCATTGGGTAGTTCTATTCCTTCTGTTTTTGTTATTTTTCCTCTTTTCATTATTAATGCAGCACACTTGTCTAGTCCAAACTCCATTGCTATATCGCTACTGAATATATGGACAGTGTTTAGCAATGATTCGATTTCTGACTGGGACTTTCCATACAACTTCAAATCGTCCATGTACAGCAGATGGTTTATTTTACTTGATGTTTTAGATGTTTGTTATCCGAGGCCTGTTTTGTTTAGTATTTGTGAAAGTGGGGTCATGGCGATTACAAACAACAGAGGGGATAGTGAGTCCCCTTGGAAAATACCTCTTCTAATGCTAACCTGTCCAAGTGTCTCGCCATTGATTGTTAACTGTGTACTCCACATGCTCATGGCTTTTTTTATAAATATCTGAATGTTTTTGCTGACACCAGTTTTAGTATCCATGTGTGAGGCAATGAATCGGAGGCTTTCTTGAAGTCAATCCATGCAACACTTAGATTGGTTTTTCTTCTCTTGCAATTTTCTAAAATCATTTTGTCAATCAGCAGCTGGTCTTTTGTGCCTCTGGTGTTCGGGCAATTTCCTTTCTGTTCAACTGGAAGCTGTTTGTTAGTTAATAAGTGTTGCATCACTTCATCTGTTATTATTCCAGTTAATAATTTGAACATAGTTGGCAGGCAGGTGATCGGTCTATAATTACTTGGAACTGCACCTTTTGCTGGGTCTTTCACGATGAGATGAGTTTTCCCAGTTGTTAGCCATTGTTCAATATCACCTCTTTTCAAAATGTGATTGAACTGTTATGATAGTTGTTTATGAAGGCTTGTTAGGTGTTTAAGCCAAAAGCCATGCAGTTCATCGTCGCCTGGTGCAGTCCAATTTTTAATTTTCTTTGCTCTTTCATTTATTAATTCTGGTGTTATTTTTAGATCTTGCATTTGTTGGTTACATTTTTCGACCTCTTTCATCCAGCCTGCTTTTTTATTATAATCTATTGGATTGTCCCATAATTTCCCCCAGAATTGCACTGTTTCTTCTTTGTGTGGTGTTTCTACGTTTCCTGCAGTTTCTCCTTCTGTGCTTTGGTAGAAACGTCTCTGATTCGACTGGAATTGGAGATTCTGCCTGTGTTGTGTAGTTCTGGCTTCATATCTGCTAATCTTCTTTGACACTGCTGTTATTTGCTGCTTTATTATTTCCAGGACTTCTCTAATTTTCCTTGAATCTAGGTGGTATTTTTGGATCAGATACTGTTTGGTGTTTTCATTCTTCAGCTTCTTGTCTTTCATATCTTTCAATTTACTAGCATCTGATCTAAGCCTGGAGATTTTATTTTCTAATCTAATCTTCCATTTAGGTGATGTACTGCTTTCTTTTTTTACAGGTCCACTGATCTGATATCCGAGCTCTTGTGTTGTTATTGTTGCTGCACTGTACATTAGTTGGTTTGTTTCTTGCAAATTATTGGTTGTTATTTCTGCAAGTGCAGCATTGACATCTTTTAATGCCTGAGCAAGTTGTTTTTTGGCAACTGTTTTTAGAGCTGGAAGTCGAACCCTGGTGATTGTTTGGTTCATGTGATCAGTTATCTTTTGCTTTAGTTCTTGTTGCTTTTCTGTTAAACGGCATTTGGGTTTTTGAGGTGAAGGCAAATGGGAGGTTGCCTGGTTTTGATTTTGAAACAGTTCAGCAACAGTGGCATCCTCTATTTCCAACACCTTCTCCAACTGCGCCTGAGCAACTTTTTCAGTTGGTGGTAATTCTTCTTCCATCTCTTGAGCCTGTGTTGCTCTTTGCAGTTCTTCCAGCTCCACTTCTGTGAATACTTTATTTCTTATTATGAATCTTCCCTGGTCTGCTAGCCTTTGTTCTGTTATTTCTGTATCTGGATGCTTCTCTTTCCAAATTTGGTACATTCTTTTTAAATAACCTCTTCTAGTTGGACTAGACTTGTAATAGCAGATCATTATTTCCTTGTTGGCATTTTTCGTATATTTTTTCTGGTTAAGCAACATTTCTTCCAGTAACCCTGCAGTCTCCAGCCCTGGTTGCTCAACTGAAGATCCTGAGTCCTGTAGCCCATTTGCCACCAGACGTACAGGGACTCCAGCACCTGGCACGGTCCTTGTTGACCCAGGCGACGACCGATCCGGTATAGATTTATTAAAGTTACGTCTCACCATATTGTTGATGGGAGAGGCACTCTTTGGCTCCTCTGGTGAGACCTGTCCAGTATGGTTGGACCTCTGGCATAGCTCTCACCTTCCTCAGAGCACGCAAGCCCCACAACCACGCCAAGGTAGTGCCTCACAGGGTTGTTGTTGTTATTATTATTTTATTCTATTTCTATACCACCCTTCCAAAAATGACACAGAGAAACAACAAATAAATAAGATGGATCCCTGTCCCCAAGGGGCTCACAATCTAAAAAGAAACATAAGACAGAAACCAGCAACAGTCACTGGAGGTATGCTGTGCTGTGGGTGGATAGGGCCAGTTACTCTTCCTCTGCTAAATAAAGAGAATCACCACGTTAAAAGGTGCCTCTTTGCCAAGTTAGCAGGGGTATCACTTAAAATTAAAGTTTGCTGTCAAGTCGCTGTCGACTCCTGGCGCCCACAGAGCCCTGTGTTTTTCTTTGGACGAGTTTACCATTGCCTCCTCCCATGCAGGACGAGATGATGCCTTTCAGAACCTTCCTATATGGCTGATGCCCGATATAGTACCAGCTGGGATTCGAACTGGCAAGCTTCTGCTTGTTAGTCAAGCATTTCCCCGCTGCACCACTTAAGGTGATTAGTATCACTTAGTAATAGCTAAACTATTGGTCACAAACTTTTTCATAGTAGTGGTAAATGCTCAACCACTGATTTCCTTAGTTCACCACTTCAATGCAGATGAAAGCGATAATGTTGATTTCTCAGAATCATAGTTCAGTGGCTTTCCATTTCTCTGCTATGTTGAAGGGACTTAATTTCCTGGTTAGAGTACTCACCTGTCTTGGAGAAACAGTGGTGAACATCTGGGTAAAAATAAATGCATAAAAATAAAAACAGCTTGTGGTCAGAACCTACTACAGATTCCCGTATGTGAATGTTTTCTAGAAACAAATTACAGATGTTTTAAAGAAGCAATAATTAATACTAATGGGAACTTCAACCACTCTGATAAGCATTGGAAGATAAATGTCAATAAGCGTGGAATTCTGAACACATTCCTAACATACCCTGCTGACTACTTTGCTTTTAGAAGGTGGAAGAAGGAGCAAAGGAATTGGGTCTCCTTAGTAGTACTAGGACATACCTGGGTGGAGCGTAAGTAAGGGCAAGGTGAAGCCAGAGCCTAGTAAGGGCAAGAAACTATGGGCAAGGTGAAGCCAGAGCTAGGGATGGGCCTGGACTGGTCCAGAGGCCATTAAAAAGACTTCCGGACCGGTCCGGACCGGTCTGGAGCTGGGTGGTTCGGTCCCGGGGTGGGGGGTACCTTTAAGAGCGGCGGGAGGGTTTATTTACCCCTCCCACCGCTTTCCGCTGTGGCGCCCGTAATCCTCTGTGTAATTGGGGCAGCAGGACACCTCCCTGCTGCCCCTTCCCTGACGTTACTTGCAAAAAAACCCAGCAGTCTTTTGCGCACACGCACGCACGTCACAGAGACATGCGCGCACTCGTCTCTGTGATGTGCGCGCGCGCAAAGGACTGCTGGGGTTTTTTGCACGTAACATCGGGGAAGGGGCAGCAGGGAGGTGTCCTGCCGCCCCAATTACACAGAGGATTACGGGCGCCACAGCGGAAAGCGGTGGGAGGGGTAAGTAAACCCTCCTGCCGCTCTTAAAGGTACCCCCCACCCCAGTGCCAGACCACAGTTGGCGGTTCCATGCACACCCCTAGCCAGAGCCTAGTAAGGGCAAGAAACTATGGGCAAGGTGAAGCCAGAGCCTAGTAAGGGCAAGAAACTATGGGCAAGGTGAAGCCAGAGCCTAGTAAGGGCAAGAAACTATGGGCAAGGTGAAGCCAGAGCCTAGTAAGGGCAAGAAACTATGGGCAAGGTGAAGCCAGAGCCTAGTAAGGGCAAGTTGAAGCCCTGCCCTTTGAAGGACATGATGACGTCACAGCAGGGAGGAGCAGAAAGCTTCTAACTAACAGCAAGTTGAAGCCACAGCCTTCTAAGGGTATAGTGACGCCATGTGGAGAGCCTCTACAGAACATGCCCAGGCATGCTCAGAACAGACCCCCAAGTCCAGGCATGTTTAGACATGCCCAGAACAGGTGCAGAACAAACACCCATGTTTGGACATGCCCCTCCTCCTTCCCTTCCCTTCCTTCTCCCTTGCAACATCCAAGCTCCTCTCTCCCTCTCATCCATCTGCATCCCTCTCATCCATCTGCATCCCTCTCATCCATCTGCATCCAGCCAGCTAGATAGATTAGAGATACTATCTCTCCACTTTACTATCTAGAATGGAGTTCACTAATAAATACTCCTTATATTGATTTGAAACTATGAACTGGCTCCAAGTTATTTTGCTCTCAGCATACACGCATGCCTGGGCAGACTCCGCAGTGTTGTGCCTCTGTGCACTCTGCTATATTAGAAGGGTATCTCTTGCCAGAGAGAATTCTCAACATTGATTGGCATAACTTGCAGCAACAGCACCCCGAGGCCAGTCTTTGGGTTCGTTCCCTCTTCTTCATCTTTTCATCCTCTCTCCTCTCTGAAACTGCCTTACAGCACCTTCCTATGCATGTTTACTTGGAAATATCCCCAAGGCTTCACCTTGCCCTTACTTACGCTCCGCCCAGGTATGTCTATAGTACTACTCTCCTTGACTTGATCCTCACCAGTATTGTATAATGAGGCTAAAACAGTGGGAACATTGTATAAAGTGACTATATAATGCTGAAATTCTTGAACTTATGGAAAGCTAAAGGTGAGCATAATCAAATATATACCCTGGATTTCAGGAAACCTGAATAAGCTCAGAGAAGCATTAGGTAGGATTCCATGACTTGCCAGTAGTACATGTAAAAAAGATTTTAGGATTGCAGTCAATCACAAGCTGAACATGAACCAGTAGTGTGACACAGCTGCAAAAAAGACTAATATGATTTTAGGCTCAAAGTCATGAGAAGTAATAGCTCTATTTTATTTACCACTAGTCAGACCATATCTGGAATACTATGAACAGTTCTGTGTAGTGCACTTTAAGAAAGGTATTAACTGTTTGGAACGTGTTCAGAGGAGGGCAATGAAGATGGTCAGGGGTCTTGAAAATAAGCCATATGAGGGAAGGTTGGAGGAATTAAGTGCTTTTAGCCTGGAGATGAGAAGACTGAGTCTGGACATGATACCACTTGTCACATACCTGAAGGGCTGTCACACAGAGGATCACAGAAGAGCTTGTTCTCTGGTTGAACATTAGGACAAACTTCTTAGTGGTAAGAACAGTTTGAAAATCTGAAGAAGAAATATCCTGGGGGCGTGGGGACATCAGGTGTCATGTAGGAGATGGTTTACACTGTGTTTTGCAAACCTCTAGAATATACCACCCTCATCCGACACCCAGATACGCTTCAGTGGTCCTCCCTATTGACCAGGGAGAGTCCCAATTCACTGGTGCCATGCCCTGATAAATTATTCGCCCCATTTCCTCAGAATTTTGCCTTTGGGATATACAATTTAAATGTATTTTTGAGTATGAGTCATCAACCGTGGTAACGTCTCAGGTTTCAGCTCCCTCCCTAACATCTCTAGAAATTAGTAGTGAGCATTAGCCTTACAGTTCAGTACACCTGCAAGAAGATTAAAGCTCTGTTTGTGCAATTAAACAGCGTAGAGTGAACATGCAGAGCAAAGGATCAGGCTCTCAGCAGCAGGTCCTACCTCCAATGGTCATGTGTTCATGGGCTTTTCTGCATAGAAATCCTCCTATTCACATGACATAATTCATTTACTTCAGGTTACTCTGTTGTGGAGCAGATTAGGGGAAGTGGGCGGTGGGGTGGAGTGGCTGTGGTCCATAAAAATACTATCTCCCTTACCAGGGCCCCTGTGAGACAGTTGACCTATACTGAGTGTGTATTTCTGAGGCTGGGAACTAGGGATAGATTGGGGATTCTGTTGATGTACTGCTCACCCCGCTGCCCAACTGACTTCCTAACTGAGCTGACAGAGCTGGTCGCGGAATTGGTGTTGGAGTCTCCCAGGTTCTTGGTGCTGGGGGACTTCAATATCCACTTTGGGACTGGCTTGTCTGGTGCGGCTCAGGAGTTCATAGCGGCCATGACAACTATGGGCCTATCCCAATTAATTTTTGAACCAACTCATGTTGCCGGCCACACACTGGATTTGGTCTTCTGTTCGGATCAGGGGGGTGTTCCGTGGGTGGGGGATCCGGTGGTTACCCCATTGTCATGGATGGACCACTACCTGGTTAAGGTTGGTATCACGGTCACAACCCACCCCTGGAGGGGTGATGGACGTATTAGGATGGTCCGCCCAAAAAGGCTGCTGGACCCAACAGGTTTCCAAAAGGCCTTGGAGGGTTTCGATGTTGGTGCGGCCAGTGATTCTGTCGATGCCCTGGTGGGAACCTGGAATAGAGAACTCGCCAGGGCAGTAGATATTGCTCCTAAGCATCCCTCCAGGCATGCTTCTAAGATGGCCCCCTGGTACACGGAGGAGTTGCGGGGGATGAAGCGGCTTGGTAGGCGACTAGAACAAAAGTGGAGGAGAACTCGGCTTGAATCTGACAGGATGAAGCATAGAACCCATTTGAAGACCTACGCAATGGCGGTGCGCGCAGCAAAAATGTGTTTTTGGTCTGCGCACATTGCGTCTGCAGATTCACGTAAGGCAGAGTTATTCCGAGTGGTGAGGAGTATAATCTCTGCTCCTTCTGCCTCAAATCAGCTCCCGGAGATACTCTGCTGTGACGCCTTTAGTGCGTACTTTGCAGATAAAATCTCCTGTATTCGGGCCGACTTGGACTCCACTATTTTTGCAGGGTCTGTGAGGGAGGTATCCAGCGATCCCTCTTGCAGTGTTAGATTGGATCAGTTTCAATCTGTGACTCCTGATGACGTGGACAAGCTGCTTGGAGCAGTACGGCCTACCACTTGTTCTCTGGATCCTTGCCCAACCTGGCTGCTTCAATCTAGCGGAGAGATTGTTGGAGATGGCCTAGTTAATATCATAAATGCATCGCTGAGGGAGGGTAGGGTGCCTCCTTGTTTGAAGGAGGCAATAGTTATACCGCTTCTTAAGAAGCCTTCCCTGGATCCCTCAGCGATGGATAATTATAGGCCAATCTCCAATCTCCCCTGGCTGGGCAAGGTAATCGAGAGTGGTGGCTAACCAGCTCCAGGCGGTTTTGGGGGAAACTGATTATCTAGACCCATTTCAAACTGGCTTTAGAACGGGCTATGGGGTTGAGACAGCCTTGGTCGGCCTGATGAATGACCTTTACTGGGGAATCGATAGAGGGAGTGTGACTCTGTTGGTCCTCTTGGATCTCTCGGTGGCGTTTGATGCCATCAACCATGGTATCCTTCTGGGTCACCCGGGGGAGTTGGGAATAGGGGGCACTGCTCTGCAGTGGTTCCGATCCTATCTCTCAGGTAGATCCCAGATGGTGGAGCTTGGTGACAGTCACTCCTCAAAGCAGGAGCTGTTATATGGAGTCCCTCAGGGCTCCAATCTGTCACCAATGCTTTTCAATATCTACATGAAATCACTGGGTGAGGTAATCAGGAGATTTGGTGCTGGGTATTATCAGTATGCTGATGACACCCAAATCGATTTCTCCCTTTCATCTTCAGGAAATGGCACTCATTCTCTAAATGCCTGCCTACAGGCAGTAATGGGCTGGATGAGGGATAACAAATTGAAGCTGAATCCAAGCAAGACGGAGGTGCTCATTGTGGGGGCTCAGAATCTGAGGGGTCAGTTAGATCTTCCTGTGCTGGATGGGGTTACACTCCCCCAGAAGGAGCAGGTGTGCAGCTTGGGAGTACTCCTGGACCCAGGCCTCACCCTGGTTTCTCAGGTGGAGGCCATGGCCAGGAGTGCTTTCTATCAGCTTTGGGTGATTCGACAGCTGCACCCATTCCTTGAGGAGGATGACCTCAGAACAGTGGTGCACCAGCTGGTAACCTCCCGGCTTGACTATTGCAATGCGCTCTACATGGGGCTGCCTTTGTACGTAGTTCGGAAACTTCATTTAGTTCAGAATGCGGCAGCCAGATAGGTCTCTGGGGTAACCCGGAGAGACCATATTACGCCTATTCTGAAACAATTGCACTGGCTGCCGATATGTTTCTAGGCAAAATACAAAGTGCTGGTTATTACCTTTAAAGTCCTGAATGGCTTAGGCCCGAGTTACCTTAGAGAGCGCCTTCTTCTGCGTGATCCCCACTGCACATTAAGGTCATCTGAGGAGGTTCGTCTCCAGTTACCACCAGCTCATCTGGTGGCGACTTGGAGGCAGGCCTTCTCTAGAGCTGCTCCGGGGCTGTGGAATGCGCTCCCTGCGGAAATCCGTAATTTGAATTCTCTATTAGCCTTCAGGAGAGCCCTTAAAACGTATTTGTTTGCCCTGGCTTTCCAGGGTTTTAAAATCTGTTTTAATATTCTAACCCGATTTCGAGGCTTTTAATCACTGTAATTGTTTAATTGTTGTTTTAAAATGTTTTTTAATTGTTAATTGTTATATTGTTTTTAATTTGTTTTAGCTCTTTATGTTTTAGTGGTTTGTTTTAATTGTAAACTGCCCTGAGCCATTTTGGAAGGGCGGTATACAGATCAGATCAGATCAAATCAAATCAATCAATCAATATTAGTAAATAATTGTGGTGAGTGGACATGCACTGGGGGGCGACTGATGTGCATTCAGTTCAATGTCTCCATGGAATCTATGCATACACAACTGTGCATACTCCAGGCTCTCTCTACACAATCAAGATCTCTGCTTTTCCAGGGTTTCTGATTGCATGGAGAGAGCTGTATGATGTGGATGTATAATTGTATTCACATAGATTCCATGCAGATGTTCAACTGAATGTGTGCAGGTCAGAGGTGGGGCCTGCTGTCACTATCCTGCTTCTTCCCTCCACATATTCATTCACCACAGTTACACTGTGCAGCCCATGTGGGTACAATTTGCATGTGCATAGGCTCTCTCTGTGCAAACCAAAACTGTTCCTGCAGCGTCCCTGATTGCATGGAGAGAGCTTATGTGCATGTGAGTTGTGTGTGCAGAAACTCTCTGCAGAAGAGCCAATGAACATATGGAGGAAGCACTTTCCCAAGTTGTTGAAGCAGCTTCCCTTAGGCTATCACCATCCCTTTTTCAACAAATATTTTTGTGGCACCTTAAAGACTAACACATTTATTGTAATCTAAGTTTTCATGGACTAGAGTCCACTTTATCAGATACATTAAGTGTTATCCTCTGTTGACAGGTGTGTGTGTGTGTGTGTGTGTGTGTGTGTGTGTGTGTGTGTGATATTTATACATATATGCAGAATGCATGTGCACAGAGGGGGGAAACTGTAAGCAATGGGCCAAATACCTTATGGAAGGTTCTCAAACTTGGGTCCCTGATGTTGTTAGACTACAGCTCCCATCATCCCCAGCCACAATGGCCTTCAGCCATTGTGGCTGGGGAAGATGGAAGCTGTAGTCCAACAACAGCCTGAGTGCCTCTGGTGGGCCACCCCCAATGCCTGCTGTGCCTCTTATGACAAAGGAGCACTACATCTGGTGCTACTGGGCACCATCTGGCCAGAGTTAAGCCCTTTCCAATTCCATTGCTTTAAGCTGAGGAAGTGCATGTGTGGGCTTGCCTGTCAAACTCAAGGGGGTTTAAAAGTGCTTAGCTGTTTGTTTGTTTTTCCTGGCAAACATTTGTTCCCAAGATGGTTAACAACTTGCGATAAATATAACAGAATTCTTACCTGTCATATCTCTCCATTTCCCTCCACAATATGACACAAACAATTTGACAGGGACTAGAATTCTGCAACCCAGACACTGGCTGGTTAGTTCAAATCAATGAGAGATGTTCAGTGCCTACCAAACTTGTCAGCAAGCAGCCGTGTGCATCCTCTTTCTTTGGCCTGCAATCTCCCACAGCCCTCTAAATCTCCCATGTTCATTCATCCCCCTCCTGTGAGTAGCACAGATTCTTTCTTATCCCTAGGCCCAATGTATGGTTTCGCTTCAGCCCTACTTCCTCTGTGGCTCCTTCTTTTTATGATCCCAGGTCTCTCCAACATCCATTGTTTCCTCAGGTCTCTGCTTTTCACCTCACTGGGAATCTAAAGTCAATGGGATAGAGTAGGCAGTGAGATGAAAAGCAGAGACTCGAGGAAATAATGGATGGTGGAAAGACCTGGGGTTGTAAAAAGAAGGCACCAAAAAGGAAGTAGGGCTGAAGCGAAACCGTACATTGGGCCTAGGGCTAAGAAAGAATCTGTGCTATTCACGGGAGGGGAATAGACCGACCATTCTTTTGCCAGCCTCTTGAACATGCATGTCTCTCTCCCCAATATCTTCTTACAGCATGTCTTCCTTGACCTTAAGCATTGTAAGGTTTCTTCACTGCCCCTTCTCTCATTAGCCTGTTTCCTGTCTCCACTTCCCCTTTCCTCCAATCTTCTTCCTCACTTAGCCTTCCTTCAGGTTTCTCTTCCCAGTCTATCTGCACCCTTCCTTCAGCAAGGGTTGGTCTGGGTTGTTTGTTTTATTTCTCTCCTTAAACTTTCCTAGCTCCTATGACCTCTTCCTAGCGTTCTACCCCCCAAACCTACTCCTATCCCTTGGGTCTTTGTGAAGTTATAATTCCAGTCAAGCCGACATTTCCCTTCAAACATACGACATTGACAGCTTTGCTCCCTGAGCATTTGGGATGGGTGTGAAAATTACATGTAATCACATCAACTCGGCATTGGACACTTCACCATCACAAGCCACAGTCAACATAAATACATCCATAGGAATATCTTACATGTGGGATAACATAGCAGTCCTTTGCTTTACATATAAGATATCAGCTAATGAGATTAACATCCTAAAACCTTTTTTCCCCCATTTCGCATTTTATAAAACTATTATAACCCCTGCAAACTAGTCAAAGAGGCACCTTTTAAAATTGTGATTCTTTTTGTATTAACAAGGAGGAGGAGAGCAATTGACCTTACTCAACCACAACACAGCATCTCTTCAGTGGTCGTTGCTGGTGTCTGTCTTGTGTTCCTGTTTTGACTGTGAGCCCTTTGGGATCAGATCATCATCATCATCATCATCAAGTTTATTATATGTAATTGCTTTGAGAACTTTTTGTTGAAAATGGAATTATTATTATTATTATTATTTCAATGTTTTTTTAAAAAATAAGAAAAGCATCATTCATTCATTCATTCATTCTTTCATTCATTCAAGTTATATACCGCCCTTCCAAAAATGGCTCAGGGCAGTTTACACAGAGAAATAATAAATAAATAAGATGGATAGATCCCTGTCCCCAAAGGGCTCACAATCTAAAAGAAACACAAGATAGACACCAGCAACAGTCGCTGGAGGTACTGTGCTGGGGGTGGATAGGGCCAGTTACTCTCCCCCTGCTAAATAAAGAGAATTACCACATTAAAAGGTGCCTCTTTGCCAAGTTAGCAGGGGTTAGAGTTTTATTTTGGGAAATTTTGGGTTCAGAGAAGCTAAAGGATTCTTATCAAGAGGGCAGAGCCTTTCGAGACAAGCATTTAATTGCAGAACAAATGTGTAGTTCTGTAATCATTTGTCATCGGGGAGACCAGACATCTTTCCCCAAGCAATGCTTCTGTTGCAGGAAACACATATTTTCCCAGCCACTCACATACACCCCCTCAATCTATAACACCTAGTTGCTGGGGAAATGCAATGTTGTTTTCCCTAGCCAGCATAACTGTTGTAATTCTGAGTATTGTGTGGATTTTTATTCGAATAAATGTCATGTGGTTTCCACAACCATGAGTTGGGATTAGTGGATGTAGGCTTTTTCTGCAAACTAAACCAGCCTGAAATGGAGGCTATCACTTCAGTTTTTCTAAGTTGCTTAAACTTAAGGTGATTCAGAGAAGCAAGATTAAAAGTGAATCAGAAGAAGAAGACCTCATGACATGATTGCCACTGCTGATCACTTAACTGTATGAAGAATTCATCATTATACATGTAACAGCTTGTATGAAAGACAAACACAAATAAAACCCTTTGAATCACAGAGATGGCAACGGGGTTGGCCAGATCAGGCACCAGACCAAGGACCCAGACTCATCAACAGGCCCACCCAACCAACCCCTGAATGGCAATTCCAAGGATAACAAAAGCATGCATGCTATCCCTTTTTTCATACCATATAGGAGGAGAACTGGCCTTGTGGTAGCAAGCATAACCTGTCCCCTTAGCTAAGCAGGGTCTGCCCTGGTTGCATATGAATGGGAGACTAGATGTGTGTGAGCACTGTAAGATATTCTGGGAAGAGCATCGAGGTTCCAAGTTCCCTCCCTGGCTTCTCCAAGATAGGGCTGAGAGAGACTCCTGCCTGAAGTCTTGGAGAAGCCACTGCCATTCTATGAAGACCATACTGAGCTAGATAGACCAATGGTCTGACTCAGTATATGGCAGCTTCCTATGTTCCTACATTCCGATATCAGGCAGCAGTGATACAGGAAGATGCTGAAAGGCATCATCTCATACTGCGTGGGAGGAGGCAATGGTAAACTCCTGTATTCTACCAAAAGAAAACCACAGGACTCTGTGGGCACCAGGAGTCAAAATTGACTTGATGGCACATTTTACTTTACTAGCCATAAGAAGAATCAAACCCTTCAGTATTATAGATAGTATCTGAAATGTGAAAAATATATTCGTAAGAGAATCAGAAACAATGTCCAGAAATTCTGATTCCATTGCTGATGGATTTTGCATGTTTCAGACACTATTATAATAGTTAAGGGTTTTGTAACACTATGGCCTTATATATAGTAGGAGATGTTATCTTGAGTGAGTACATATAATATCAGTTTGAAAACCTGCACTTGGCTACAGTCAGTGAAAAAGTGGTAACATGCCTGATTCCATTATGAAGTCCCTGTCATAGTACTCACTTTTAAGTGGGCCACGACAGCAGCTGTGACTGCTCCTTCTTCATCCACGGTACCATTTTATGTTCGCATCATGCCAGGCCAGGCCAGGCCCTGCCCTGCCCTTCTGACACTGCTTCAAGGGGTGGGTCCTGGCATAATCTAAAATGGTACCATGGTTAAAGAAGGAGTGTTTTATCCACACAGCAACCCTGTGATATAGATTAGACTGAGAGATAGTAATTGCTCCAAGGTTGCTCAGTGAGCTTCATATGAAGATTCGAACCTAGTCCAACCACTATATTAGTTAATCAACTAGTGTGTGTGTGTGTGTGTGTGTATTTGTAAATCGGACTTGCAGTTTGCAAGCATTCCTCCTGCATTGCAAAATGACCATGCACTCTCCCTTCACTCAGTGCTAGTTGATGTCTAGAAAAGTTTATGTGTTTAGAAAAAGGTATTTATATCCAGTGGTGTAGTCACAAATTCAGAAGTGCAGGCAGAGGCGTAACTATAGGGGGGGCAGGGGGGGCACGTGCCCCGGGCGCCATCTTTTCTGGTCACATGGGGGGCGCCATCATGACCAATTTTTTAAATTTTTTTTAAAAAATTTTTGTTAATACAAATGTTTCCTGCTCAGTGCAGCAGCGCTGCAGCAGTCAAGGGAGCGCGTCGGTGCCCCCTTCCCCACGAGCGGTCCCTTCCGCGCCACCTGCGCCCCCCCCGCATTGCTTTGCTGGCACCTGGCGGCCAGTCAGTGGCCTGGCTTGGCAGCGGCGGGGGGCGCTTGTGAGGAAAAACCTAAGTATAATGTAGTATGTTGGGGGGGCGCGGTGGGGGGGGCGACATTTCAGTGCTTGCCCCGGGCGCCGTTTTCCCTAGTTACGCCTCTGAGTGCAGGCATTCTCCACGACAGCTCCCATAGCTACGCCCACCTCAGTGACAACACACCCCACTTCGATAGATACAATAATTTGCACAATTCTGTTACAACAAGTCAAGGACAATTCCCTAATACTAAAGAGCTTGAATCAGCTGCAGTGGTGCAGCAGGGAAGTGGCTTGCCTAGGGAGCAAGAGGCTGTGAGTTCGAATCCCCATCAGTGTCTTCCCAGACTATGCCTAGTAAATATATCTGTAGTCACCTATATTGGGCAGTAGTGATATAGGAAAGTGCTGGAGGCAGATGCTCACTTCAGGAACAATGGCAGAGGCATCATCTCATACTGCAAATGCACGAGAGGAAGGCAATGGTAAACCACTCCTGTATTCTACCAAGAAAACCACATGGCTCTGTGGTTGCCAGGAGTCACTTTGCATCACTGCTGAGACCCTAGAGGGGAAACAGATTGGGACTGCACCCCTCTCTGTCCCTGCAGCACAACACCACTGTTTAATATCTGCAGCACTTAACCCTTTTCACATTTTTTTTTATTTCTTAAGCAAGTTTCATGGAAAACCATCATGGATTTAAATGCAGTGAACTGTGCGGGGGGTGGGGGGGGGAATAGCTTGTTTGTTGCTTCATAATTCAGTGAGAGTTTGGACTATCAAAAAAGTACCCAAGAAAACTGCCAAAGTTTATCAGAAAGGATAATTCCCCTTTGTTTTCTAATGGGAGAGTTTCCCTGCATTTTCTTGGCAAATTAATCAATTTTTCTGGTTTGGTCTGGGAGTTTCATGTCAGTGAGTCACTGAGTCACTGAGTGAGTGAGGCCCAAATAGCTCTGTGTGTGTGTGTGTGTGTGTGTGTGTGTGTGTGTGTGTGTGTGTATATATATATATATATATTTATTTATTTATTTATTTATATTTATATACACACACACACACACACACAGAGCCCCCTCCCTCTGTTCTCTCCCCACTGTTGAAATTTAGAGTGTTAGCTAGGGAAGACAGAGACCTTTGCTTGCCATGCACATTTGACTTTGCATAAAACAAACTGATAATGCAACCAAATAGTGAAGAGATAAGCAGAAGGATGATGAGAATGTCAGTACTTCCAGTTTTAGAAAGCAGATGGCTGCCATTCTTTGACTGCCTGGATGATGAAATGATAAGACTTCTAGGTAGTGTAGTGTAGTGCAGAAAAAGAAAGTTTGACTTACACTGTCCTCTAGTGGTATTTGCTGAGCCACATGCTGAATTATGAATTGCCTTGAACACATCAAGTGCTGTGGGCTCCAGACTAAATGGCTTTTGCTTTTACTTTAAATTCATGTTCAGTGAGGCAGTAGAGGGCAATAAACATGTCCATCCATGTGCATGCACACATACACACAGACAATTTGTCACATGATCACCAGTTTCTCCATATGCTAGCCAGTCTCTGGGATTTTATCAAATTACAACTGTCATGCAGTAAAATGAAATTGCCGCATTGTGCATCTGGTCACCACTCTGGCCTAGTTTCATGCACACATGATCTGCACAAAACTGTAGTGATTCACCCCAGAGTAAGCGTGATGTAGTGTAGAGTTGAGTGCTGGATAAAGCTGAGCCAGGAAGTCAGCAGGAAATGTGGGGCCAGTCACAGCAGGAAGTTTCATGTGGCAGCGGAGAGTAGGAAAAGGCGTGCTCTCCTCTTTTTTAAAGATCCCACTCACTGCTACCCTCCCCATGGCACTGAACTAGTTCGGACCTCTTCCGAACCCGTTCGGCATCAAATCAGTACACGAACCTCCATTCATGCACATCCCTAGAGGGCATGCCCTCTCTCTTGCTGTTGCTCCCCTGCAACTGGTATTTAAAGGCAACTTGCCTCTGAGGCAGGAGGTGGCCTATAGCCACCAGACTAGTAGCCAGTGATAGACCCATCCTCCATGAATTTGTCTAAGCCCCTTTTGAAGCCATACAAGATAGTGGCTATCACCACATCCCATGGCAGAGAATTCCATAGATTAATTATGCACTGTGTGGAAAGGTACTTCTTTTTGTTGATCCTAAACTTCCTGGCCTTCAGTTTCATGGGATGACCCCTGGCTCTAGTATTGTGTGTGTGAGAGAGAAATTTCTCTCTGTCCACTCTCTCCACTCCATGCATAACTGCATACTCTTTGATCATGTCTCCCTGTAGTTGCCTCTTTTCCAAATTAAAAAGCCCCAGATGCTGTAGCCTTGCCTCATAAGGAAGGTGCTCCAGGACCCTGATCATCTTGATTGTCCTCTTCTGCACCTTTTCCAGTTCTACAATGTCCTTCTTAAAACACAGTGACCAGAACTGTAGGCAGTACTCCAAATGTGACAACACAATAGATTTGTATAAGGGCATTATAATATTAGCATTTTTATTTTCAATCCCCTTCCTAATGCTCCCTAGCATGGAATTTGCCTTTTTTACAGTGGCTGCACACTGAGTCAACACTTTCAATGAGCTGTCCACCACAACCCCAGGATCTTTCTCCTTGTCAGTCCTGACAGCTCAGACCCCATCAGGGTATATGTGAAGTTGGGTTTTTTTTTGCCCCAATATGCATCACTTTACACTTGCTTACAATGAAATAAATTTCCATTTTGTCACCCACTCACCCAGTTTGGAGAGATCCTTTTTGAGCTCCTCACAATCTGTTGTGGATTTTACTACTCTAAATAGTTTAGTGTCATCTGCTAATTCATGACTAAGTTAAAGAACACTGCTCCCAGTGCAGATCCCTGGAGGATAGGAGAGCTGGTCTTGTGGTAGCAAGCATGACATGTCCCCTTAGCTAAGCAGGGTGCACCCTGGTTGCATATGAATGGGAGACTTCATGTGTGAGCACTGCAAGATATTCCCCTTAGGGGATGGAGCTGCTCTGGGAAGAGCAGAAGGTTCCAAGTTCCCTCCCTGGCATATCCAAGATAGGACTGAGAGAGATTCCTGCCTGCAACCCTGGAGAAGCCTCTGCCAGTCTATATAGACAATACTGAGCTAGATGGACCCATGGTCTGACTTCCTATATTGCAGCTTCCTATGGTTCTATGACTCCACTTCTTACTTCCCTTCATTGTGAAAACTACCCATTTATTCCTACCCTCTGTTTTTTGTCCTTCAACCAGTAACCAATCCACGCATGAACCTGTCTCCTTATCCCATGACTGCTATGTTTCCTCAATAGCCTTTGGTGGGGAACTTTGTCAAAAGCTTTTTGCAAGTCCAAGTATACAATGTCAACTGGATCACTTTTATCCACATGCCAGCCTGCTGACACTCCCAAATAACTCCAAAAGGTTAATGAGGCAAGACTTGCCCTTGCAGAAGCCATGCCAGTTCTTCTTCATCAAGGCCTGTTCTATATGTTTAACAATTTTGTCCTTAAGTATGCTTTCCATCAATTTACCCAGCATAGAAGTTAAGCTAACCAGCCTGGGTGCTTTCCAGATTAGACCCTGCAATGGAGTCACATCAGACCTTCACACTTCCTGCGCTGTGACACTGCAGTCCCTACGTGGACAGCAGGGTGCCATTCACATTGCCAATGCCTTGTTTCGAATTTAATTGCTGTGGTCCTGAGACCAGCTGGGATGGGCCCATAGTTGCCATGGCCGCTATGAACTCTTGAGCCGCCCCAGACAAACTGGTCCCAAAATGAACATTCAAGTCCCCCAGCACCACAAGCCTGTGAGAAGACTCCAATGCCTAGCCCGAGACCAAGTCTGTCAGCTCAGTTAGGGAGTCCGTCGGGCAGTGAGGTGAACAGTACACCAACAGAAGTCCCAGTCTATTCCTGGTCCCCAAACTTAGGTACACACATTCAATATTGTCAGACACTTCAACAGGGATCCTGGTCAGGGAGATATTGTTCTTATTGACCACAGCCACTCCACCTCCCCTCGCACTTCCCCTCCCCTGCTCCTCAACAGAGTACCCTGGAGAAAGAAGCCGGGACCAGACTGGGCCACCAGCCGACCCCAACCAATTATCTGTAATACATACCAGGTCTGCCCTTCCATCCAGAATCAGATCATGGATGATTTCAGGTTTATTCTGAACCGATCCGGCATTACACAGGAGCACGATGAGGCTCTGTGGGTGGTTAGCATGGCTTTCCAAGCTCAAAGAGCTGGCAGGACAGCCAGAAGGGGAGACAGCAATTAAGTTTCTGATTTCCCTTCCCCTGCAACGGCCTGCTGACCTGTCAACATTACTTCTTCTATTCCCTGCCACCACTGGAATAGCTGCCCCATAATCAGTGGCTACACCCCCTGTCTCCAGACAGACCCAGACCCATTAACTCAATTCACCCAGGATTTCAAAAAGAAGCTGATTCAAAATACCCATCCATCTCTACAAACCTATGAGGCACCTTGGGCCAAACAGTCTGGCCCTTGCCCTTGTTGTCCCCCAAAGTGGCTCCCCCAAAGGGGTGACACCCTTTGGTGGTGACCCCTTCAATGACAGTCCCGTTGCCACAAGCAGCACTCCTATAAAGGCCCAGGACTGGGCAGGTGACCCCAGGAACTGCTGAGTCACTCAGGAGCTGGCCCCAGTCCTGCACACACTCCCTAAAGATGTTACACAGAGGCAGCAGGCCGCAGCCCCACAGGGGAAGCAGGAGCAGGCAGGTAACAGCAGAAGGAACCAACAGCATCAACCTGGCCTCTCACCCCAGGCAGCACTGAAGGGGGAAGCAGCTGGACGTTTCCTCCCCTCTGTCTTTTTATCTAGAATCTCATTTTATCTAGAAGCTCTGTCCAAATGCCCCAAACTATTAGACGCATCTAGAAAACATGGATAACGTTAGATACCATCAGAAAATCTAATTTAAAATGACATGGAATTTCCATGTGCTCTGTTTCCTGGTAATTTTTAACTCAAATGGTTTGTGATCCCTGATTTTTAACAGCTCTTCTGGTTGGATGACTACTTTTACGACTAATTTGGGTATTACAGTTTTGGCATTTATAAGCTATTCCAGAGACGGCTGAGCCATGTGGTAGGACAGAAATGTCAAAGAAATGAAAGCAGTAAACAGCATAGGCACTCTGAATTGTCACCAAATGTTTCAGTGGTGCAGAGAATTAGGAGCTTGAACCCTCTGTTCGGGTTCCTGATGTCAGACCCCTGGCACCTTACAACCCCAATGAGGTTGTATCTCAGTGGCACAGCATCTGCTTAGCATGCAGAAGGTTCTACCACAACAACATTTTATAAACTGCTTTTCAGCAAACATTGATCTAGAAGTTGGGGTAAGCAGCGAGGTAGTCAAATTTGCAGATGACACCAAACTATTTAAGGTAGTATATTCCAAAACGGATTGCGAGGAGCTCTAAAAGATCTCTCCAAACTGGGGGAGTAGACAAGAAAATGGCATATGTGGTTCAGTGTTAGCAAGTGTGCAGTGATACATATTGAGGCAAAAAAAACCCCTCAAAAGCCCGTGGTGACAAAATGGAAATTCATTTCATTGTAAGCAAGTGTAAAGTAATGCATATTGGGGCAAAAAAAACCCTAACTTCACATATACCCTGATGGGGTCTGAGCTGTCAGTACTGACAAGGAGACAGATCTTGGGGTCATGGTGGACAGCTTGTTGAAAGTGTCGACTCAATGTGCGGCAGCTGTGAAAAAGACCAATTCCATGCTTGGAATCATTAGAAGAGGGTTGAAAATAAAACTGCTAATATTATTATAATGCCCTTATGTGGCCTATGGTGCAGCCACATTATATAACTGGAGAAGGTGCAGTAGAGGGGCCTAGAGCACTTTCCCTTATGAGGCAAGGCTACAACACCTGGGGCTTTTTAGTTTAGAAAAAAGATGACCGCGGGGAGACATGATAGAGGTCTATAAAATTATGCATGATGTGGAGAGAGTGGAGAGAAAGAGAAATGTATCCCTCTTGCATAACACTAGAACCAAGGGTCATCCCATGAAACCGATTGCCAAGAAATTTAGGAACAACTAAAGGAAGTACTTTTTCACACAACACATAATCAATCTATGGAATTCTCTGCCACCAGATGCAGGGAGAGCCAACAGCCTGGATGGCTTTAAGAAGGCCTCAGATAAATTCATGGAAGACAAGTCTATCAATGGCTACTAGTCTAAGGGCTATAGACCACCTCCAGCCTCAGAAGTCAGATGCCTCTAAATATCAGTTGCAGAGGAGTGACAATAGGAGAGAAGTCATGCCCTCACCTCTTGCCTGTAGGCTTCCCAGAGGCATCTCGTGGGCCATTGTGTGAAATAGGATACTGGACTAGATAGGCCTTGGGCCTCATCCAGCAGGGCTGTTCTTATGTTCCTAAACATTCTCAAAACGGTTTACAGAGAAAAACAAATAATTAACAAACAAGAGGGTTTCCTGTCCCAAAAGAGCTCACAAACTTTTTTTTTAAGGTAGACACCAGCAACAGCCACCAAAGGGATGCTTTGCTGGGGCTGAATAGGGACAATTGCTCTCCCCCTGCTAAATATAATAGAATCACCACTACAATACTAAGTGCCTCTGTTTAGTTAGCAGATTCCAGATTCAACCCCGGGCATCTCAATACAGCTGAGAACACTTTCCATCTGAAGCCTTGGAGAACTGCGCCAGTCAGAGTAGACAGTACTGAGCTAGATAGGCCAATGGTCTGACTCAGTATTAGGCAGCTCTGTATGTTCCTAACACTGAATTCAATGAGTTTATGCTAGCTTGATATTCAGAATATAACCTGACTCACTTTTTAGCCTTTATTAACTATGGAGTATCGCAATTGTAGCATCTGAATGAGTTTATACTATACTAGATCTTTCACTGACACCTTTCACTAACATCCTCAGCTACCAAAAAGAAAGCTAGGGGTGGGAAGACTACAGGTTTGCAGGATTTGCCTTTTAAAAAAATAAATTAAAAAAATGAGCTCCAAGACACACCAGCAAGAGCCAGGTACAAATTAGTGGCAGAAGGAGGCAGACAAATACTTAGGGTGGCTTCACACATCATGGCAGCAAGCAAGATGCCGCTGGGAGGAGAGCTAGTCTGGTGGTAGCAAGCATGGCTTGTCCCCTTAGCTAAGCAGGGTCTACCCTGGTTGCATATGCATGGGAGACTAGAAGTGTGAGCACTGTAAGATATTCCCTACGGGGATGGAGCCGCTCTGGGAAGAGCATCTAGGTTCCAAATTCCTTCCCTGGCATCTCCAAGATAGGGCCGAGAGAGATTCCTGCATGCAACCTTGGAGAAGCTGTCGTGAATCTATGTAGACAATACTGAGCTAGATGGACCAATGGTCTGACTCAGTATATGGCAGCTTCCTATGTTCTTAATTGCTGGTTCCTGGCCAGCAGATGCTCCTGGCAAAAGCCACACGTTCTGCTCCTGGTGTGGTCATCTGAACTTGCCCATGTCAGGTGCCCCAACAGCACTTCCCTCCACCTCCCAACATTCACCACTCTACTTCAAATCATGGCTACAGATGTTGGGTAGTGTTGGGAAGTGAGGCTGGGGCACTTGATATCGGTGAGTTTGGATGACATGCTAGGAGCAGAAGTTGTGGCTCGCACCAGGAGTGCACACTCACTGGGGACCAGCAGTTGGCAGCCACTTACTTGCTGCTGTGATGTGTGAAGCTGTCCTTAGAATTAAGGAGGAGCACATGTTCAGCCTAGGAATTTGTTTTCAATACCAGAACTGAAATCACAGGCCTTTCACACAAAATCCACTCCTGGTTTCCCATATGCTTTCTTTGAGGCCATTCACACAATCAAAGACTGTGTTCTACCTGGGTTTGGGAGCTGTTCCCAATTTTTGGTTGTGTGGAAGCAAGGTAGGAGGAAAACCTGGGTAGCTTTTCCTCCTACCTGGCTTCCACACAAACACTTCTACCCAGGTTTTCCTCTAACCTTGCTTCCGCAGAACAAGAAATTAGGAGCACACATTGCTAAGAATTCAGTTAATTCCTAAGAATTCAGTTTTTGCTTGTGTGAATGACCTCTTTGTTTTTGCAGCCTAATTTGGGCAGTGGGAGCTTTTTTGTTCTTGCTATTGTTCAACAATTGGGAGTCAGAAACTCTTGCTGATGTACTGCCCAATCTTCAGTCCTATTTAACACAACTGTTCTGATTCTCTCTTTCTGCTCCTTACCTCCCTGTTACGAATATGAACATGGTGCCTTTTCTCCTTTTTGCTTCAGAAGAACCCTCCTCAGAATTCACCTTTTCCATGGAACTTGCTTAATCAACATCCCACATCTTTATCCCCATCTTTATCCCCATGAAGCCTATAAAGCAGAATGAGATGATAGACTGTGGAATGATATGATAGACTGTGGAATTCTAGACTGTACTACTTCAGGCTTAAGGTAGGATTGCCATTCCAGAACATTTCACAGAGTAAAAAACACACTCCCTTGAAGTGAAAAACTAGCACGTCAGGTCTAGGCTAAGCAAACATTTTATCCTTGATGTGCTATGTTGTTTTATGCAGAGATTTTTCTACACAGGGCACCATTTAGAACTGTGAGTCCCCAGCTTGTGGCATGGTTCTGTCCATCTTATTACCTCATAACTTTACCACCGCATTTTGCCAAAGTTTACTCATATTCATCACTTGTTATCCTCCTTCACCTCTCTCAATTGCCTTCCCACAATATTAACATTTAAGTCATAAACTCCTCAAGGGCAGGGTCCTGCCTCTTTTTTGCTTGAGAAATTATGTGCCATTTATCACGGCACAGAAATGAAATAAAATCTAGAACACTGGCTTAGCCTATGCCGGAGGCCTAGAAGCCAAACCTCCTTCTTTGCCAATTTTCTTGTGGAAACCAATTGCTGCAAGCGTTGGACATTATTTTTGAATGATTTAACATCTTGAATGGATAGTTCATGCAGGTTTAGCAATAGCAGCTGTACCTCTTAAAAATTTCATTATTCTGTATTTTATGCTTCTGGCGGTATCCTGCATTAACTGCTAAGAACATTTTGTCCCTTGAGAATTACAAATCAAAATATGGCACTTCAATTTTTTCTTTCTTTTTCAGTTTACGGATATTGAACTCTCGGCTAACCTGACATCATTCAGATCACAGGGTGGTGAGTGTTCAATTTTCTTCCACAAATGTGGATTTTTTATTACTATGAGTCAGAGAAACAGAATTGCTTCCCTCCACCATAAACTGTGGATAATCTGTCTCCCTGTATAAGATATTGCCATGGTAACCTTGGTAGTGTTACTAGGATGACCTAATAACCATAATTGAGCCTTTTAAAGGCAGAAATTACTTCTCGGGGACCTTTGATATATATTTTTTTCACTTACCTGCCCTTCTCTTAACAGTAGCCAAAACACAACATAGCTTAGCACTCAGGGAGTGATTTATTGACCAGCTACACACTGGTGTGATCTTGTAGACTTCAATGACTCTTCTGTAATATAAGTAGTCTGTCAACTACACCTTTATATTTAAGCTCTTTAGCAGAACAGCACGGTTTGAAAGTCAGGGAGGGGGAATTCTGCATGTCCCGGCAAACCATGCCATAACCCAGGTTATAGCTAAACTGAAGATGTATGTGTACTGGGGGGGTGGGGGGTCTATGACTGAAGTCCCCAATGCAGGGGCATAGCTAGAACTGGAAAAGGGGGGACAAATGTCCTTGGGCATCTGTGGGGAAGGGGGCCTGTAGGGGGGGCCATCTGGCTGGGCACCAGCTCACTATTCACTCTCTCCCTCCCATCTCCCCAATCCACTGGCATGTGGTTGGCTCCTTCGGAAACGACGGGTCCTCTCCAGAAGGAATCTAAGCTACATAGGTAGTAGGTATATATGTTAAAACACGTATATTTCTGAGCCAGAGGAATGCACACCTCCAAGTGTGTGTGTGTGTGTGTGTGTGTGTGTGTGTGTAAAAGTGTCTCTGTGTGATATTATCAAAACCTATCTGTTTGGCCTGACCTTCCAGGGTTTTTTAAATTGTTGTAAATGTTTTTAAGCTGCTGTAACCTGGTTTTCCAGGGTTTTTAAACTCTGTGGAATGTTTTAATTGTTAATTGTTTTATGGTGTTTTATAGTCCCCCTTTTTTAACTGTTAATTGATTTTAATTGTTTTGTTTTAACGTAAACTGCCCTGAACCATTTTTGGAAGGGCAGTATTATTAATAAATAAATAATAAATACATAAATATTTGCATAGGATAGAGAGAAAGGGTGTGCCGGGTAGGTTTTGTTTTTCACCATGTCCTTACAATTCTTCAGCAACCAACATACTGGTATGGAGCCGTGTTCCCTCTAATCGGGATTCCCAGATGTTGTTGACTTCAACTCCCAGCATCCACAACTGCAATAGCCTTTGTTTGGGGATTATGGGAGTTGTAGTCAACAACATCTGGGAGTCCCTGTTAGAGGGAACACTGGTAGGAAAGGAAGAGGAGAAGGCGTGGGCAGGGGCCCAATTTCACTTTCATCCCAGGACCTTGCTTCGCCCCTGCTCCAATGTTTTTTTTTCCAAAAAAGCAGGTATGCACGTGTATGTGTAGAGGTTAATCCTTTGCCTCTGTGCCATTTGTCTGGCTTAAATCACCCCTGGATATGTAATTAGTCACAAAGAGGAAAACTTGCAGGCATTATTTTAGTACCCTAGTGCCCATGAGTTTTCCCCTCATGGTTAACAGCAGGTTTAGGGGTGGAGAATGGATTTCATTTCTGATCTAAGCACAGGGGAAAGGGTTAGACCCTTCCTCATATGCTACAGCCCTGATTCAAACTGGGCTCACCCCTGTAGTTGCTTTTTGAAAAAGAAGAAGACCTTGGAGGCTCAAACTCCCACATCACAACTACATTAGGCTTGAGGCTCGATAGAGATTAGAGATAGAGACAGAGATTTGCTGGCTTGAAGCCAATGTGCCCTCACTGATGTGTCCACTGCAGAAAGCAAAGGAAGAGAGTGAAGACTCTCCTCCTGATTGGCTGGCTATGTGCTGGAGCTCACTGTGCCCCGCCCCTCAGTCTGACTGACAGGCATCAGGCAATTAGCACTGACTATTCCCACTGAAGAAGCCACCTAATGTTGCAGCGGGGGAATGCTTGACTAACAAGCAGAAGGTTGCCGGTTCAAATCCACACTGGTACTGTATCAGGCAGCAGCGATATAGGAAGATGCTGAAAGGCATCATCTCATACTGTGTGGGAGAAGGCAATGGTAAACCCCTCCTGTATTCTACCAAAAGAAAACCACAGGGCTCTGTGGGTGACAGGAGTCGAAATCTAGATGTAAGCCAGTGACTGGAGTAGCCTGTCTCATACCTGTAACATTTTATGTGTGGGTGTACACAAAAAGCACAAATTTAAATGCCTCCAACAGGGAGAGAAGCTATTGCAACTTCTGGCTCACATCCACACTAAGTTACTCAAAAGCAGTCTTATTGAAGTTACAGCAATTCAATAGGAGAGATCCTATTTCCTATCTGTGGGGCCTGAGCAGAAAGCCTATTAGCATGAGGAAACAGAGAGTCTTCGTTGTTTTCCTGCTTGAGGATGCGTACGTAAACTCATTCTCCTGAATCTATGAAGGTCTATTCACACACAAACTCCCTGCATACAGTAATTGTGGAGAGCCTGATCCTTTTACCAGCTTTGGCTAGTACAGCGAGACCATCTTGGGTTCTCTGGGCCCTGGGACTTTTACACACAGCAGTTTTGACCGCAAATTTACAGGGAGACTTTACTGCAAATTCGTAGTTGTCCCAAACAACCACAGCAAATAGTCGATTTTTTAAACCCCAGATATAAATCGGGTCACACTCTAATGCACAGTTGAAAACCCAAATTGTGTGTGTGAACTGCTCTCTGATAACTCACAGGGTCATATGTGAATGCACCCCCTCCATTCCAGAGGAGATGTGAGTTAAAGGGCTTCAAAAGCCTCATGTGAAAAGTTTAGGAACATAGGAAACTGCCATATACTGAGTCAGACCATTGGTCTATCTAGCCCAGTATTGTCGACACAGACTGGCAGCGGCTTCTCCAAGGTTGCAGGCAGGGAACTTGAAACCTTCTGCTCTTCCCAGAGCGGCTTCATGCCCTGAGGGGAATATCTTGCAGTGCTCACACATCAAGTCTCCCATTCAGATGCAACCAGGGCAGACCCTGCTTAGCTATGGGGACAAGTCATGCTTGCTGCCACAAGACCAGTTCTCCTTTCCTACTTCCTGGTCATCCTTAGCTTGGATTAATATAACTCACTTTATGTGGGGCCTTTGAAGAAATGCTTAGAAACTTCAACTGATACAGAATGCTGCATCCTGACTTTTAGTTGGGACTGCATTTAGGGAATACTTCATCACAATACTATGTGAGCTGCACTGATTACTGATGTGTTTCTGGGCTCAATTCAGTTAGGTCCTAAGGACCCAGGTACCTCAAAGGACTGCCTCTACTGGTATAAGCCACCTTGCACGTGCCATTCAACATCTGGGGCTCTGCTCCAGGTGCCTGCATCTACCCTCCCAATCAGCCCCACTCCCTGACCCCAATGGAGGGAGAGGATGGTCTTCTGTGCAAATTCATGGCTTGGTTTATATCTGGGACAAAATGGTCACCCTCTCGTCAAGCAAGCCTGCACTACCATAGGAAGGCCTGCCTCCTAAATCTGCAATTCTCAATCTGTTTATTTATTTACTTACTTACATTTTATATCCCGCTCTTCCTCCAAGGAGCCCAGAGCGGTGTACTACATACTTAAGTTTCTCCTCACAACAACCCTGTGAAGTAGGTTAGGCTGAGAGAGAAGTGACTGGCCCAGAGTCACCCAGAACTCCAGGCATGATAATTCCAACCAACTCTAACACAGGAGAAGCATGTCCATTCATATCAGCCAAGGACCATATGAGTGCACCAATAACGTCATAACAGAATATAGTGAGGGCTAATGGACAGATGGGTTATTTGTCCCAGGTGCAGGGCACACTTGGTAACAACACCACAGGTGAAGGCAACAACAGAGCAGGTAAAAGGATGATGGTTCTACTGTAGTACAGGAGGTGATGGCATGGGGTTGGCATTAACAGTGGCATGGGGGCAGGGGTCATGCAGTGAATTTGGATAAGAGACATTCTACTGTAGTTAGAACATAGTTTATAATAGGTTGGGGTTTTGAGTGAGTCCTCCAAACGAGATAAATTAAGTCACACAGAAGAAAACATGTATTAGTCTTTTTTATTATTAAAGTATCAAAACATAAAACTTGATAATAGAAAACAAATTGCTTCTACTGCATTATTAAGTGTTCAGAATAAAACAGATATGTAAATCCATGCAGTTCCTACATCCATCCAACCATTCTTCCATCCAGCTTCAAGCCCTGGAGGAGGCCTCCTGTGCCTTGCACGGCAGGGACAAATCCTGCTGTTGCCACTTTTCAGACAGGACAAGCTGTGCCAGCCGAAACTCTCACTGCCACAGAGCTATCTGAGGCACGGGGGTCCTTCCGTTCAGGAAAGAGAAATCCTACATTCAGCCTCTCTCAAACAATACAAATATAGACTGTAGTACTAGTACCCTCTTAAAGGTATGCGCGCACACACACACAGACACAGACACACACACACGCAGCCACAGCTGAACAAAGATTATATCTTTGCCAAAAGTAGCGGTGCCGTAGTAAACATTTGGCATGCTAGTTAACAACATTTGTGTTTAACTGAAGCAGCAGCAGTAGCAGCAGCATGACGCCTGCGTCATTTATAATAAGTGATAGAACAGCAATATAAAAATCTCTCAAGGAGAATCATTAATTCTATGAGCAGATTTAACAAAGCCTGTCTGTATGATAACATCACACACACACACAACAGCATCAACCAACCCCCTCCCCCCATTTTTATTCTCTTGAATGCTTTTGGCAATATATGAAATACATGGACAAAGTATTGTCTATTAGACTTTGATTCAGTGCACTTCCATTTGTGGGCATCATATTTGGCTATTCTCAATAGCCCCTTGCACACCAGACAAAGGGTTGGATCCCAAGTTTCTCTGTGAGGAGAAGGCATGTTCTACTCTCACAAGGGCTGTTCTGCACCTCCAAGTAGAGCACTGTTTGGAAAAGTCAAGTTAAAACTGCCCATGTTCTCCATTTCTGCAAGAACATATAGAAAACTCAAGAACTGCTATAGATCCTGTTATAGCACTGTGCAAATTCTTCCCCTGGCACTGACAGAAGTGTGCTAGCAGCTATTTTCCTTCCACACGATTACTTCAGTCCAACTCACTGGAATTACCATAAATATATCAGTATGCCTTTTTAATAGGGCAACCATGTCAGATATAGGGGGAGTCTGAATACTTGCTTAGGGAGCTTCATAATTACACAAACCCCTTTAAAATTCATTCAGCATGATTTCTGTTAACATAGTTATATATCAAATTATCACAGTGACTCAATGTTTTCCCCCTTTTGTACATTGCACAGTTAATGTGGAGGCCATAAGGGATTTATTTTCGTCATATTACATTGGACAAGCTCTCAAAAGCGGATTTACCTTGCCGGAAGTAAAAAAAAAATCACACTCTGATCAAACAGAATTTGGCCCATTTCCTTCCATTTTTTGTTACATGAAATACACATTTGAAAAACAGCATTGGACATTACAATATATCCAGATCGCAGACAGTGCATTAAGTAGTTCTGTTGCAGAATGTAAAAATCAAAGAGAGATAAACAGGCAGCAGACTCAAGTATCCTCATCTGATTTAAAAGCTATTGTTTTGAGGTATCTGGTGCGATTCTGTGTGTATTCTAACACTGGGCAATTGTTCAATAAAGTATTTTGTCCTGCAAATGCCTCTGTCTATTGCATTGATTGTGCAACCAAATTTAAAACAGTTAGACCTCCACAGACTAAAGATATCCATACTGGAACATGGAGTTTGGCAGGAATGGGAAAATTCAAATTAATGTGCACAAATATGATCTGCAAAATCTTAAATGCTGACAATTTTATTTCAGCTCCGTTTTTTAAAATTCTGGGTGCAGCTACTGTTTCAAACATTTGGCATGTAAAGGCAGAGTGTGGTGAAAGGAACTTTTTTTTTGAAAATAAAACTTTTTTTTTTAACTTCTCAAAGTTTGAGAACTAAAATTTCAGCTTTTGAAAAGTCAACATTTTTGAAGTTGCTAGATTGTGTTTTACTGGAAGCTGCATTTACACAGATCTGGATATGCAAAGTGATTAGGACTGGTTCCTGTCTTTTAACTTGGTGGTTTGTCAAACTGAAACATTTCCAGTAATAAAAATAATATTTAACAGCAAAGAGGGAAAAGTAGGAATAAAACTTGGCATATCAGTTGCATTTTTCAGTCTTTTTACTTAGGAATATTAGGATAAATGAAAGGGAATAATCTTAATCTAGAGATCCTCATACATATGCAAATATACTCCACTTCACAGGGAGCTGGCACTGCCAGTTCTGACGGGACAAATGGCCTGTTGAGGAAGAAGGGGTGAGAAGGGATGTCTGGAATCACCCCTTTCCCTCAAGTGACCTTACTGTTAGAACCAAGAGCATGGAAGTAAGGGCAGGGTGCGGTAGCGCTACTCACATGCTCAGGGTGATGGATGGATGGGGGGTGTTGTTGTTGTAAAAACCCTATACAATATCATTTTGTGCACCCGGAACCAGAGCCAGAAGAGTGATCCATGTGCAGAAGCCTTGTAAGGACGGGGTGGGGTGGGGGGCAGATGCAGAGCACATATTTTGCATGCAGAAGGTCCTAGGTCCAATTCCTGACATCTACACTGAAGCAAGGATGTCAAGTTAACCTCTTGCCTGGGAAACACCTACTGCCTGCGTCCCTGGAAAGCTGTTGCCAGCAGAACAGGCAATTCTGGGTGAGACCGACTCCATATAAGGCAACTTCATGTGGACCCGGCTTGCTGGACTGGGGCCAACTTTTTCTTCTGCAGAAAACTGTAATGATAATACTTAACTGGCTCAAATCATCTTTCACAGAATATCAGAATTTAAGCACACATATTTAGTTCTTCAAAGAAGCCACTATGTTAGGTTTTAAACATCTACCATAATTTTTTATTTTTTTTAATTTTAGCTGATGCTTTTATAATATAGAAGTGGTGTGCACAGATCACAGTCCGAGCTGCAGGCCTAATTTGGACCGGTTTGTGGTCTGGCAAACCAGTTTGGTCTGATTTGGCCAAACCGCAGACCAGTCCAGAAATTTGAGTGGGCGCGGGTGGTGGTGGGGGGCAGCAAGCAGCACCTTTAGAAGTCCATATGCAGGTCAATGGACCAAGTGTCCGCTGGCTCTGTCACTCACCTGGCCTCCATGCATGTGCGGAGGCCCTTTGCGTGGTCAGCAAGGTGTTGCTGACCACGCAAACCCCATAATATTATAAAATGCATACCATTACTTTCAAGTAGTTGAAAGTTGCCTAGAAAAAGAGCAAGGTTATATACCTGACTGAGGGCAGCCACCATACAGCTATAAAGAACAAAAACAAAGCTTTCCATTATGCATGGCTCTTATGAAAAAGAACTAGTCGTGCTGGAGTGATGGTAAGGAATCCTGCAGATATCCATGTAGTTAAGCTCATGGGATGTTGGTGGGGATAAAAGGGTTCACATGTGTAGACGTTCACAGAATTTTTACAAGAGTTCCTGGCCTCTTATTGTGGCTCCCAGCCTTCAGGGGTGGGCAAACGAGGCCCTCCAGGTGTTCTTGAACTACAGTGCCCATCATCTCTGTATTTTAACAACAGCTGCCGGGCCACGGTTGCTCACCCTTGCTTTAGATTGAGCTTTGCAGCCTACATGTTTTGCCTGACAAATCCCCAGTAAGGGCTGTCTTCTAAAGAAACGGGTATGCAGAGATCACACACCAAATTCAGAACTTAATTTACATTGTGCATAGTTCTCTGGCCAGCTCTCTCACTGCACAGGGATAGTCTGTTGCCTGCTGAAATAGTGTTGTCAGGGTTGCTTTGAGCAGGGGGTATCCTGATTCAGAGAAGGAAGACAGACGGGTTCATTTATTGCAGCCTCTTTCACTGCCAGGATTCAGTGAGTCCACTGGATGGGGTGGAAAGCTGGTTTTGTGGTAGTGGGAATGAGCTGTCCCCTTTGCTAAGCAGGGCCTCCCCTGGTTTGCATTTGGATGGGCAACTACATGTGGCTGCTGTAAGTTAAGGGGTGGAGCCATTGCTCAGTGGAAGAGCATCTCCATGTTGGACTACAACTCCCGTCATCCCCAGCCATGATGGCAAAAGACCCAACTGGAGACCAGAGTTTGAGAACCCTTGCTTTAAGGGAAGCATAGTCTCATGAACAGCTTTACCCCAGCCAGGTTAACACAACAAGAACATATGGCTAGAACCGATGCCTATACCTGGCTTTGAAGGATGCTCCTGTACCTTCGAGCCAATGGGTGGTGGGGAGTTCAACAGGTGCAGTTTCTGCCAGTGCAGCACACAGACAGAAGAAACTGCCTTCCCATGCCGGCTATCAAGCTATTTAAAAGTTGGCAGTCCTACTTGGCTCATGGTGGACTTTGTTAAAATGCCGGTATTCATAGCACAGCCATAAAACGAAGTACTGGACAGTTTTGCATTCCCATACACTTAACATATACACATCAATTAACATATTCAAATTGACAATGACCATAGTTCTACTCTGGGGAAAGTGTTACCAAAGAAAGATTAGCAAGTGGAGTACCCCAGATATGGTGAACCACAATCAAAGAGGGCCTCTCATTTCAAGCCTGTATTTGTCACGATATTGTCTTGTGTACTATGAAGTTCCTTTGACTGCATGTGACTCAAATTAAGTTCTCAAAGGGGAATTTCCCCCTTTTAAAAAAATTAGCTAAGTGGGTAATGTTCCAGTTTGGTAAATTCAGACTTGGTTCAATTAGCTTTTTTTTTTTTTTTTTGCACAAGAAACTGATGCCTGTCATATCATCCCACAGTTCACTTCTAACATGAGTCATAGAAAAACCCACAGAAAGACTTCCGTTAACATCAGAGCAGCATGCTCATTTGAACACAACATTGCACAGTTGTAGAAAGACAGTAATTCCCGTAGTATTGCAATGCCTTTCGGAATTGAAAGCTGCATCCTGGAAGTTGCAAACCTCTTTCTTTTGAAAATACAAAGCAAAAAAAAAAAAAAAAAAGTTGCACTCCATCTATAATCCCTACCCAACCAAAGGACACACAGTGTCCCTTCAGCCTGGCCGTCTGCATGATGCGCATCATTGAGAGTCCTAGTGTTCTCCAGAAATAACTCAAAGTGCAGGTACCACATGCCAGCAGGGGCTTAACAAGTCTAGAGCTGATGTGAGTATGGCTTCTGGGAATAGCACGAATGGCAGATACTTAAACCTGAAGCAAAGGCAGAGGCCTCTCTTCAACCCAACTGAGTCTTTTCATCAGGGAGACTCACAGCCAAGCACACACAGGCCACTTAGCAATATCGTCTCCTCTGCTTTCTCTTGACTAACAGGAGACCGCAAATGCCAAGATAGCTTCTCTATGGCTTCTGGCTTGGGGTGGTATTTGAGGGTTCTTTTGGTGTAAAGGCATGTCCCCAGGGACATCTAGCATTGTCTCATCACAGTCACTTAGCCTTGCAAGGTTCCTTCTTTGATCTGCTGGATGAAGAGATTCCTTTCGTCCTCCGGCGTCCTTCCATTCTGGGCTCGGACGATACAAGTGGGCCTGTGCAGATTGAGCATATAGATCAAGTGTTGCTTCTCATTCTTCAGCTCCTCAATCTGAGCCTTCAGGTCTGCGTTGATGGATTCCAGCTTTTCAGATTCCTAGTCACAGAAGAAGAGTGTAAAGACAGAACGGGAAGCTTTAAACCTTTTAAAAGAAACCATCACCTCAATCTATCACATGATGTTCAGTGTGTTGAGAAGTGGGTTGCTGAAATCCAAGCTACAGTGTTGCTCAAAGTGCAGCGATGGTTATAATGAGTCCATGTGCAACCCTGAAAATCTGCACTTTCATCTTCTTCAGGGGCACACCTAAGTAATTTTGGAGCCTGGACCTGAAGGGCTTTGGAGGGCCCCCTCCCCCTGCTTGAGGGTGGTGGGTGGAGGCAAATCAAATCTCTTTTTTTAAAACATTGTTTAAAGCCCCGCTGCATAGCAAGGATGTGGCTCCCAGCAGGTGTGCAGGCCCTTGGGGGAGGGAGGTGGAAGCAAGAGCTCCTTCTCTGAGCCCGCCTACCTCCCAAATGACAGAGCGGGCCACTTTTGGCCCATTTAGGAGCTCTCTGTGCGTGCACACGCCTGAAATGGGCTGAAAATGGCCCAATCTGTCATTTGAGAGGCTCAGAGGAGGAGCTGTTGCCGCCGCCTCCCTCTCCCGAGTGCCCGCACACCCGCTGGCAGCCTCCGTCCCCACCATCAACAGCGCTTTAAAAAAATGTTTAAAAAAAGATTTGACACGCCTGGTGGGCATGGGGCAGTGTTGGGACTCTGGGAAGGCCCCCCCCCCCAGAAGACAAGAGGCCACGGACCAAATCTCCACGGTCCATGGCTGAGTGCGCCTCTGATACTCTTGGGCAAAAAAACTCTGGTTCATGCTCATGGCCTTTCCTAGTGCAAGCTTTTCTGTTGTGTTTGCTTGTCACATCAATACCCAGCTTCTACCCAGAATGTTGCTGTCAGAAGAACTGTTAGCTTTCCCCACTGTTCAGACTGTGCAGTGCCTCTCCTCAAATTCCTCAGCTAGTTTCTGATCCCCTTCCACAGCCAACAAGGAATTTCATCCTTACTTTTGAAGCTCTCCATGGCCTTGCCTCAGCTCATATTTCAGTCCTTGCTTTCTGAAATGTTTTTTGCTCTCCCAAGTTTGCCACACTCCCAGAGACGATGCTGATACTTCCATTTCTAAAAATTCTAGTTGGCTACTGAAAGGCATCATCTCATACTGCACAGGAGGAGGCAATGGTAAACCCCTCCTGTATTCTACCAGACAACCACAGGGCTCTGTGGTCATTAGGAGTCGACACTGACTCGAGGGCACACTTGACCTTTACTTGAAATACTTTAGAGTTAGTGAGGGGAAATTAATACGGTGGAGGTCAGTTGTGCGTGTGTGGTTTTTAAAAATTGTATGAACAGATCAAAGAAGAACACGCCAAATCAGATCACAATCTATTTAGGGCATCAGGAAAATTTGTATTTTAATTTTTTTTGAGAGAAAAACTAAATGCAAATTTTATGCAAAACAGAGGGGAAATTTTTCCCACTCACACTTTCCCAGAAAACCCACATCTACTACAAATATTTTCATACCACTTTTCAACAAAGGCCATGGAGAGCTCCAAGCGGTTTATACAGAAAAACAATATAAAATGGTTCAGCTCATAATGTAAAAAGAAACAATAGCCACTGGAGGGATGCTGTGCGGGCTTTGGGTAGGGTCAGTTGCTCCCCCACTACTAAATATAACAGAATCATCACTTTGAAAGGTGCCCCGTTGCTCATCTTTGCACATGCTGCCTCTTAAACAACTCTGCTTATTCTTCCTAGCTACCCCTTATGCCTGAAACCCCCCTTCCAGAAACAAACGTGGCACCCTCACTCTCCCTTCAGATAGCTCTCAAAGTCTCCGTTTCTCAGCTATTACCACCTCCTGTCATCATGTACAACTGCAAGAATCAAAAGCCCTTTTAAGACCGTGAGGCGGGTCTCACGATCAAGGAGACCCACCTCCAGAGGGTTAGCGGGGAGAGCGGGCTTAGCCCACTCTCCCTGCACACGAGCAGCCAGTCTGCTCCGGGCAGCCGAACCAACTGCCCACATGACTGCTGGCTCCATTACAGAGCCAGCGGGGGCTGGAGGGATCGGGGCCACATGGTAGGGATGTGCACGGTCCGGAGAAGTCCGGACTGGCACCGAAGGGGGGCCTTGTTTTTAGGGCGGGGAGGGCTTGCTTAGCCCTCCCGCCTCCTTGCCCCCGCCAGTGCCCGTATTGTACTGTATAGGGGCGCTGGAAACCAGCCGCCCCCCCCCCCCCGCCGCCGCGGCGAAATAACCTCTAAAACCATCCAGCCCTCCCTCCCTCCCAGCTAGCTGCCCGCCCACCCACCCACCCACCCACCCAGTCGCTCACCCGGTCGCTGGATAAAAAGCGAGAGGAGCTCCGGCACAGAGCTCCTCTCGCTTGGAAGGCCTCCAGCAGAATGGTGGCTTGCGCGCGCCGCAAACCACGCCGTTCTCCGGAGGCCCGGTCTACCCGGCGGGAAAGGGCCGGGTAGACCGGGCCTCCGATCGCTGGGTAGACCGGGCCTCCGATCGCCAGAGGCCCGGTCTACCCAGCGATCGGAGGCCCGGTCTACCTGGCCCTTTCCCGGCGGGTAGACCGGGCCGCCGATCGCTGAGTAGACCGGGCCTCCGGAGAATGGCGTGGTTTGCGGCGCGCGCATGCGCGCGCGCGCAAGCCACCATTCTGCTGGAGGCCTTCCAAGCGAGAGGAGCTCTGTGCCGGAGCTCCTCTCGCTTTTTATCCAGCGACCGGGTGAGCGACTGGGTGGGTGGGTGGGTGGGCGGGCAGCTAGCTGGGAGGGAGGGAGGGCTGGATGGTTTTAGAGGTTATTTCGCCGCGGCGGGGGGGGCGGCTGGTTTCCAGCGCCCCTATACAGTACAATACGGGCGCTGGCGGGGGCAAGGAGGCGGGAGGGCTAAGCAAGCCCTCCCCGCCCTTAAAGACATACCCCCCACCCGGACCTGAACCAGGCAGGGCCGGACCGGTCCGGCAGTTCGGCCATTCTTTGGAATGGCTGCCGGACCGGTTCGGACACACCACTACCACATGGCCCCCGGAAGTTCCAGCATGCCCTGCATGAGCGCGCAGGGCATGCTGGAGAGACGCCCGAACCGGGAGTCTACTTGTGAGTTGCCGCGGTGCGCCACACGATTAGAAAAACCAGGTTTGCAGAACGCTTGCTCCGCAAACCCGGTTTACGGGCAGGGCTACTTAAGTGGGTGACCCGCTTAAGAACCAGTGCCACCTGGCTCGCAGCAGAGCCCATTGATTCTCACGATGGGAGAAAATCGAGCTAGCCTCCGCTAGCCCGATTTTCTCCCCTCGTGTGAACAGCCTCATTCTGTTGTGTGTACAGTTGTACACACTTAGGCAGTTCTGACTGAAAGACTTCATCCCACCCCCTCTCCATAGTGTCTTCCTTTCTCAGATCGATACCAATGAAAAGAAGTCTGCTAACTTACTTTCTGCAGACATTCCGTTTTTTCCTTCTTTTTGTTTCGACATTTTGCTGCTGCAATCTTGTTTCTTTCCCTCCGGCGTCTTTTCCTTTCGTCTTCTTCTGGCGCGCACTAGCAACATTTAAAGAAAGATGGTGAGTTTTCAGCACCAGGTGGACTGGGCATGCAGCTTGACCTCAGCAAATCTCTTCTTCACCTACAGATGAAACTGCTTTCATAATAATTGTCCGGCCCCGAGACAACGGCCTTCCCCTGCCTAATTGTAGTTACGCCCCTGTGTCCGGGGCTTGACAAATCCAGGCGCCAGAGAACCATGGTGCCTAGACTAGGATATTCAGAGGTCAAGTTATTTAATAAAAATCTTTATTCATCCCAGGCAACCCTGCTTCTGTTCTAAGTGGACTGCTTGTAAAGGGGATAAAGAGAATCCCATTTAACCTCTCCCTCCACAAGTTTCATCACCAAGTCCAGTAACCTTTTCAGATATCCATTGCCTGGTTCCTACATTAATGGGCTGGCTCCTTTGTCAAGGCCTGCAATAGTGCTAGATGTGTCTATGTGACACCGACTCGATGGCACCACTTTACCTTCAGGCCACTTAGGCTCTCCAGCTGTTGAACTACAACTCCCATCAACCCCAGTTCATTGTGGCTGGGGATGATGAGAGTTTTAGTTCAACACCAGCTGCAGAGCCAAAGTTGCCTACTTCTGATTTAAATAAAGTTCAGATAGAAATGTTTACAATGTAAATAGGCTGGACAGCCCAGTCTGCAGATCAGCTAGGCATTTTTCGGTACTTCTACAAAGCCACAGACAGAAGCTGATTTGGGGACAGGCTGGTCCTCATAACCCGGAATTATTAATTGTAGAGAGACCCTGTTGTACACTGCAGACTGTTTGAGCATAGTGTACCGCACATAGTTCAGATGTGCACAAGACTACAGGCTTGCACTAAATGCAGCCACAGCCTTCCACTCAAACACATGTAAGTCGCCAACTGCAATAAGAACACGTTCTAGTGAAACCAATTTAGATAATACAACCTAACAATTTTGCTGATTAGGCTGTTAGTCTACAAATTACCTGTCGAGTTTAATGACTTTATATGGTATTCATTTCTTTAAAAAATTAAAATGCCATTATTGAACTTAAATTTAAAAAAAAGAGAGTGGAGAAAGGAGTACCTCTGCTCTGTACATCGACATTTCACCGGGCCTATCAGAAACTGTTACTGTGTCCAGAGTGGAGGGCATCCTGTGGGATAGGCGCTTATTCTGGATAGCGAATCGTAATTCTTCTTTGACCAGTGGAGTTAGATTTGTGAAGTCTTCAAAACCCAGGGATACTGCAGGAGACAAGCATGGAACAATGGCAGAGGCACTGACTTCTGAGGCAGACACTTGCCCTGGGTGCTGGAGCATCATTTTGCTAAGAGGGAAGAGGAGAGCAAGGATTAGCCTATCAGAAGGTTAAAAAGATAAAAAATATTTGCTAGGAGACAGTCAATTCTCAAAAAAGGACCAAAACAGAAAACATGACCTTTGGCCATGGAATCATTCTAGCAGTTTGGGGTCATAACTGACCACACATGCCAACATATTGAGTTAATGGTTGTGTATATTACCAGTGTTCCCCCCTAAGGCGTGCAAACACATGCACACAATTTTTTTTTAAGGTCCACTCAGATTCAGGTAGATCCCACTCGGAATGCACATGCACACACAGTGCCTTGATACTGCCACCCAGAACAAAACTCTTTCCACACACAGATGGAAATTTTCCCTGAAACCAGAAAAGTGGAGGTTCATGTAATGAGCAAAAACACAAAGCCGATTCACGCGAGCAGCCTAACCCAGGCTAGGGAAGCCCCTTGTGTGCAGTTTCGGGATCCACACGGATCCTGGCGCTACCCACCTGCCTAACCCTACTTTTTACGCTGGCCTTCAGCTGAGGTTAAGGGTGGAAATGCGCCCTTAACTCTGGCGCTGGGGTCATGTATGTGCTCGGGCTGCTTGCAGTGCAAGAACACACAGAGTCAGGTGTCTGGAACATCTGACTCATGGCGTGGGGGGTATCCCCAATGCATTGCACTTGTCACATGGTGCATTGTGGGCTATCCCGAGGCTGGGATCCATTGTCTCCACCTCCGGAGATCCACGCTCCCAGCAGAATATCCTTTCTCATCTGGGGGGCAGGGAGGCATGTCTGACCCTGCCTTCCCCAGCACCCGCCCTCCTGCATGCTAGTGTGCAAAGCCATACAGTATTTAAACTCAGCGATTGGCAGTATTTCATGCATGCGGTGAGCTGATCTTCTGCATTTCATCACACTGAAATCAACCTGATCTTTACAGAAGGGATCAATGACTTAGTGTTCAAATGAACACGAAACGTGCTTCTTGGAGTCGATCTTGAGGTGTGCTGGAGAAAGCAATGAAAGCCTTAATCATAAGCTTTTGCAGGACTTCTGTGCTTCCTCTGGCACACCTAGACTCCAAGAAACAAGTTTCATGTTATAGCAAAACCTTTTACAAGTAGCTTCACAAGAGATAAGCTAATTACTGCCTTTGGGCATTCGTGTACAGATATGCAGCAATCACACTATCCAATTGATGAATCAGATTTTGTAATCACAGCTTTAGGCAATGGTGAGAGTTAGATAAGCCTCATTTTGGTCCCCTGTGCAAGTTATATAGTTTACATAGCTGTGTGTTGGAGAGCAAAAGCAAATTTTAATTTGTTTATGTTTTTACAAATAATGTATTTTTATTTTTGCATTTTTAAATTACAAATCTACCCTGCTTTATCACAAACCCTGTTGAACAGCAGCACCTTTAATCTCCTCCAAAAGCACTGGCAGAGAGAGCGCTAGTCAGACCTCATGAGGTAGGGAATTTCACACCGTGGACACAGCCTCAGAAGAGGCCCTCTTGCACGTTACCAAGTCTCTAATGATCATATAGGGTGGGTAGGCGCGTATGGACAGAAGTGGTCCTTAAAGTACCCTGGTCCCAAGCTGTTTAGGACTTTCAAGGTAGCTACCAGCACCTTGAAACCAATTGGCAATAAAACAAAGATGTGAAGGAACCAAATTCCCGGTTTATGATGCCTTTTTTCAGTTCCCTCTAACCTACATAGGAAGCTGCCTAATACCAAGTCAGACCATTGGTCCATCATCTAGCTCAGTATTGTCTACACCAGGGCTGCTCAACTTCAGCCGTCCTACAGATGTTGGCCGACAACTCCCATAATCCCTAGCTATTGGCCACTGTGGCTTGGGATTATGGGAGTTGTAGTCCAATAACAACTGGGTGGCCAAGGCTGAGCAGGCCTAGTCTACACAGACTGGCAGTGGCATTTCCAAGGTTACAGGCAGGAGTCTCTCTCAGCCCTATCTTGGAGATGCCAGGGAGGGAACTTGGAACCTTCTGTATGCAAGCATTTAGGATTATCTTAAAGTGCTCATAGTCTCCCAAACATGCAAACTAGGGTGAAACCTGCTTAGCAAAGGGGGCAATTCATGCTTGGTACCACAAGATCAGCTCTCCTCTATTAGAGAGAGCGGCAGCCCGAAGATCAGGCAGGGCACTTCTCCAGGACTGAGGCAGGAGTTTCTCTCAGCCCTTTCTTGGAGATGCCAGGGCGGGAACCTGGAAACTTCTGCATGCAAGCATTCAGGTGCTCTTCCCAGAGCAGATCCATCTCCTAAGGGGAATATCTTATAGTGCTCAGTGTAGTCTCCTATTCAAATACAAATCAGGGTGGACCCTGCTGAACAAAGGGGACAATTCATGTGCCTTATCTCTTTAAAAAAACCAAAACACCAAGGACAATATCACACACAAGAAGTTTTCTACACAGAAAGCACTTCTATATAAGAATTTGCAACATGCATATACAGTAGATGGTCATGCTTATTGGTCATACACGTTTTGCTACACAGAGTAAACTTGAATTGAAAAGCCTTGGCTAATCATGGCAACAAAATACATATATTTGGCAATCTATACATGTTTCATATTCATTCCTACATGGAAATATTGACCAGGCGCAAAGCAGACCTCGGACAATAAAAGTAAAAAAACCTAAGAGTTCTTGATCATCGAAAGGAGGGAAGATTTCCTAGATTTGTTTGTCATTTCCATAGACCTTGAGAATCTTATGTAATTTTGTTCGGAAATCCCCTACTTATGACTCACAATACAAATAGAGATATCTTTTTATCCTTCTAGGAGGTAGAAGATACTCAAACCAAGTCAACAGCAGCTTACCAATTTCAGGTTTATCATTTAAGTTTTAGGTCACAAGTAATGCTGAAGACAATACAAACTTGATAAAAGTATTAAATTCACAGCAATTAACGTACTAAAAGAGAAAGATCCTTACTTAATGAAAACCTCTTCTTGATTATGAAGATTGCTCAATTCTGCATGGGGAGCCCAGAACAACGTATTTATTTTCAAGCTTATCTTCATAGCCAGAAGAGCTAGGACATTCCTTTAAAATTCCCCAGAAATCTCATAAGACGCTGAATATGTGTAATTTATGTGTAATTCTATGCAAAGATGGGAGACGTGCACAGACTGCATTTATAGCCATGATTCACGGCATCTCTTGCCACTTTCCTGGAGTCCTATTCTATATGTTGGCACTATTGTTTTTAGCAGAGAACCCTGAGGGTTTGGAAAGTGGCCAAGGTTTTGTGATAGCAGCTCCCTTGCAAAAAGAAAAAAAGCCAACTGGGAATGCTGTCAGCAAAGTAGAGCCTTCAAGAGAATTACTACAGCTTCAAGCTATAGTAATCCCATTCCCCAAACCACAATGTTCCTAATACACATTCTCAGCTGTGTTTCAGATAATGAAGAGTCCCATGACTTGCCTTCAACACTAAATAACCACAACCACCCCTCACACATCTGAGATTAGGGAGAAGGCCATCTAAATCAGAGGGTGTGACTTGAAGATTTAATCCCTGCAGGTTGTTGCGATCCATGTATGCCAATAATTACCCCAAGCATTTGTCACAGTAGTATCTCACCCTTCCTCTGAGGAGCTGATGTGTTTTATCCTCGCATCTAATCAACTTGTGGAATTCTCTACCTCGTGATGTGGTGACAGCCAACAACCTGGATGGCTTTAAGAGGGGTTTTGATAACTTCATGGAGGAGAGGTCTATCATTGGCTACTACTTGGAGGGCTAAAGGCCACCTCCAGCCTCAAAGGCAGGATGCCTCTGAGTACCAGTTGCAGGGGAGTAACAGCAGGAGAGAGGGCATGCCCTCAACTCCTGCCTGTGGCTTCCAGTGGCATCTGATGGGCCACTGTGCAAAAGAGGATGCTAGACTAGATGGGCCTTGGGCCTGATCCAGCAGGGCTGTTCTTAAGTTCTTATCTTCCCTGTAAAACAGATCAGAAGCAGTGCCTTGTCCAAGGATAGCCAATAAGCCTCATATGTGAGTAAGCAAAACTGGAACATGGTTTTCTTGCAGCCAAGCTCAACTTTCTGTCCATTATACCTACTAACTGTTCTTCTGCATGCACTGTGCTGCTACCGTTTCTGATTAACCATCACCTCCACCTAATGATGCAGTGGGGAAATGACTTGACTAGAAAGCCAGAGGTTGCAGATTCAAATCCCCACTGGTATGTTTCCCATTCCCAGACTATGTTTCCCAGACTATGGGAAACACCTATATCAGGCGGCAGCAATATAGGAAGATGCTGAAAGGCACCATCTCATCATCATCAGCCATGAAACTAGCTGGGTGACTCTGGGCCAGTCACTTCTCTCTCAGCTTAACATACTTCACAGGGTTGTTGTGAAAGAGAAACTCAAGTATGTAGTACACCACTCTGGGCTCCTTGGAGGAAGAGCGGGATATAAATGTAAAATAATAATAATAATAATAATAATAATAATAATAATAATAATAATAATAAAGAACTAAGAACAAATGCAATAAGAGCAAAAGTTGAAAAATCAACCACAAACAGCTAGTGCCGCCTTTGTAAAGAAGCAGATGAAACCATGGACCACCTAATCAGCTGTTGTAAAAAGATCGCACAGACTGACTACAAACAAAGGCATGACAAAGTAGCAGGGATGATACACTGGAACATCTGCAAAAAATACAAGCTACCTGTAGCCAAAAATTGGTGGGATCATAAAATTGAAAAAGTTGAAGAAAATGAAGATGTAAAAATATTATGGGACTTCCGACTACAAACAGACAAACATCTGCCACACAATACACCAGATATAACTGTAGTCGAGAAGAAAGAAAAACAAGTCAAAATAATCGACATAGCAATACCAGGGGATAGCAGAATAGAAGAAAAAGAAATAGAAAAAATCACCAAATACAAAGATCTACAAATTGAAATTGAAAGGCTGTGGCAGAAGAAGACCAAAATAATCCCAGTGGTCACTGGCGCCCTGGGTGCAGTTCCAAAAGACCGTGAAGAGCACCTCAACACCATAGGGGCCACAGAAATCACCATCAGCCAATTACAAAAAGCAGCTTTACTGGGAACAACCTATATTCTGCGACAATATCTATAACAACAGCAACAACATTGACAATAAAATTCTGGCATCCCAGGTCCTTGGAAAGGACTCGATGTCTGGATAAAACAAACCAGTCAATAACACCTGTCTGACTGTGTAAACAAGAAATAAATTAAAAAATACTGCACAGGAGATAGCAATGGTAAACCCCTCCAGTATTCTACCAAAGAAAAACCACGGGGTTCTGTGGTCACCAGGAGTTGACACCGACTCGACGGCACACTTTACCTTTACAATATACCTATGAGAGTTCCAAGCCAGAGGGATATGGAGTACTTTAGCCATCAGTGAAAGTAATTTTAAAAGAAAGATGTTGAACACCTATATCATACAAGAACCTGGGCCTCTCCCAGGACCGGTGCAAATCAGTTACAACATTAATTCATCATGTAATTGTTAAGTGGTACATGGTCTTCACAATATTACGTGACAAACCACAGGGAAACATTCCAAAACCAATTTATGAAGAATCAAGTGCTGAATTTCCAAAGAACTAAATTACAAGACCCAACATACCTTTCCCATGGGGATGGACCATAACTTTGTGGCAGAACACATGGTTGTTTGTGCGTTTTGAATGCCAAGCTTCTTCAAGCAATGAATTGCTTCACAAATAAGGCTGCTAGATCTGCACATCCACTTGATAAGAATAATCTCCAGTTTGGGAGAAACACCACAGATAAAATGTTTGTGCCACATAATCCGAGAGAAGAGCTGATCTTGTGGTAGCAAGCATGACTTGTCCCCTTAGCTAAGCAGGGTCTGCCCTGGTTGTATATAAATGGGGGACTAGAAGTGTGAGCACTGTAAGATATTCCCTTAGGGGATGGAGCCGCTCTGAGAAGAGCAGAAGGTTCTGAGTTCCCTCCCTGGCTTCTCCAAGATAAGGCCGAGAGAGATATTCCTGCCTGCAACCTTGGAGAAGCCGCTGCCAGTCTCTGAAGACAATACTGAGCTAGATAGACCAATGGACTGACTCAGTATATGGCAGCATCCTATGTATGTTCCTACGAGTCAGATGCAAAAAGCTGTCATAATAATAATAAGACCATTATTGTTAATAATTCGTTTAGCACTTAACACACAATTCAATAAGGTTTGTCACTAGTCCATCTTCTGCAATACCCCCTGTGAAAGACAGTAGCTCTCCAAAGCCTCAGGTCTTTCACAGTCCTGCTGTCTGATATTTTTTAATTGGAGATGCTAGAGACTGACTCTCAGCTTGCTCTACCTACCCTTGTACAATGATGACCCATACGCAACACCTCCTGTTCTTCTACACATTGATCCTACCCATGGGACCAGATGCAGCCTATAGCTTCATTCCAAGCAGCAAGAGAGATTCCAGAAGCTTCTCATTTCTTCCAACTTGCATCAGTTTGTGCCCATGTTGTATAACATGGGTACTCTACAGAATTGCTTCAGAAACATGCCCATTTAAAGATGGCAGACACTCCTTTTCTCTGGGCTCGTGTTTTAGAACTACCATCCAATAATGTTAATAATATTCATGGCTCATATTTCTGACATATAGTCCATTTATTCTGGAACACTCTCAGGCACCAGCTGAACCTGGTGATGAGCCAAAGATTACATTCTTTGAAAAGCTGGATGACTTTCAGATAACTTGGTTGACATTAAGAGCTTCACCCTGGCATTAAAAATAGAACAGGGCACCCTGACCCAACTCTGTGCACGCCTTTTGTCTCATTTTTCTTCTGAAACTAAAACTCATGTTTGTCTGGACGCTTTGTTTCATTTTTGTCTGATAAGCTTTGGTTTCCCCCCTGAATATTTTCCCTTCTCCTGTTGATGCAACAAGACCTATTAACCATAGAGGTTAATCTCCCAAAGCTTTAGAAGCAATTCAAGTTCACAACCACCCTGACCTGAACTTGACCTCTAGGATTCTGACATTGTAATTTGGCCACATTTATATGCCTGTTTCAAAATTGTCAACTGTTGATACTACGAAGAAAAATCAATATAGCATTGGAAACTGCTCTCTTTCACTAGTCTTCTGTAATATCATCACTAAACTCTGCTTAAATGGCAAAATGGATAACAGGGTTTTTTGTTTTTTTAAAAATACCCTGTCTTTATTTCAAATCAGTCCTATCATATGGGGGAAAATGGTTTACAGGGATTCTGATCACTCTGTTTTGTAAAATAATATATCCTGACCTTCCTCCAAAGAACACAGGTACTCTTTAGCCTCACAACAATCCTGTAAGACTGCAGATCATGGGGAATATTTCCAAGTAAACATTCACACATTGTATTTTACAGCTTCAGCCCTACAGAGACTCCCTCTGGAAATAAATCCCATTGAACTCAGTAGGATTTGCTTCTAAATAAACCTGCAAAGGCTGGAGCTGCACAAAAGTTTTGAGTTTATCTTGTGGGCACTGACTGCAGTCAGTGCAATGGTGTTTAGGACTCGGGCATTAAGACATTGTTTGACTGTCTTGTAGGAGAGTTTAGTACAGTATCTGGTAAGGAATCATTTATTTTAAATGAAGGAAACCTTCATGTTTAGAGACAGAGACCACTTAAAGTTACTGGCTGCCATACTTAAGAAAATTACTCAAAGTCCCTCTGACATTAAAAAGGACAATGTCCTTTTTCAGCTTGTCCTTTTAATTTAATTTCAATGTCCTTTTCCAGCTTGTCCTTTTAATTTCAATGGTTTTGAGCAGTTTTCCTCAGTATGTCAGCCACTATGACTTGCCTTCCTAGGAACAGAACCGGAGAGATATAAAAAGTATCGATCTCTACACATGAAGATTCCCTACATTTAAAATAAGTTATTCCCTGTTAAACGTTATTCGTCTACAGAAATTAAATTCCCCCTCTAGACAGTCAACTCTTGTGGTTTCAGAAACGCCAAAGTCCTGAAACATCATCGCATCGACCGATTCTCAGTGAGGACAGTCTGCATTAAACGATTTGTATTCCTATGCCCGACTACAATACTTCAAACAGTTCCTTTATAATGCTGTAGTAGTGTATATAATCAAAACGGACAATTCGAACTTGCAGCACTCTACGAAGCGGCGTCGTCCTCGAAACAACCAGGGCGCCGCCCACCGGCTGCCGGCGGTAAGACCATCTCGCCAAAGAGTAAAGTCCTGAATCTTTCCGTCAACTCGCGCGCCATCCCACAACCTAGCGTAAACTAGTAATGATCAAAAGATCACTTATAAAACTCCTGTTCCCAAAAGAGGTCTGAGAAATGTTGGCGGCGACCTAAAGAAACAAAGCCGATAACCTGCCTACTAGTAGTTTTTACGCAGTTTAGAAAACACGATCTTGGGATCTTCTAATCTGAATTATTATTAAAAAAAATTTTTTAAGGAGGTAGAGAAAAAACAGGGCTTTCCCTCACTTCAAAAACAAACACACGCATACACAAAGCGTGAGGTGGCCCGAATGACTTGTTTGGGAGGGGGGCGATCAAAATGCCAGAAAAGGCAAGTTAAGAGGAAGCGAAGCGGCAGTTTCTATTGCTCAGGTATGCCTTTTAGCGATCAGTCAGAACTTCATACGGATGAATGAACTTTTACTTTCGGTTAACCCGAACTTCTAGCCACTTTCAATAATTTGCCTTAGCAACTTTCCCCGCTCATTTCCGCTACAAAAACGCAGATCTTTTAAGACAGGAGACATCTCCCGCTCCTTTTAAAACAAAAGTCCTCCAGAAATATGACAGATATAGGCTTAACAAGAACTCAAGAGATGGAGCGACGGATACAGACGCACCCAGATACACGCGTCTCTAAATCTTGTTTCCCCCCAGCCCGATTCCCAGCGGCGATCGAGGTGTGGGGGGAGCCCCTCAGAGACCCTTTCCTAACCCCCCCCCTTCATTCTTGCCTTGAGTTCCGCCGTCTTACCTGTTCCTCTCTTCCTGTCCGAGTTTTCTTTTTCTGCCCAGTGTTTGGAGAGTTAGAAGAACAAATAAAAGGTGTGGGGTGGGGGAGAGAAGCACCCAGATATGAGTGTTTTCGGAAAGGCAGTTAAACAAGAAAAAGAAATTTTGTTCTGGGCTCCCGTCGAAGCAGGATGGGTGCCGCTGCTGGTGGGCGCTGGACAGCAGGCGCGCCTCCTTCGCTCTGAGCGCGTCCCCAAGTCTCTGGCTCTCTGCGCGGTTGCATCACTCCCTTTTATACAGGCAGTCAGCAGCATTGGTATTTACTCTACCCTAGTCCGGGGGCTGATGTCATGCTATTAATAGACTCCTTCAGCGAGCAGGGCAGGAGGTGGGGGTGTGGCCAAGCCCTTCGGGGCGGGGCTGCGCTGCGGGGTGATGCAAGGCTTCCCCCGGCGGGAGCGAGGGGTGGAGCCGAGAGGCCGGCCAGGGCGCGCGGGGCTCACGTTCCATAAGAGGCAGGCCGCCGAGGAGGAGCAGCAGCCCGGCCGCGGAGACGCCGCCTGGGCTGCTGGCCAGATGTGAATACCCTGTAACAGCGGCGTGGTCGCTCCATGAGCCAATGATGCCCAAGCCAGGGCATGACTGCAGAGCGCTGGCATCCCGCGGCGAGGAAGCGGGGCTGGTCAAATGTGAAGCGGTTGGGATGGGCTGGACGGTTCTGCGATTCGCCTCCCCACACACCATGAACAGACACATGCGGGGCTTGGAGATGCCTTTTGGGGGATGATTCGGCATTTTGCGAAGCTATTTAAAGGACTGGCAACGCCCCCCCCCGCCGCCCCCCTTGGATCTGTGTGTCTAGACTGTGTGTGTGATTACAGAGATCATGTGTTGCTGCTTGCTGGATGGGGTGTCCTGTCTGCGCGCTTGCCTGTCGGAGACTCGCCTCCCACCCCCTCGCGCTTTGTGTACGATCAAAGAACGATTGCCGTCTTAACACCTGTTCTTCTCTCGTCTCGACTTGAGGGTTCCCCGAGGTTCGTCTAGGTAACACAGAAGACAAGCCACGCTTTTCAGTCTCAGCAGCTCTTTTCAGTCTAGCCCGCCCCCGCTTCAAAAAGGTGAACTGTTGCTATTACTGTTTTATTTCCATTGCAAATATACAAACCACCGGAAAGACTTCAGAGACCCAACATCTGGGTCAGTGGGACAATTGAGCGGGAAAGCGGCTTTTCCGACATCACTATTTTTCACTGGGGTAGGAATATCTCAACACACACCGTCAACTCACATGTTCTATGGTTAAAATATGGAAAGATTTTACACACAGAATCAGCTTTACACATATTGCCCCGTAGCTTTTCTCCGAGCGTTTTCTGCCTGCGTTGTTTTTATTACCGTATTTCAGGGATCCTTTCCTACCACCCACCTTTTAGATTAACAGTCTGTTTGACCGTGTGTAATTTTATTAAAGTTACTGACTGAGAAGTAAGCCCTATTCAGGTCAACTGGACATACATCCATAACCGAAATCAACCTGCCTTAGATCAGGATGCTTCGGGATCTACCCCGAAAGTGAGCAATCTCACTCACTTCAGTGGGATTTCATTTTCTTCCCCCAGTAAATGTAAAGCGAAGTTATTTTCACGATTTTGATGAATCATATTCATCACCATGAACGTTCCTCGTGAACTGCGCTCCCACTTCGAATTACAACCAGCGGTTTATCGATGTTGGGACGGAGATCTTTGGACTGAGGGGAGGGCGCCTGAATAGCGGCCGATGCGTTTGAATACACGTGGACACTGCGCCCAAGCACACACACAAATCCCTCCACTCCCGAGTTCAGCGGAGAAAGCAATATGGTATCATTAGCGAAACAAAACGATTGGCTTGGATATTTTTCCAGTTCATATCCTATCGGTTGTCTCCAAACAGGAGACAGTAAAAAAAATATAGCCACGACAGACCGCCGGGAGGCTCCTGCTTTGACGCATTTCCGTCAGAGGGCAAAGAAAAGAGCACGCACGTGCATACGTACAACGTAACCCTGTTGTAAACACACCGCAGCAGAAGCAAATTATAGCTGAAACGCGGCTGGTCTCACCTAGCGCGGGAGAATTACTCCACTGCCATATCCCCCAGTGCACTTGCTTCCAAGTAAGTTCCATGGATTTCAATGCAACTTACTTCCAAGTAAGCCTGCGTAGGATCTCAGCCTTTGAAACAGAAGGATTGTGTAGATTTGCTTCTTCTAGATGGCTGGATATCGAATAAATATAGATCCCATTGACTTAAATGGGACATACACATTCCCAAGTGGTTTTATTTAGGAACACAAATGAGTATCCCCCTGAACACATCATGTAGAAGTGAATTCTATGAAAATCCATGGAATTTACATATATAGGAGTACAGGCTGTGTTATTTCTACCCCTGTTTTTACACATGGCACTAAAAAGCACTTCTAGGATTTCCGACCTGTAACAAAAATGTTAGATCTACATTGCTAAGAATTTATATTGGATTTTAAAATGGCGTTCATATTTATTTTTATCCTCTACTGACAACATTCCCATAGATAGAGAATTAGAGGAGCTTTTAGTATTTTGGTAGGTAGGTTGAGGTTCCCAACCTTGGATGCTCAGATGCTGCTGGACTAAAATCCCCATCACAATGGGAGTTGTAGTCCAATAGTATCTAGGGTCCCAAGGTTGGGGACCCCTGCCCTAAAAGGTCTTCTCAACTGGTTCCAGACCTGCATTGTGTGAATGAGCTCCATACCACCCAATTTCCAATTTTAGGCCATGTTTTGCACTTAAGTAAAGGTTAAGTGTGCCTTCTTTTTATGTCTCTTGATGGACACCATAATCCTCAACTCTAATAATCCTATTTCTATTCATCCCATTGAAAAACACCAAGAATTCTAAATTTACATATTTAGAAGAGTGTCTAATTGATTTTCACACAATTTACCTGCAAATAAATGTGCAGCCAAACACAGTGACCTTAAGCTTACTTGTTAAGAAATCATTCCTACTGTTTTGAGCTTTTAGGGAAAGCACTATATAAATTGGAGAAATAATAAGGCTGTTCACATAAGGAGCCCACCCAGACTTGTGCAGCTGTAACTGGGTAGGGCTTCTTCTGTGAAGTGCTGGGATTGAGGCCGATCCCAGCTCTGCCCTGCCAGGTAGCCCGGGGTTTCTTCCTGGGCTTTTACTGAGGTAAGAGGGTGCACGTGCCCCCTGTTATCTCAGTCCCCGGCCACCTAGAGCCCCCAACTCACAGGAAAATCCCCCAATGTACTGTGCTCATCACGCCATGCAGTGTGGGATTTCTCGAGGCTGGGCTGCGTTTCCCTGGCCTTCAGAATGCTGCGCTGCTCGCCACAGTGGCACTTGTCTGGGAGTGCAGCAGCACGGTGAGCTAGCAGGCAGCATTGCTTGTGTGGGGAAAGGCAGGATCTCTCCTGCCTTCCCCCACCCCACCCCACCCTCCCTGGCTCTGAGAAAAGGAGGCTGTGTGTACACAGAGGCGTAACTAGGGAAAACGGCGCCCGGGGCAAGCATTGAAATGGCGCCCCCCGCGCCCCCAACATACTGCATTATACTTAGGTTTTTCCTCACAAGCGCCCGCCGCCGCCGCCAAGCCAGGCCACTGACTGGCCGCCAGGCGCCAGCAAAACAATGGGGGGGGCGCGGGCGGCGCGGAAGGGACCGCTCGTGGGGGAGGGGGCGCCGACGCACTCCCTTGACTGCTGCAGCACTGCTGCACTGAGCAGGAAACATTTGTATTAACAAAATTTTTTTTAAAAAAATAAAATAAAATTTTTGTCATGGCGGCGCCCCCCACATGACCAGAAAAGATGGCATCCAGGGCACGTGCCCCCACTGCCCCCCCCATAGTTACGCCTCTGTGTGTACAACCTCAGTAATCATTCTCACTTAATAAAGTGAGACTTTATTCTGAGTGAGCAAGTTTAGGATCACTCTACACAAGTATGATGCTGCTGCAGTTGCCCAACGCATTTGGAAATAATGATCCCTAACCATTGGTTATCGAAAGCTGCATTATACCAAGTCAGACCAATACTGTCGACACTGACTGGCAGCAGCTCTCCAGAGTTTCAGATGGGTATTTCCCAGCCCTACCTGGAGATGCCACGGATAGCTCCTGGGACTTGCTGCCTGGGAAGCAAATGCTCTGCCACTGAGCGGACTCACTTCCCAAAGTATTATGGATGGAAAAACTCTGCATAGACAAAATACATTAAACAAAACAAGTGTCAGGCGGGCCGCCTTCTGAAACAGCTGGAGAGATAGTGTGTTCCAGTACTCAGCGGATACTGAGGAGGCGGAGTGACAGCAGAGCTGGAAAAGAGCTGTCTGTCTGAAACTTCGGAGAGCCACTGAAAGTCAGAATAGATTTCCCATTTTCTGGGCTAAATGGACCAATGGTCTGACTCAATGTAAGGCAGCTTCATAGGTCAATATAATACTTATTCCACTAACCTGTTGGTTAATGTTTTCAAGCTTTCCAGTTGCAAGGATTCTTTTCAGGTAGAATGTGATTCCATAGGAGCATGCTTTTTCCTGAAGTGCTCTGTATTGGTTAGCAGGCTTGTGTGCTCCCAAAAATAAGGTGGTTCATAAAAGAAAAGAAAAGGGTTCACGTTCCTCTGTTGCTTTCTTCAGTCAGACTGACACAGAGACAGTACTCTAGAATCTGAAACAGCAAAGGATTACTGCCACTCTGCCTCTTAAGGGGATCTTTTATGAAGTACATTCATTCCCTGGCAAATGATGATCTCACAACACTATATACCTGTGAAGCTCTTACAGTTTAGGTGATGTCAACTTTATTATGTTAGAGCCTGACAATCCATGAGGAGACTGGATTGTTCCAGCCATTGGACCAGCGTCCAGATAATAGACTCTTGGCTCCTAAAAATACAAAGAGTTTGCCATTTCTGCTCCAGATGAAAATAAAATACACCTAGATACCCATCTAGAGAAAGATACAAAATATGAAAATGTGCAGCTCCAAAGATCTTGCAAACATGTGAAAACCAGAAGTTATGGTGGAAACATTGGGTCAGAGTCACTAGCAGTATAACTGTGACTCTGACCAACACTATGGGGTAACAGAGACCAGCCGCTACAGAAACTACCCAGCGTTTCTTAGTTATTGGAAATGTATTGTGAAACAAAAATATACCGTGAAACAAAGATTTCAGCACCTAACAAAAACTGAAAGTGCATTGCTCAACTTAATTAGCAATTAACATACTGTAAGGCTGTCTTTCTAAAGGTTGCTAAAATTATCCAAGAACCCTTAAATGTTACATAACACAGAAATGAACATTGGTCATATTGTTACGAAATACCACAGTATGGTAAGTGAAACTGCATTACATCTTCATGATGTTGATGATTCCTGCACACATGAGTAATAAGCAAATGGAAGTTGAAGCTGAAACAGATGTGCTAAGTACAGGACAGAACTGCATCCTCTCCTTAAGAACAGAATTAACCCAGAGATAAAAACTGCCCTTGGTCATTGCAGATAATAATTCTAAAAGATTATTAAATCAGCTTTGTAGAATGGCTGTAGGACTTGATCCTAACTTTAATATCTGTTAATGTCAGTGGGTAATGGATATGGGCATTTTAAAATGAAATAAGGAGTTTGCTATGGCGCATATATATCTCTATCTATCTATCTATCTATCTATCTGTAGGCAGGTGTGTGTGTATGTGTATATATGTGTGTGTGTGTACACAGACACACACACCTACCTACCTGCCTACAGGCAGTACCTGTACTGCCTACAGGCAGTAATAGGCTGGATGAGGGATAATAAACTGAAGCTGAATCCAAGCAAGCCAGAGGTGCTCATTGTTGGGGGTCGCAATCTGCAAGATGGGATAGAACTTCCTGTTCGGGATGAGGCTACACTCCCCCAGAAAGAACAGGTTCATAGCTTGGGAGTACTCTTGGACCCGGGTCTCACCCTGGTGCCTCAGGTTGAGGCTGTGACTGGGAGTGCTTTTTACCAGCTGCGATTGATTCGACAACTCTGCTATTCCTTGAGAAGAATGACCTGAAAACAGGGTGCACCAGCTGGTAACCTCCAGGTTGGACTAGTGCAATGATCTCTATGTAGGGCTCCTTTTGTCCGTAGTTCAAAAACTTGTTAGTCCAAAATGCGGCAGCCGGATTGGTCTCTGGGGTATCCTGAAGAAACCACATTATGCTTGTTCTTAAACAGTTGCACTGATTGCCTAAATGTATCCGGGTAAAGTACAAAGTGCTGGTTATAACCTTTAAAGCCCTGAGTGGCTTAGATCCAGGTCACCTGAGGGCTCCTTTCTCTACAAGATCCCAACCACTCATTGAGATCATCAGGAGGGGTCCATCTTCAGGTGCCACCAGTTCATCTCCTAGTACAATACTACATCCGTTACTTTTCTTCTGGCTGTAACATATATATGGAGCAAGCAGTTCTTACTATCCCCTTAGCAGCTCACCATTAAAAAACAATCTTCCTAGATGTGCTCTCATGCACAGGAGTAGTAGTGTGGAGGAACACACACTATCTGGGGGTCTCCCCACCCCGCAAAAAGCACTTGAAAAGCTAAACTAAAAAAGATGTACAAAACCAGTGAGAGCATAGAGGAAAATTGTGTTGTTTAACTCTGCAGAGCACATGCTTTGCATATGGAATGTTGCCAGCACTGCTATTCTGTGGGCTCCCAGAAGCCTCTCTGCTTGTCTGAGACAACAGGCTTGTGGTTCTCACTCTTAACATGCTCAAGAGTCTCACGGGATCATGAACTCCCTGTTGGTTAGCATATTGGGGACAAGTCACTTAGCAGGCAGTAGGACAGTCACCCCCAGGTTCACCAGCTACCAAGTGAATTGAAAGGGGATTAGCCTCGCACCTTTCCCTATATAAGGGAATGTCTAAGTAGACTCTCCAGAGTTAACTGTTGAGTTAGCCTCCTCAAGGTCTTTCTGTCTGAAGACTGACCCTTTACTTCCCCTTCTCTGCAGTTGCCTCACAAGCTAGCATAATCACCCCAGCAGAAAAGTCAGATAAGGCACGGTGAATGCAACTCCCTTCCCATCACAAAAGTGCTTAGTAGGCAATAGGAACTCAAGGGTGCACTCATTAAAATTACTGATTGGTTTACCAGGTTCTTCTGACTTGAAAGACACTTGCATGTTCATTCAGTCCATTTACATACAGGTTGTCCTTGACCCATTCAAATCATTGTGTTGTACTGCAGCACAGCAAACACAGACAATGGATCCTTTAGGAATTCACCAGAAGCTCCCTCCTCAGGAAGAAGGAGCAGCCGGTATTTTGCCTCAGGGCCCATTTTGAGCTATGCTCTCCTGGTGGCTATTCGCTCCTCAGTCTCCATCACAGCTTTTAGAAAGCACGTTAAATCATGGCTTTTTACCCAGACTTTTATGTGATTGTCTCTGCTGCTGCTCTTCGTACTTTGTATTGCTTTTATGCTTGTGTTTTTTAATTTTTTGAAATCAGATTTGTTTTGTATTTTTAGCTTAATATTTTAATTGTGTCTTTTTTACAATCTTATTTTTAAATTTTGCTGTAAACCACCTTGGGATTGTTTTAATGAAAGGCGGTATATAAATTTAACATTAATTAATTAATTAATTGGCCCTGGTTTCTTGAACCCGTGTGCTTCATTTGGTCTCTACACCATGGAGTCACCCATTGCATGGGCGAGTGATTTGACACCCACCATAACTCCAGGTGGTGCCTTTTTCATTGTGCCATTCACAATTCCAGCCTCCAGATCAGCTTTCCTCACTGGCCCGATCTATCCAGTTCACCTTGCTGCTACAAGAAGCTGGCTGCATGAGAACAAACACCTTTTGGACGTACCCCTGTGCCTAACCCCTGAGCTGCTTTTGATTCTTCATCGCCTCACTCCATCCCTAAGGAAAGAGGTCCATTGGTTGCACCTGAACCATGAGGGTCCAGTTGCTACTAAAGGAAGGATGAGGTTGTATGATAATCACTGTGCCTCTCTGGGCTCTCCCTATCCCTGCTCTTTTCTTAAATCCCAAAACCTGTTTCCCTGAAGCCTTCTTTTCTCTAGACAGCCTGGAAGTCATTTTAATTTGGACACTAAGCTAAATAGCCTCTTTGCAGTGATCTGGTTAACCTTTGTAACTTATTTGTAGTAGTAATATTGCTTTAATCAACCTTCTTATTCTGCTGTACCCCTGAACCCCAAATAAAACCTCACTTTGTTTTTGAATGTAAACCTTTCTGCCAGTTCATTTTCCCAGGACCAGAACTTTGCACAAAAATTATTCTGACATAGGAGTGCTCCACCCAGCTTGCTAATTCCTCACACAAAGCCCAAATGCATTTAGGGGTGTTCACCAATCACCCCGGAACCACCTAATGGTGCAGCAGCAAAATGACTTGACTAGCAAGCCAGAGGTTGCTGGTTCAAATCCCCACTGGTACCTATATCGGGCAGCAGCGATATAGGAAGATGCTGAAAGGCATCATCTCAAACTGCACGGGAGATGGCAATGGTAAACCCCCATCTGTATTCTACCAAAGAAAACCACAGGGCTCTGTGTGTGTCAGTAGTTGACACTGACTTGATGGCACACTTTACTTTACTTTAATTTACCAATCACCCCGGAGCAGTTCCATCCCGGAGCAGGAAGGAACTGGCATCTCCAGTTTAAAAGTTCAGGTTTATTGTCACCAGTCGCCGCACACCGAGTTAGATGGCCATGGGAAACAGGCTGGAAAAGGAAGAGCAATAGCTGCCTGCTGGCTATTCACCTGCCTGCTAGCTAGGCAGAGAGGCACAACTTATTACTGTGTGCCAGTTAAGGTGGTGGAGAATGAGGAGCAGGAGAGGAGACTATTTGCTGGCCAGGCAGGCATGGCTCATCTGTGTGCACCAAGTGAGGTAAAAGTGTGCCGGCGAGTCGATTTCAACTCCTGGTGCTCACAGAGCCCTGTGGGGTTTTTTTTGGTAGAATACAGGAGGAGTTCACCATTGCCTCCTCCCATGCAGTATGAGATGATGCCTTTCAGCATCTTCCTGTATTGCTGCTGCCCAATATAGTACCAGTGGGGATTCGAACCGGCAACTTTCTGCTTGTTAGTCAAGCATTTCCCCACTGCACTACTTAAGGTGACTCTACAACGATGAGGGGGCAGCATTTTGCATTCTGCTTCAGGTGCCGGAGCATCTTGAGCTGCACTTGTTCCCAAGTGTAAGAGATTTCCCTTTCAGTTATTAGAAGGTGGAGTATTCCCGCAACACACGCACAGAGGGACATTGGAAGCTGCCTTGTACTGCATAGTATAGGAACATAGGAAGATGGACCATTGGTCCATCTAGCTCAGTACTGTTTACACTGACTGGCAGTTGCTCTCCAGGCTTTCATGCAAGAGTCTTTCCCGGCTCAACCTGGAGATGCCAGGGGGTGAAACTGGGATCTCCTGTATGCAAGCAGATGCTCTACCAGTGAGTTAAGACCCCATACCCTAAGGGGAATATCCTACAGCAGACAGCACTCACATGTAGTCACCCATTCAAATGCATACCCAGGTGGACCCTGCTTAGCAAAGGGAAGAACTCCCTCTCACTACCACAAAAGCAGCTCTCCTCCTCTTAAGGAAAGACATTTGGACTCCCTGCAACAAATGGGAAACACATGTGCATTTCCTGTACAAGGAAAAGGGATTGTATAGAATGTTCCTTCATTATTTGCTCATACTTTGTGTTACTTAATGAAGAAAATATGAATGTAAAATCAAAAGACATGGTAATTTTTAGCCTATTATTTTTAAATTATGTTTATGCTCTGGATTTGGAGAGACAGCTGGTATAGATCCCCACCCCCCAACCCAGGCTTTAAGAGGAGGCAGCACACCGACCCACTCTTTTCCTGAAGCTTTCCAGAGACTTTTTATCACCTGGACTTTGTGCACATACCTAACACAATGGACTGTGATTACAGCTTCGGAGGTCTTGTGTACTATCCAGTCAATAATCAGCAAAAATGTTCCATTGCAAGCCTTGGAAGTTTTCGGGGGTGGGGTTTATGAAGGAACTCCTATTGTCCCCCCCCCCTTTTTAAGGCAGAAAACGTTTCATTTATAAAAAAGACGTAATGTGTTCTGAGTGGCCCAAATATCTGGGATGCAGCTCCAAATTACTTTTTCTCTATCCAGTCAAACCTGAAAATGTTACCTATGAAAGTGTGACAAAAGAAAGGCCAAAGGGGCCCATGAAAGAGCTGTGTCATGCCGTCATAAATTGAAATGATGTCATATATGGGAATATATGACAGGTAAAGAATAATCAGATTTGACTGATATCAGTTATCCCTCCTAAGGATATCTGACCTGTAAAGGAAATAAGTAATATTTTATTTCCCATGGGAAAATAAACATTAGGAGTGCAAGCTTTTAATCAGTTGAATTGGTAAAAATCAACGAACAGCACAATTCTACGCATACTTACTCATAAGAAAGTCCCACTACTGTATGCTCAAAGAGACTTAAAGGTAAAGTGTGCTGTTGAGTTGGTGTCGACTCCTGGGCGCTTTCCAGACTAGACCCCACAACAGGGTCAGGACATATCTCAGAAGTGTGCTTCCACACTTCCTGCGTCGTGACACCACCTTCCCTATGGGGACAGCAGGGTGCCATTCACATTTCCAATGCCTCCTTGTGAATTTAATTGCTGCAATATAGAGCAAGGATGTCGTACATCCGGCGTGAAAAAGTTGCTGGTTTTTCAGGTAGTTAGTTGCTGTGAGACTGAGCCCCCTTCTGTTTACGTTCTGAATGCAACTTGCCCGAATGGAGGCATTTTGCTGCTGTTCCAGCAGCTAGTCTAGAAAGCGCCCTGGCGACCACAGAGCCCTCTGGTTGCCTTTGGTAGAATACAGAAGGGGTTTACCATTGCCATCTCCTGAGCCGTATGAGATTATGCCTCTCAGCTTCTTCCTATATCGCTGCTGCCCGATAGAGGTGTTTCCTATAGTCTAGGAAACATACCAGTGGGGATTCAAACTGGCAACCTCTGGCTTACTAGTCAAGTCATTTCCCACTGCTTACTCTTAGGTAAATGTGCATAGCTCTACTTACTTCTAAATCCAGCTGAACTCAAAGGGACTTACTTCTGAATAAATATACTTAGAATTGTGTTGCACACCCATAATTGATTAATTAGATTTTTTTATGTGTGATTGAAAGTTAAGGACACACTTCGGTTTTTAATCAGTTCTGGTGTGTGAGGACCAACAAAACTACATGTTACATTTAGCCTACCATTAGGCTTGGATTGTGCTCCTTGCCAACATAAGAGCTTCCCCATCTCTGATAGCTTTCAAAAACACTCTGAACACACCCCTTTTCAGCCAAGATTTTAATTAAATCTGTAAATTTGTTTGTTTGTTTTATTTATATACCGCCCTTCCAGAAATGGCTCAAAAATTGTTTTTAAATGTTGTAATTGTTGTTTTAATTTTTATGTTTTGTTTTGTTTTTTAAATAAAAGTTGTGTAAACCACCTTGATATGTGAGTTTGGGGCAGTATATGAATGTGCTAAATAAACAAATGTGCAGATTTATTTAAATTTAATAGATTAGTTGCAGATCAATTAATTGGTTAACAGGCAAGCAAACAATAAAGTAAACTTTCCTTAACTCATTAATACAGATACGTAGTAAATATACATAAAGTATCTCATAGAAAGATTTGACAGATCTCTGCCATGGACACTTTAAGTACAGCATATTCTGTCTTTAAGATGATCCAGGGGCACAACTTCTAAATTCTGTAGGGGAATGTCAAATATTTCAGCAGTGGGCAACGTTCTGGTTAGCTCTTGGATCAATTCAGCTAATCAACAGCCTATTTTAAGAGCATTTGTTGTAACTATTTTCTTTTTTATTCTTCATAAATAACTATTGCGATGTTATCAGCACAAGAGAAGTTTCAAGTAGTGGTTGGATCTGGCACAGAACAAAAAGACAGCAGGAAGTTTAAGATCAAGTCTGCCCTGTCATTTTATTGTTCAAGAAAATCAGATTGGCGGTGCCTTTCCCCGCAACTGAGAGGCTGGAAGGAAAAGAGCTGTCTGAACCTTAACTTTCGGTTTCCTAGGTTTATCAGCTTTGTCTTGAACATGTCCAGATATGAAATAGCACAGTGTTTGGAAAATGAAACACAAACTCCACATTTAAAGATCAAAGGTCGGATGTTTAGACCATCACATTATGTTTCACAAAACTGAGGGGAGGGATTGTGGGATGGGGTGGGGGCTTCTTCCAATGAGCATATATTTGCCTTGGCCCCAGTGTGAATAGAGGCCAAACCAGCTTTTGGCTGGCTTGGCCTTGTACTGACTTGAGGGGTTCAGGAATTACTGCTGTGACTGTCCCTGGGATGCAGAACCATGTACTACCAACCATGTTCCCATCACCAAAATGACCCCTTCTGCCATGCTTCTGTGCCTCCCTTTCGCCCTGGCAGTGGATAGGGTGGCCAGGTGGCAAAGAGAAAACTCTTGTCTATTTTATTTATTTTACGTATATAAATGTGAACAATACATTTACATTCAAATCTCTAGGCAGATATAATAAATAGACTTTTATGGTAATGTACAGCACAAAAGTTAAAATTAGTGACCCTGCAGTTGTGAAAGCAGGTGCAGCAGGAGGCAGGTACCTTTGTGTTCCTTTTTTGCAGCGTAAGTAGCAGTTTGTGGTGGGGGAACAATTCTAAGGGGAAACAGCATGAGCGATTAGGGATTAAGCTTTCTCCCCCCCAATACCATGATCCTAATCCACTTCCCCAGAATTTTTTTTTTTTAAACAAAGCTATGAGAGATCCTGATGATGGATCTCCTGCATCACTTCTAGTTAGCCATACCAGACAATTTAGACAGATGTTGAAGACGTTTTTATATCAGCAGGCCTTCCCCTAACTCTGTATCTTTCTTTATGATTGCCCTGTTTTAATTACTGTCTTATCCTGCACTTCGGCAATTCTAGAGACTGTTTCACTTTGGGTTTTTTTTTAATGAATTTTGTTGTAAGCCACCATGATTCATTTATGAACAATGATGGCATATAAATCTTTAAAATAAAATAAAATAAAATAAAATAAAATAAAATAAAATAAAATAAAATAAATAGACATGGGAATACTGTGCTATGATCTCCCTACATTTTTTCTATCTCAAAAGACAGCCGTGTGTGTGTGTGCGCACGCGCGTGTGTGCTCCCTTGCCGATTCCCCAACTCCAGTTCCCCCCTCAAAGCTGCTATTAGCTTTTGAGGGGAAAACATGTGAGCACAAAAACATGTGCCAAAAATGCTAAAATGCAAAAGCGAGACTGTCACCAGACATCTCTTTTCCCATGCATGATAGGCTGCATTTCCAAACATGCCATCTTGTATATGAGTTTGCTGGTGCTCCACCCTCCTTTGAGCTGGTCCCTCTAGGTTAGAACGTTGACCGTTTCAGAAATTTGATAATTTACATTTAATATACTGTGATACTTTCGTTTTCCCCGTATCATGATTTTTTAAAAAATAAAAACATGCTATTGCATTTTAAAAGTTCTCTGCCAGTATCCATAGAACAGGGTTCTATGCACCCAAGAAAGAGTTGGGCACCTGTCTCCCATGCTCCCTGGCAAGCCAATTTTGAAATGGAGGGGAGCATCAAAGGCAATTTGTGTTGCAATATCATGGGGGTCGTTTTAGGAAAAATAGTAAAGAAAATATAATCCCACTGAGCATGAACCACCCTGTAAATGGCAGATTTGTTCCAGAACAAATAGTCATGGGAGGCGATCTGGATTGGGACCACAATAGGGGCAAGGGTTGTGCCACATGTGCTGTGGTCCTGATCTAGATTCTCCCCATGCACCTGGGGTTTTTTTGGGGGGGGGGTTAATCCCCCTAAGCTGGAGCTACACTGATGCAATGTAATGTATAATTTGGCCCTAAGGAACTTTTTGGACTTCAGATTTCATAATTGAGAAAAATTGTTGCCTTCACTCAGCATTGTCAAAAGAAGCCCTTTTATTGCATTGGAATATGTAAGTGTAAATACTTTGAATCAGTTTATTAAACTGTTAAAACTCAGTAAGTTTGCAGCCTGAAGCCTACTTATTTTTTTTAACAGCCCTTTTTGAAAATGAAGCATAAGAAATAATTTTAAAAACTATTTTCAAAAGAGGATCAACTAGCAATATGGTTTCCACTGAAAACTCTGGAAGCTCCACTGCACAGGTGCGAACATGAATTTCCGAGTCATTGCACAACTGTGCTTCTGCACAACTCTGCTGGGCTAGATTTTACACATGCAGGGCGTTCTTCTGGTGGTCCGCAAGATCACTCAGGAACATTAAAAGAATTAAAATTCGAAGAAAAAAGTTGCTGCTCTATCACTATGGCCCCGCCATGCATCTCAGAAGAAACGTTGGGGTACTTTGAAGTATCTCAAAAAGCCGCTGAAGAAAGTGGGACCTTTTAGTATGGGGATAATTCGGACTAAGCTCCAATGCACAGGGGAAAACCCGAATCGTGTATGGAGTGCTCCCTGATACTTTTCAGGGACTTCGAGGTAAATCCCCCTGATATGCGAATGCACACCCACCACTCCTGGGGAACTTCGAAGTAAATTCCCAGGAGCCCAGGTAGTAGGGAGATGCCAGTGCTGGGCTCAGCATCATATCAGCCATTGTGATTCTCGCTATTTAGGACAGCAACCTTGTCTCCATCACTTTCAGCATGCATTCAAGAAGCAATCTGGTTACCAATCTAATTATTGCAGGTTTTATATATTTGCTGACTATTGCTATTATTATTATTATTATTAAAAAATTTATACCGCCCTTCCAAAAGGCTCAAGGCGGTTTACATTAAAACACCATTAAAATCAATTAACAATTAAAACAGAAAATTATAAAACTGCATAAAATAATAATTAACAATTAAAACATCATAAAACACCAATTAAATAGCCAAAACAATTTAAAAACAAGTTGTAAAAAGCTGAGAAAGCTTGGTTGAAGAGATGTGTTTTCAAAAGTTTCTTAAAAATTGCTAGAGATGGGGAGGCTCGTATCTTAGTAGGAAGCGCATTCCACAATCTTTGGGGCAGCAGCTGAGAAGGCCCGTCTCTGTGTAGCCACCAAACGAGTTGGCGGCAACTGGAGATGGACCTCCTCAAGTGACCTCAATGGGCGGTGGGGCACATAGCGAAGAAGATGTTCTCTTAAATACTTATGATATTTATGGTAATTATGATATTAGTAGTCATTAATATGGCATCTGTAATTTATAGGGAACTTTTCAACTTTTCATGATCTTCAGCTTGGTTTAATTGCATGCACACTAATTTTATATTAAATATTTCATCTTAAAATCCACATGCAAGCAATTAAAACAAAATGAACAAGGTAAAGAAATGTTATCAAGTTCTTTGTAAATTAGAAGCACTTAAATAAATGTTCACATTTCTAAAAGAACAATAAACATGGTAGTAACCAAGTGCTGTGGCATATTTGAAAGCTGATGCCACATCTTCTTTAGCTTAAAAATGAAGCTAGAACTGGACAAAAGATGATTGAGTCTGCAATTAACCTGGAGCAATTAACCTGAATTAAGTCTCATTGTATACTGGAAGATTTACTTTCAAGTAACCATGCATGGGATTGTGTTATGAGTGCACCTCCACCTGTATTGGATTCAGGCCAGATATTTTTTTCTACCTATAAAAGCTTTGGAATGTTTAATGGCAAACCTTTGTTAAAGATTTTTTAGTGAACCACAAACACTAGTGCTATGCATTGTCTTTTATCCATATCCTCCAACATTTGAAAGAGAAAAATGAGTATACATTTTATGTTACTTGAACAAATGTTCTCATAGTGAGCTACCCAAATGAGCAAGTTCCTGGCAGCAAATTCTACCAAGGAACTCTGAAATAATTATGGATAGTATACATTTCCTGAAAAGCACCACTGCACACTTTCACATCTGAATACTGTAGAGTAATTAAGTACAGATATGAGTAATTGAAATGAACATCTTTTCTATATAAAGAAAGGCTTGAGGGATTGGAGCTTCTTAGGCAGTAATTCTATGCATACTTTCCTGTGAGTAAGCCCCACTGAACACAGTGGGACTGAATTCTAAGTAAACATGCATAGGATTGCATTACAAGTTTGGTAAACATTCTGTCTTTCTCTCAAAATATTAGTACTTGGGTTAGTACTACTACTCCAATATTAGTAATACAAAGTAATATTAGTACTCAGTGTTACTGACTGGCTACAAAATAGGACAAACAAAAGTACTTTTTGTATCTTGCAAAGTCAAAATTTAAAAAGTCATTGCCACCAAGTATGGTGATGGCCACTAGATTAAAGATGGCTAAAGGATTGGTCTTTGAACAATTATTAGCCAAGATAGCTAGAATGGAGCCTCTACGTTCAGAGGCACTGATGTGTGGTGAAACTGACTAGACCAAATGGAGTAACCAGTTTCTAGTCTAGTTAATTTTGGCCCTAAAGAGAACTTTAAAGAAATTATCAGAAAATGCTCTTGAATGTGCTAGAAAGGGAAAGCACCCACTATGTGCTAGAAAGGGAAAGCACCCAGGAAATTTAAGAGAGTGCCTTCTTTTCATGAGTCCTGCCATCTATTGCAATCTTCTGGAGAAGTTCGGTTACAGTTGCCGCCAGCTCACTGGGCTTTCTCTGTAGTTGCCCTGGGACCTTGAAATATGCTCCCTGTTGAAATAAAAGCATCTCCTTCTCTGCTTGCTTTTAAGAAGACCCTCAAGATGCACCTGTTTTCACAGGCTTTTAATTGAAATTAACTTTAATAACTTGTTTTATTTTATGAGATTGTTTTTATTGTGTTTTGTGGAATTTTAATGTTTTTACTCTTCTATAGTGTCTTTTATTTTGTACACCACCTAGAGATGTACATATCAGGCAGTATAAAAATATGATAGATAGATAGATAGATAGATAGATAGATAGATAGATAGATAGATAGATAGATAGATAGATATCCTATCAAATTTTCTTTTTAAGGGATATGAGAATAGTAGAAGCAACGGCTGCTGAAGTAGCACAACAGGAAGGAGACTGCTGAGCAGCAATGTGGGGTGAGGGGGGCAAGCCCCCTTGTCCTTCCTGGGAGGATACGCAGTGCTATGATGGAGACCATAGGTGACTGGAGTTAGCACCTGCATGGTCCAGAGCCACCCTGTCTTCCTCTGCATCCATCACAACCTTGCATCTCCTGCTGGCAAGGGCAGGGAGTTCCCCTCTCCCTCCGTTGATATTTAGCAGCAGCAATATCTCCATACCCAACCCTGCCTCACCAGCTCTCACTGAAAGGATATGTTTGTATCGTCCACTACCTTTTACACAGACCTTTAAAACCACTCTGGACTTGGAGGAGGGGCAAAGTGAGTTGCTCATCACCCCTGACGTCACAGCAACTATCTAATAGCTATCTGCAACAGTTGTACGCAGACACGCTCTTACTCCTGGACTTCGGGGCCGTAGTCCAGGGCCTCCATAGCCCCTGGGACACCCCAAATCCTCTTTAGTCTTTCCTGGGTGGTAGTGTTGCCCAGCCTAGCATGATTGTGCTTAATTTTTAGGGGAGGGGGGCCTCCAAAACCTTTAGGTCCAGGCTCCAAAATTACCTAGGTGCACCTCAGGTTGTATGCACATCTATTTCTGATCTAATCTTGTCACTCTTTATACTCCTTTACATTCCTTGGTAATACATAAAATATAATGCACATCCGGAGCCCATTCTGGTGGTGGTTGTTTTCAGGTACTTCTTGAAGCTCTACAAAGGATATATATCTGAAATCCACAATCAAAAGGCTCCACAGTGCCTGGCTATACCATATATATTGTAGTAGTAGTATATTGTAGTACTATGCCACTTGTATATTGTAGTAGTAGTAAATACAATAGATAATAATATCAACAGATTTAAGAGATATATTGATAGTCAATAATGAAGGTGTATAACAGGCCTTGACAACTTTTCTTTGGATCTACAAGTCAGCCCAAAAATTTAGGAGCCAGACAATGGACACTCAAAATTACCGGACTTCGTGATGGATGAAGGTAACGGGGCTTCTCTTTATCCTCTTTACAAGTAATGCCTTTAGAACAGAGATAAGATTACTTGGGATAAAATGTTTTATTTAATAATTCTCCCTCTGAATATCCAAATCTAGGTGCCATGGTTAAATTTCTAGGTGCCCTGATTCCCTGGTACCTAGGATTTGTCACGCTGCTCCAGAGGATAAATGAGGATAAGCTCTGGAGTATAAATGATAAGATGGCTGAAGTCAAACTTGTCCTGATTTGGGAGGATGGCAGGGATAAGCTTGACAATGATATCTCTATACTTGTCTGTGCTGGAGAATGTTTAATTATCTGGAAATTAGTAGTGGAATGGCAAAGATTATTTAGATTTATTTCGAATAACCAAAACCCAAGAGTGTCTGACAATATTAAAGGGGGCGGGGGGAGGTATGATACATCCAAATGCTTTAAATGATTATTATGCAATGAAACATAAGTTTGAAATGGAATTTTTCCAGCCCAAACAGCTCTTAGTATTTTATAAAGAAAGAAGGTTGTAAAGCCCCTCTGAATACCATGAGCCTTTAGGGAGTTAAAATATGTTCAGCCTTTTCTAAGAACTATTATGCAGGTTTGGTGTAAGATTAAAGTGAAATTCAGTCCTGGAATATCTCTAATAACTTCCTTTATTTATACTAATACTTTCTGTATAGGGAATTAGTATGAAGTAGATGTGACAAAGTATGATTTGGGGATATATTAAAACAGGGTCAGTGTATGAGCATGGATGAAGTTAGGAAAACATTAAATGACAGACAACCACAATGGTTTCAGTTTGTACAAGTTAGAAACAATTTTGTTTAGTAAAATTCATCAAGGACTACTTAGGATTCAACTCTCAGATTTTGGAATATTAATTCATAATAAAACATCTTCCCTGCTTACTGAACAAAGAGGCACCTTTTAAAGTGGTGAGTCTCTTATATTTAGCAGGGGGAGAGCAACTTACACTATCCAGCCCCAGCACAGCATCTCTCCAGTGGCTGTTGCTGGTGTCTACCTTATGTTTCTTTATAAAATATGGGTCCTTTGTGGGCAGGGAACCCTCTTATGTATTTACTTTTTTTTTTTTTTTGCTAAGTAAAGTTTTTGCTAACAAAAGTTTTTTTAGAACTTTTGTTGAAAAACGGTATATAAATATTCATAGTCAATCATTATCCTATAGATCCATATATTAGTTGATTCTGAGTTTTAAAAAAAGAGTAAATGAGAATATTTCAAAACTGGATAGGAGAAAATGTTACAAATTACAGAAGAAAAATGGGAGTCGGCTTTTTTAGGAGAAGCAACAAATGCTGTTTGAAAGTGAGTTATTCTGCTGTTGGTATCTTACTCTTAAAAAGGGAATAAAATTTATCCAACAAGTAATAACTACTACTGAAGATGTGGGTTAACAGCAGTAAACCTGGTCCAGATGTGGTAGCTTTGTCCAATGATTTAGATCTGTATGATAATCAAGGAAGCAACACAAAGTACTATAGGGTTCCACAATTAAGAGCAAACAAAACAAAGAACCCTAAAAATATTCAAATGCCAAACACAGTTCAATGTATAGGTTATTCCCAGGGATTTGGAATAAGCTTCCTGTTGAAATAAGAGCATCTCCTTCTCTGTTTGTTTTCAGGAAGAACCTCAAGACCCTCCTGTTCTCTCAGGCTTTTAATTAGAATTAATTTTAATAATTTTAAAAATTTGTTTTAATAATTTTATTCTATTGTTTTTATTGTCATGTATTTTGACTTTTAAATATTTTAAATGTTATATACTGCCTAGAGATATACATATCAGGAGGTATAAAAATATGATAAATAAAGTAAAATAAATGTATAAACTGTAATGTGAGCATTTAATAGTATTGAAACAACATTGCTATGAAAATTCCTATAAACTTAAATAGGCAAAATAGAGATCCATATGAATATGTCCTTCCCAAGTAAAGTAACAGATGAAGCTCTTCAAGTATATCTTCAAAAAGAGAAATTATTCATAAAATGCCAAGTCATATCCCCACAATATAAAATACTGTTCTCAAATAAAATAAATGTATTTTCCAATTGAAGTGTGCCATCGAATCAGAAAGCCTTCTTGGGAGTACATATAAAAAGCCAAATGTTGAGTTTTCACTCCACCAGTTATTATTAAATTGTTTTCTTCATATGAAATGATTGTCCTTTTCAAGTGGAGTGCCAGTAAGAATAACATAGGAATCTCCATAAAAATATTTTAACTGCCAGATGCGTTTCGACCATATGTCTTCTTCAGTGGCATGTATCAACTGTCTATATCCAATGATGTTTTCTATATGTATCTTCATTTACTCACTGTAGTTCCTCCTTTTCAAACATTAAAATGATTACTAAGGATTTAAGGTTAGATCTCCAAATAATGAGATTAATGCAAATGAGCCATTTCGGAAGGGCGGTATATCAATCAATCAAATAAATAAATGTCCTAGAGCACTAAATGTGCCAAATTAAATTTAGAGCTTTTTAAATCTCTTTACACCATCAGAATTGCTGGTTGCTAAAAACCAGAAATGTGCAAGAATCTTACTTCTAAGGAACTGATGACTAAAGTCTGGCAAACAGCTAAATAATGGAATTAACCAAGAGAGTTCAGTTATGAGATGGGGGTCAAAGAAAGTTCAAATTTCTTATACAGTGGCAACTTTTTATTAATTTTTGGAAAAAGAATTAGAATACATCTCTTATATTTTGCACAGGGAGAGCAACTGGCCCTATCCAATCCCAGCACAGCATCCCTCCAGTGTCTGTAGCTGGTGTTTACCTTATGTTTCTTTTTAGACTGTGAGCTCTTTGGGGTCAGGAGGCCATCTTATTTATGTGTTTGTTTTTTCTATGAAAACCGCTTGGAGAACTTTGGTTAAAAAGCGGTGTATAAATATTCGTAGTAGTAGTAGTAGTAGTAGTAGACATTAATATATATGGCAGCTTTTATATTTGTAATTTCATAAACAGAATTTGTGTTGGGCAAATGAAAGAAGTAGCAGAAACTATATCTTTATGAACATTTATGAATGTTTCTATTTTTCAGTATGTATTTTTGTCATGTTTGTTGTGATATATATTTAATCTATATTTATGGGATGATATATTTATTTCTACGTGATACGTAGAATGCACCAGTATATAATTTAATAATTCTTGTATTCAGGGGCATAGCAAGGCTGGAGTGGGCCCAGAAACAAGATTTTAAAATGGGGCCCCCGCCGCTGAAGCTCAGCTCATGAAGTAAAGAAATCTTAAATGAGGCTGAATAGTGGTAACAAATTATTTTTTTAAAGGTTTTGTAAATTGTTGATGATGCGAGTCATTTAATGGTACTAGAGAAAGACATGCTGTACTGGTAGCTCCAGGTCTTAACACTCACATCAATTCTGGAGGATGAATACAACTGAAGGAAGCCCAGGCGGGTGTGCGGCTGGGGGAGTCAGTCATGTGACTTGCCTCTGGGGGGGGCAAGGCAGTGGGCCCCCAGACAACTGTCTCCCCTTGCCCTATTATAGTTACGCCCCTGCTTGCATTTTTATGATGAGTATTACTAATAATAAAGTTCTACCATTTAAAATTAAGTATAATAATACTTTTACTCCTCCTCCTTTCCCTCCCTTTTTCTTTCTTACTCCTCCCCCAAACTCTCTACAGGATCCCCCTTGAGACAAATATCCAAACAAACAAACTGCAAAAGATTACTGGATAGAATACAACATATGTTTCCCCCAAGTTATTTTTATATCAGAAATTGGGAGATTGTCTTAAATACAGAGCCCTGTTCCTTCTGAGTAAATGCATTTAACCTTTGCTGTATTTAACCTTTGCTTATTAAGGGGGTCATCTTAAATTCGGAGTCGTCTTTGATTCGGGTAAACGCAGTCGATATATAGATAGAGTGAGTGAGTGAGTGAGTGAGTGAAAGACCCCAAGTCTGTAGATGTTGGCTACAGCAACCCTGTTATAAAAAAAAGAAAATGGGATGACTTTGGAGTCTTTCCCAGATCCTCTTGATTCCTAATTCTTCTGAATAGTTTCAGTTCTGTATCCACGTTTCAAACATGGATAGTTTTATGTTAAGACTTCCATTCTTCAGCTGCTATCGGCAGCTGGCGATTACTTCAGCCAGCTGATATGCCTACTGTCTTGTACACACACCCTCATTTGTGCATTACTCATAGTTTGAAAATCGCTTTGACTCCCGTAACATAATTATGTTAATGTCAAGTGAGTCACAGAGAAACAGAAAGCTCTGCATATCATACTTCACCTTAGTGTCAGTCTCTGAATACACTTCTGTACACAGGAGGAGGGGACTAGAGACAGTGGGAGTCATGTTAACTTACAAACACTAAGGGGGATTTTAATTCAGTTTACCCAAATCATTGTTTGGAAAGTAAGCTCATGTGAATGTTTCTATTAGAGAAAGTAAAATGAAACAGTAGTGAAAGTTTGGAGGGTCCCCCCCTCCTTTCCCAAGCAATCTTGGCAGATGAAAGAGACAAGCCAGCATTCAGTGAGGTACACTTAAACACACTGATTTCAATGGATATAAGCACAACTAACTGTGGGGTGGGTTGTGGCCATAAACTGTTTTTCATAGTAATCTTTTGGAACTGATTGTCTCATTTAAACAATGTATTTGTGTCAATAGAAACTGCTTTATCTATCTCTCTATTTATTTATTATTCATCTATTATTATTATTATTATTATTTCATTATTTTATTTTTTATTATCTGACATTTTCTGCAGGGCTATGAAAATGGAAGTAACCCTACGGAGAAACAAAAACACGTGACCTTAATTGCTCTATAATCTTTATCCACAATCCCAGTGGGCACGGCAGGGGCAGGGGAGAGACACAAGTCCAGTTTTGCTGCTCTCTCTTCCCCGCAGATGCAGTTTTTAACTCAAGGAATCTGTCCCTGAGGGTCATATGAAGGAGAAAGCAGCAACAATCACACCCACTGGGGCTGTAAGCAAAGACTATAGAGCGATCAAGCAAGAGACGGTTGTGTCTGAGTGAGAAGGACTACCTCTGTTTTTGTACCCTTATGGAGAATGTCGGCCTTTGTTGCTGTTAGAATTATTAACTGACATCCAGACTAATGCTGCACTGGCACTGGAGGGCAAGCGAGATTCTCACCAATCTCCCCTTCTCTCTGTAGCTCCCTATCGCTCCTGAAATTATGTTCCTGAGAGTTGCACAACCCTAAAGGATATATTTTGAGGAGCCACAGTGGGCTTCAGAGGGAAGGGGAGAGTGGTGAAAATTGCCTCTCCTCTGTAACTCCAGTGCAGTGTTAGTCTAGATGTCAGCCATTATTATTTATTTAATTAATTTATTTATTTATTTATTCTGACGTATCAAGCAAAGACTTAGTTCTCTCTTTTCTTTTTCTATGACGGTTATTGTCTAGATGTCGAAGAAAAGGTGTTTGGACCACCACCGGTAAGGACTTTATCTAAACCTGTTATGCAAGATATCAGAATTCATATCTACTTGCACCAAAAGGGCATGTGGAATTTGGCCAAAAATAAATGTTTGAGTTTTGGGGTTGACTGAGAAAAATTGCTAGGAAATTTCTGAACGGCTTTTTGACATCTTAAGCTGCTAGACTTATCTTTCTAGAGTATCTGCTTGCCTGTCTGCCAGTGTACCTCCTTGCTTCCTGCTTGCTCAACCTGCATATTTGTAAATGAACGCATTTCAAAGATATCTATCTCCAGAACTTCCTTTCCTTGCAAGGAAACTGGCCATGTAAAGATGTTTTGTTTGAATCATTCACTCACTCACCTGCTTCAGGATTAGTTTCTTCCAGGTAAGTAGCTTCTCAGACCAATCACTCAAGACTACCAACACATATATACACACACTCATTCATATGTCACAACAGGTCACTAACTTCCTAATTTCCCACACATTACTATGGGGCTGCAATGTTTGTTTGTTTGTTTAATATACAGTATTTGTACACCACCCCAAATTCACGTCTCTGGATGGCTTACAACAAATATCTAAATTCATACAACATATTGATATGAATTATTTTATGTCTTTGTGTTTTTCCTTTTAAGCATTACTGAATCACAGTGTTACAAATCTATCTATGTGTGTACACATGCCTGTAATACAAAATGGCAGAAATTGATCCTTCCCATTCATTGGGCAAAGGGGTACCTTTCAAAGTAATGCTTTTCATACATTTACACAGAGAGAGCAACTGTGACTGTCTCCACTCAGCTCAGCACAGCATCTCTCCAGTGGCTATCTGCGGATATCTCCCTTGTGTCTCTTTTTAGACTGTAAGCCCCTTTGGGACAGGGAACCATCTTTTAATTTTTAATTTTATTTTCTATATAAACTGCTTTGAAAACATTTTTGTTGGAAGGCAGTATATAAATATTTATACTACTACTACTACCACTACCACAAATATTTATATACCACTTTTCAACAGTTGTCAAAGTGGTTTACCATTACTAAATAATAATGATATGGTGAGAGAATGTGGGTGGGGAGGTGGGGTGGCTGCAGTCTATAAGAATACCATCTCCCTTACCAAGATCCCTGTCAGGGATTTGGCCTATATTGAATATGTGTACCTAAGTCTAGGGACCAGGGATAGACCAGGGATAGACCACTTCTACTGGTGTACCGATCACTCCGCTGCCTAGTGGAGTACCTAATTGAGCTGACGGACCTGGTTGCTGAGTTGGCATTGGAGTGGCCCAGGCTGTTGGTGGTGAGGGACTTCAATGTTCATTTTGGGACTCAGTTGTGGGGAGCAGCTCAAGAGTTCATAGCGGCCATGACAACTGTGGGCCTAGCCATTCCCAATTGATCTCTGGACTGATACATGACGCTGGTCACATGCTCGATTTGGTCTTTTGCTCTGATCAGGGTGGTGTTCCATGAGTAGGGACTCCTGGCATCTCCCCATTGTCATGGACAGATCACCATTTGGTTAAGGAAGAACTTGTAGCCTCCACCCACCTCTGCAGGGGTGAAGGACATATTAGATTGGCCCGCCTGAGGAGGTTCTTGGATCCAAGAAGCTTTGGAAGGGTTTAGGGTTGGCTCTGCTAGTGATTCTGTCGATGCTCTGGTGCAAACATGGAATAATGACAGACAAACATGGAATAATGGACAGTAGACACTATCGCTCCTAAGTGTCCTCTCCGACTTGCTTTAAAGACAGCCCTGTGGTATTTGGATGAACTAAAAGAGCTGAAGTGGCGAGGTAAATGAATTGAGCGCAAGTGGAGGAAGATTTGGCGTAAGACTAATTGGGCAGAACACAGAGAACATTTGAAGATCTATGCTGTGGCTGAGCAGGTGGCAAAGAAGCAGTTCTTTTATGCCTTTATTGCTTCTGCAAATTCATGTCCAGCTGAGTTGTCTAGGGTTGTAAGAGGGCTAGTATGTATCCCCCACCTTGAATTGAAACTTGGAACCATTGGTCACTCGCTGTAACGTTTTTAATGACTTTTGTGCAGATAAAATCTCTCCGATTCAGGCTGAGCTGGATTCCACAGTTACTGCAGAGTCTACTGTGAAAGTGTCCAGCAACTCCTCTTACAGGATTAGATTGGACCATTTTCAGTTTGTGACTCTTGAGGAAGTGGACAAATTGCTTCGGACTGTGAGTCCTACAACCTGTTCTCTTGACTTTTGCCCAATTTGGCTTATCTCTTCGTATAATCATATTATCAGAGAGGGTCTGGTAAATATTATAAATGCTTCTCTGAGGGAGGGCAGGATGCCTCCTTGTCTTAAGGAGACGATTTTATTTATTATTATTATTATTATTATTATTATTATTAACATTTTATATCCTGCTCTTCCTCCAAGGAGCCCAGAGCGGTGTACTGCATACTTAAGCTTCTCCTCATAACCCTGTGAAGTAGATTAGGCTGAGAGAGAAGTGACTGGCCCAAAGTCACCCAGCTAGTATCATGGCTGAATGGGGATTTGAACTCGGGTCTCCCCAGTCCTAGTCCAGCACTCTAGCTAATTACAGATCTGTTTCTAATCTTCCATGGTTGGGCAAGGTGATTGAGCGTGTGGTGGCCTCTCAGCTCCAGACAGTTTTGGATGATCCAGATTATCTAGAACCATTTCAAACTGGCTTTCGTGTGGGCTATGACAGGATTGAGACTGCCTTGGTTGGCCGGATAGAGGATCTCCAACTGGCTATCAACAGAGGGCCTATCAACCAAGAGTAACTCTACTGATCCTTTTGGATCTCCCTGTGGCTTTCAATACCATCGACCATGGTATCCTTCTGGACCGCTTGAAGGACGTGGGATTGGGTTGCATTGTTTTACAGTGGTTCCACTCCTACCTGTCTGGGTAGATTCCAGATGGTGTCACTTGGAGACTGTTGTTCTGCAAAGCGAGAACTAAAGTGTGGAGTTCCACAAAGCTCTATATTGTCTCCATTTCTCTTTAACAGGAGGAGAGCTGGTCTTGTGGTAGCAAGCATGACTTGTCCCCTTAGCTAAGCAGGGTCCATTGTGGTTGCATATGAATGGGAGACTAGAAGTGTGAGCACTGGAAGATATTCCCCTCAGGGGATGGAGCCGCTCTGGGAAGAGCAGAAGGTTCCAAGTTCCCTCCCTGGCGGCATCTCCAAGATAGGGCTGAGAGAGATTCCTGCCTGCAACCTTGGAGAAGCCACTGCCAGTCTGTGAAGACAATACTGAGCTAGATAGACCAATGGTCTGACTCAGTATATGGCAGCTTCCTATGTTCCTATCTACATGAAACCACTGGGACAGATGATCAGGAGTTTTGATGCAGGGTGTTATCGATATTTATGTATTTTATTTATTTATTCAATCAATTTATATACCGCCCTTCCTAAAGTGGCTCAGGGCGGTTTACATTAAAGTGGCTCAGGGCTGTTTCCATATGCTGATGACACACAGATCTACTTCTCCATGTCGACCTCATCAGGAAATGGCATATCTTCCCTAAATGCCTGCCTGGAGGTGGCAATAGGCTGGATGAGGGATAACAAACTGAAGTTGAATCCAAATAAGATGGAGGTACTGACTGGGTGGGGGTGGGGGGTCAGGACCCGAGAGATGGTTTAGATCTGACTGTTCTGGATGGGGTTACACTTCCCCTGAAATATCAGGCAAGTAGCTTGGGAGTGCTCCTGGATCCAATGTTCTCCCTGGTTTCTCTGGTGGAGGCAGTGGCCAGGAGCACTTCTCATCTTCACTGATACATCAGCTACGTCCATTTCTAGAGGTAAATGACCTTAAAACAGTGGTACATATGCAGATAACCTCCAGGCTTGAATGCACTCTATGCAGGGCTGCCTTTGTACATAGTCCAGAAACTACGATTGGTACAGAATGCACCAGGCAGCCAGATTGCTCTCTGGGACAACACGAAAGGACCATATAACACTGGTTTTGAAAGAACTGCACTGGCTGCTGATATGTTTCTGGGTGAGATACAAAGTGCTGGTTCCAGGCTATTTAAGAGAGCTCCTCCTTTGTCATAATCCCTGCTGCCTGTTAAGATCTTCTGGAGAGGTCTGGTTAAGGTTGCTACCAGCTTGTTTGGTGGTGGCCAAGGACCGGGCTTTCTCTGTGGCTGCCCCAGGGCTTTGGACTATGCTCCCTGCTGAAATGAGAGCATCTCCTCCTCTGTTTGTTTTCAGTTAGACCTTCAAGACTCCGCTGTTCTCATAAGTTTTTAAATTTGAATTAATTTAAATAATTTGTTTTAATAACTGTTTTATACTATTGTTTTTATTATGTCTCATGTATTTTAAGCTATGTTGACTTTTAAATATTATTTTAAATTTTGTACGCCACCTAGAGATGTACATATCAAGTGGTATAAAATATGATCAATGAATGAATAAATAAATAAATAGCCCGTGTTCTATTCGTTACCCAAAGTTTCCCATTGTTCCACTTATAAATGGTGATGTGAGAGCTAAAACAAAGTGTTTTAATCAGCTGAATAAGGAGAATTCTTTCTTATGACAAATTCAAGAGAGGTAGCAAGAGTAGAAAATAGTCCAATGGCAACCTAAATTCACAATGCACAATCCAAATTAAGCATTTTCAAGTCTCAATGGAACAGATTTCAGCATATGCTCAACTCCTTGCCCCTAAAACCAGTGGGACTTTCATTAGTGACATGCTGGAAATCTCAGCTCTAAACAGTGACTGTTTTATGTCTAAAACATTGTGGTAGCTATTATTTGGTATTTGTGTATATGCAGTTCTTTCATAACACACACACCCCACATATATCATTGACAGCAAAATATAATAGGTAGCTGATTTTTTTTAACCCTAAATAATATGGAGTCTCTTGTGTAACATTAATTTCCCAGCAAAACAATATAAACAAATCAATATTTGAAGCAATATTTGAAAAGTAAACAAAAACTTTGAACAAAGATATTACATTAGGTGTCCAATATTTGGTGACTGTTCATATTCACCCTGTTAACAATCTCAGATGATCTTTGTAAAAGCCCCCAAACCTCAAGAGGACTTAATGTTGACAGTCACATAAATATGATTTCCAAAGGGGTAGCCTACAGCTGTATTAGTCGTTTGCTACAATAAATGTGTCAGTCTTAAGGTGTCACAAGACTAATTTTTTTCTTCTAAATGCAGTTATCAGCATTCACATGTATTTCTGAAAAGTGAAGTGTCCTTCCCCGCCCAGGAATTCACAATATCCATCTGAGGTTGTCAGGTGTTACATGTTAATATTTGCCAAATTTTGGATATTCACAGACTCACACATTTCCACACACACAGAGGAAACAGCAATGTATATTGTACTACCTGAGAAAGCTGAGAGATGGACCATTCAGCTATATTCAAAGATCTTAAGCAGCCCTCCATCTCTTTGAAAGCTCAGTTGGTCTTTCTTATCCTGACTTCTCTTCTCGTCCCTTTCACACTGTTTCATCTGTTCACTTAACCCAGAAACCCTGTTAATAACGTAAATCTCCTTTGCCCCCCTCACCCCCCAAGAAACCAACTGTTGTTACTAAATTAGGTGGGAATACGAAGTCATATCATAGGTGACTAATATGCGCCCTATAATTCTCTACAAGCCATGATCTAAATATGAAGCAACAGCATCATCTCGACCTTAGAGTGAGTGAGGGGCTATATTTCGGAGTAATGCCCCCTGCTCCAAATATAACCTACGAGGGACAGCATCTGAAGTGTGAAACCAGCAAGACTGACTTGAGTGTTATAAATATTTATGTGTGATCAATTACTTAAGTCATTTCTACTTGTTAGTGTGTGGAAATTTACTGCAAGTGGTTTCTTGTTTACAAATGGTTCCAGGGTTGTTGTTTTTTAAATCTCACTACAGTTTTTTAAAAAAAAGCAACCTAATGCAATGTCTAGTAATCAAGTTAGCTATAAATGAAAACACAATTGTTTCTATATATGTACTGACAGCTTTTTAAGGAAAGGAATGTCACATGTAATAATACAATAATAAAATAAAATAAAATAATAATCCACCCACACCACTGCAGGGCTGATCGATAAATCTTTTTATTGATTTATTGTTTTACACTGAAATTTATATATGTTTTAAATGTTTGCTTTTAAACTTTTGGCTGTTTTATTTGATTGTGAACCACTATGAGACTTTTTGTTATAGGCAGCATATATAAGTGTATTACATACATACATACGTAACACACACGGCGATGCTGGTGTGCAAGATGGCTGTTTGCTACAGTTCACCCTTGTGCAATCGCAGGTTGAGCACTACTGGCATTATTCCCAATGTAAGTACCACGTGACCTGCAGTCGCCATGTGCATTAAAACTCAGTAGCAGCACAGACAGGTCTGCACTGCCCAGGTTTCCCAGCAGTATATGTCGGCCATTTAAATGAATGGGACTTTAGTTTATAATAGCGAACTTCTAATGTATTTCAATGGTTCTTAGTCATGACTAACTAGTCTAGATGTTGCCCAATTTCATTCTAAAAGGCTATCCACACGAGCAGTCCGACCTGGGATTGCGCAGCCCTACCAGGATAGGGCTGTTCATGGGAAGGGCGGCGATTGAGGCCAATCCTGGCACTGTGCCACCAGGTAGCCCAAAGCTTTCCCCCAAGCTTTTACTCAGGCAGAAGGGTGTGAGTGCACGAGGCGCATAGGGAGGCTGGCAGCGGCCCATGTTTGGCCACCGCCATGGCTCCCTGGCCCCACCCCCCACATCTGATGTCAGACGCAGTGGGCCGGCTAGCCACGCCCCCGCATCTGACATCAGACAGAGGGCGTGGTCTCCTTCCCAAACAGGGCCGCACAGCCCCATTTGGAAAGGAGATCGGCCTGCGCTGCATTAGGCAGCGCGGACCAGATAGACTCTCCCTGCCTTTCCAGCCACGCTGCCAATGAAGCGCGGCCCAATCTTCCTCCCAAATGGGGCCGCGCAGCCCTGTTTGGCAGGTTGATTGGCCCCACTGCGTTGGCAGGAAGGCCAGGAGCAGCTCTCCCTGCCTTTAAAAGACAGGGAGAGTCACTCCGGCCATGCTGCCAATGCAGCATGGGCCAATTTTGGTCCCAAACGGAACCACGTGGCCCTGTTCGGGAGCAAAATAATGCCCCCCACGTCTGACATAAGAAGTGAAGGGCGTGTCTGGGGCTGCACCTGTGGCCCCTGGGTTCTTTGAACCCGTTCACCCAATGGTTTGCACAATAGGCCCCTCAAACCAGCTTACAAAGTTAAATCCACTCAAAACAAAAGCACACAGTTAAACGGATAATAATAAGAAACCTTTTGAATTGGTTAACAGAAAGGCCAGTGAGATTCCTGCTCAAATACCTCAAAGCCACAGACATCTTAATAAAGAGTTGCATGACCTGGGTTTCCCTGTGCTTCCTCCATGCAGAGAACTGTGATGGATTTTGAAACCATCATGTACAAAGAAGCTCTTCATAGGTTACACATCTAACTCCATGTGATCCTTGGAACCATCACAACAATACGAGTGGCATGTTAAAGATTTGGGGCTGACTGCTATTAACTTAATCGATGCAGGAATTCCCCCCCCCTTCACATGTACAATGATTTTATAATCTGACTGTGTGCATAAATGTCAAAATTTGTAAATGAAATGGCCCTCAAAAATTAAAAGACAATAAATAAATAAAAACATTTGAAACTTAGGGCTGCTTCATTCTAGCAGCCCTTAGTTTCCTTTAGTAAAAATTTCAGATGAAGAAATGTAATGGGAATAGAAGGTAGAAAAATAAAGCAGACAGTGACTCCCTATGATCACAGCAGCTGGACATAGTCCTGCCACATTGGTTAAAATAGTGGCCACTTCCAGCCATGTACCATCCAGTTCATACTTGAATTCTCCATGAGCACAGGCAGGTGAGCATATATCTTCCATATATAGATGATCATCCCATTCCCAGACAGTTTTGGGGGAAAGAAACCAAGTTTTGGACTACATATAACAATGGGTGGGTGGGGGCAGTGTTCTCTCTAACAGGGATTCCCAGATGTTGTTCACTACAACTCCCATAATCCCCAAGCAAAGGCCACTGCAGCTGGGAATTCTGGGAGTTGTAGTCAACAACATCTGGGAATCCCTGTTAGAGGGAACATGGGGGGGACGGGACAATACAATGCATCAATTTGATCGGTTGTAGATTGTACTGAATGATTCTTCATTGTTTCTGTCCCATTAATCGACTTGACATCACACTTTACCTTTACCTTCCTGTCTTTATTGGTGCTCTGATCCTTCAAAAAGCATCACCTCCAGACTGGTACTTCAAGGTCTGTAACTCCTGCAAGCTCAGTTACTTTGGACTAGTGTTGAAGTAGCCTTGGAAGAAGAGCCAGGAGTGAGAAATACCAGGGTGCAGGAGCTGGTAGACAGGACAGGATGTGTAGGAGATGGGCAGGTACAGCATGGGATAGTTGCCTTAATGGCTGCCCATAAGCCCAACACTTATTTCTTTCCCTGATAGTTACCTCCAGTTCATACTCCATCATCAATAAACATGTGAAGTTAGATTTTTTTTAAGAGCCCACTTCATCAGATAAGTGACTGTATCTGACTAACAAAAGCTTATGCCACAATAACTGTTTGTATTTGAAGTGCCACAAGCCAACATTTTGCAGCAACTTGTCAGAGTTTTCGGAGCTCTTAGAGACATGACGTATACTGCTGGGTTGGGTTGATCTAACTTTCTAATCTCTTTTCAAACATAAAAAGTGTTGGCTGGCAGCTGCTGATTGGGGTTTGGGCAGGGGAGAGAGAGGTGGTGACCTGAGAGGTTGGGTGGTGGGTGGTAAGGGGAATATTATGACATCCCCCCACTCCTTTGTGTGATTGGTATCAACAACAACAAAAACCCACATAACTCCCTTTTAAATTACGTTTCAATTAAAAGGAAGGTGTAAAAGGTTGCCAACCTTCAGAAGGGCCGATCTCCAGAAATCAACCTCAGTTGAGGATGAGGCCAAACTCAGTGGCCAGGCAAACCAGTTGCTTCCCATGTAGTCCCAGGTTCAGTCTCTGGCACCTCCAGGTAGGGATATGAAAGACTCCTTCCTGAAACTGAGCTGCTGCCAGTCAGTGTACACAATATATAGAGAGATGGTCTGACATGAAAAAGCAGCTTCTTATGTTTCGAATCTCTAGAGCCCTATTCAGACATTATGTTGTACATGCACACAGATGTCCATACACATATACTTTTTTATGGGTGTACACATGTACACTTTAGAAGTAAGAGTTACAGGCCCCCTCAAATGCAGGGCACAGATAGGAAGTGTCCTACTGTATGTGCATTGAACATGTGAATAACTGTATGTGCATACAGTTGTACATTGTGTACACTGTACACAGATCGTATGTGCATTGAACACGTGTGGATTGGGCTTAGATGACTACTGAAAGCGATCCTGGAGAATTTACTGCTTGATATTGGGGTAAATACTGGGATTGGGGTCTCCAGGAAGAGTTTCAGTCAAAGTTGGTAACCCTATAAGGGGGTTGCTAAACCAGGTTTTTCGTGGTTTTAAACAAAAAATACCTCGTTAAAATTTAAATTTAAAAGAGAGAAAACCTGTACTTGGAATCCAGCTTTAATTCATATGCTTTTAACTATTGCTTCCTTCTGCTCCGAGCATCAAAAAGCAAGGAAAGGGTCGTAATCCCTTTAAGGGTTCGCTACTCCAATGAACATTCCAGGCTTTCTCCGTCCCTCCTTAACGCAGGCGCGTCATCGACATTCCGGGAAGCGGATGGCGTCACCCCCTCCGTCCTTGACAGGGAGGCGGTACCTTGAAACAAAGAAATAAAAATAGCGTAGTGGGAAAAAATGGAGGAAGGAGGGGATGAAGGCTGGGACATCTCGATATAATCGGTCGGGTCCACGAGTGCGCTCTAAGCGGGCGGCACGGAACGCTGCTGCACCAGCCATCCCGCGCATCCAGATTCCTACCTTCATCTCCGCGCGACTAGTTCCGCCGCTGGTAATGACTCATAAGGGGGCGGGGCTGCAAACGCTTTCTTTCCCTTCTGCCGCTATGACTCATCGTTGACCGCAGAAGCCCTTTGCGCCGGCGCAATAGTCCTGTCTATTTATAGCTCTCCAAGGAGGGTAAATGATGTCATGCGGGAGCAGTTGGATAAAGCGCGCTGCTTCGCCCTGCTGGTTGCCTAGCAACTCGGCGGTGTTTATTAAGCGGGGTGAGGGAGCTTAGGTACAAAACCTAGCAACGAAGGCAAGGAGCGTGGAGTGGAGTAGACTAGAAGAGCAGGAGGAGATTTGGGCTCCCCTGCCCGCGGGTTCCTTCCGCCCAACTACCACCAGCCCACAGCTGGCAAAAAGCGGTAGCCTGAAAAGCGCTATTCTCCAATCCTGGATTTGTCCGGAAGGGAGAGATGCTAGTGTGCGTGCTCTCTGCACATGCTCAGAGGCAGTTTCTTTATCTCTACATGTTCTGTACAGAGACCTTGGTATTAAGAAAGGCTCTGGGGAGGAACAACAGTGGAGAGTCTTCTTGTGTTGGAACGTGGATTGAGGGGATGATTGATGGAAAGCGTCTTATGAAGCCAGGCCCTTCTATGTTGGGTTTAGGCCATGTGTTAATTCTTGTGCTTTATTTTTCCTATAATCCTGTGCTGTGTATATTGTCCTTTTAATATGCTTATTGTAGCTTAGAAACGCTAATGTGTTTTACTGTGTAATGTGTAAAACACATTATTGTACTTGACCTATGATAAGCATATTAAAAAGACAATGATTAATATGATAATCATATTAAAAAGACAAAATTATTATTAATATTTCTTGTTTACACAGACAGGTGTTATTGACTGGTTTGTTTTATCCAGACATTGAGTCCTTCCCAAGGACTTGGGATGGCTGAATTTTCTTATCAGTGTTGTTGCTGTTTTAGATATCATCGCAGAATATAGGCTGTTCCCAGTAAAGTTGCTTTTTGTAATTGGCTGATGGTGATTTCTGTAGCCCCTGTGGTGTTGAGGTGCTCTTCAAGTTGTCTGGGAATTGCACCTAGGATGCCAATTACCACTGGGATTACTTTATAGTCTTTTTCTGCCACAGCCTTTCAATTTCAATTTGTAGATCTTTGTGTATTGTGATTTTTTCTATTTCTTTTTCTTCTATTCTGCTATCCACTGGTATTGCTATGTCGATTATTTTAACTTGTTTTTCTTTCTTCTCGACTGCAGTTATATCTGGTGTATTGTGTGGCAGATGTTTGTCTGTTTGTAGTCGGAAGTCCCATAATATTTTTGCATCTTCATTTTCTACAACTATTATTATTATTATTATTAATTATTATTATTATTATTATTATTAACATTTATATTCCGCTCTTCCTCCAAGGAGCCCAGAGCGGTGTACTACATACTTAAGTTTCTCCTCACAACAACCCTGTGAAGTAGGTTAGGCTGAGAGAGAAGTGACTGCCCCAGAGTCACCCAGCAAGTTTCATGGCTGAATGGGGATTTGAACTCGGGTCTCCCCGGTCCTAGTCCAGCACTCTAACCACTACACATGACCATAACGAGCGGGGACGGCGGGTGGGGAAGTAGGGTTGAACCCACCTTTCTCATAGACGAGCTAGGAACTCTTGGGCACACCGTTGTATGCCCAAACAATCCACACTGCTCCTGGCAGCACAGACTGCTGGAGGCCGGGAAAACTAGTCCCAGCCTTCAGAAATCCCTCAGTGCAGCATGTGACAAGCACTGGCAGCTTCCCCCTGTGAGTTGGGCGCTCCCAAACCTGGGGTTGAGAGGCACTCTCGCTCACGCCCTCTAACCCCAATTAAGGGCCAGGGTTAAAAGTCAGGCTCATGGGGCAGAAGTGCTGGAATTGGGAGTGATCCTGGCACTCCACATGAGCAGCCCAACCCAGCAGGGGCGGAGCAAGGTTGGAGTGGGCCCAGAGACAAGATTTTAAAATGGCCCCCCCCCCCAAAGTCCAGGGCCTCCGCACACCCCAGGCCCCCAAGGATTTAAGTCTGATATTCCAAAATAAGTATGCTGCCTGCAAATACATTTCACTGAATACACACACACACGTCACAATATATAGTGATATACATTGAGTACTATACATTTGTATTACTTTTAATGCCTAGAACACACTAGAAAGATGAATTATTAAAATGGGCCCCTCGCTGCAGATTAGCAAAGGAGACTTTCAACCATGCAGGGTGAGCCTATGTTTGTTTTCTCAGAATTCTGAACAAATTCAGTCAAGTTTGATTGCAGGAGGTTTTTCACAGGAGGCTTTTAAAGCCCTTTAAGACACATCTCCTCTGGAATGGAGGTGCTGCATTCACATGTTGGCCAGATTTACCCTGAAGTCCCTGCAAGTTATTGGGGAGCAGTTCACACACAAGAAAAATAAAATAAAAGCACCACACATGCTTCACAGTTCTCACTCAGACCTTCTGGGTTGCAAAACAACTTGAACATAAGTGCATTTATAAATGAATGAATGAATGAATAAATAAAATTAATAAAATACTGTTCCAGAAGTTTTTGCAATTTTCTGCCATGAAACAAGCCACTTATAGGACTTTTTAGATAGTTTTTTTTTAAGTCAGCAAATTTTCCAAGCTGTTTCAAAATAAATATTCAGAGACTTCTCGGTCCCTCCCCCCCCATATCCAAGCCCTATGGCAAGCAGATCCCTATATATGGGGGGGGGGGGGCGGGAAAGGTAACCACAAAAAGGAGTTCACACTCGACCTGGCAAATGCTGGTCTGGGTTGAGCAGGGCAGCAAGGGGTCTTCTGCTGCAGAGAACACTCTGGCTGCCTCCTCCTTCCTGGCTTGCTTGGGCCCTACTCGAGTTCAGGCTTCACTGCGGCCTACACGGAGGCCTCCGTGGAAGCCCCGCCGATCAGCTGAGAGGCGGGAGAAAAGGAGCTCTTTGCAGCTTGCCTGCTGCTTCGATTGCGGCCAGCAGAACAAGCAGGAGAGACGGCGAAGAGGGCAAGTGGCTGAGAGGCTATGGGGCTGGGCAGGGGGCAATGGGGAGTCACATGAGGTGCCTCTGGGGTGCCCCTCCAGGCAGTGGGGCCCCCAGACAACTGTCTCCCCTTGCCCTATCATTGTTACGCGCCTGCAACCCAGGCAGGGCTGCCCTAGCCAGGGTTGAGCTGCTCATGTGAATTGCCTCAATGACTTTGAATGTGGTGATTTGATCTTGATAGTTACTGTCATGTATATGTGATTTTTCTGTCATGTATGTTCTGCTGGCACGTTTGGCAGCTCGGGACCAGGCCTTCTCCGTGGCTGCCCTAAGGGCTTTGGAACATGCTCCCTGTTGAAATAAGAGCATCCCCTCAGGGGCCTAGTGATGCTGCCAGTGGCCCACAGCCCCCTAGCCATGCCTGTTTCTGATATCAGATGCGAAGGGGGCGTGGTCAGGTTTGCAAAAAAAAATTGCCCGCATTTGCGAGTAAATTAGAGCCAGCACCACGTTTGCAGTGGCGGCAGGCCAGAGCACCTTTCCCTGCTTGTAAAGGCAGGGAGACGTGTTCCTGACCAGGCAGGGAACCCAGTTCTGCCTGAAGCTTTTAAAAAACGGAGCCACTTGGGTCCATTTTTGAGAAGCTTCAGCCAGTGCTAGGTTCCCAGCCTGGCCAGGAATGCATCTCCCAGCCTTTTACAAGTAGGGGAAGGCGCTCCCTGCTGCCACTGCAAATGCTGAACTGGCTCTAATTTGCTCGCAAATGTGGGGTGTGGCCCTGTTTGTATACCCGACCACGTCCCCTTCACATCTTGACATCAGACGCAGGGGCATGGCTGAGGTGCCAGGTGAGGCCCCTGGACATGAAAGCTTGGTTTCTTTGCAGGGGAAACCCATGTAATGGTAGCTCTGCCCCTGCATCCCCTTCTCTGTTTGTTTTCAGGAAAATCCTCAAGACGTACCTATTTTCTCAGGCTTTTAACTTAAGTATTTTTAATGTAATATGGTTTTTTTAATCTGTGATCTTGTTTTATGAGTTTTGTGAATTTTAACTGTTTTATACTGCTCTAATATTTGTTGTGTTTTTGATTTGTACATACATGTCTATATCCGGCTGTACAGAAATATGATGGATAAATCAATAAATATTTTTTTAAATATTAAAACGTTCTAGCTCAAAGTCCTGACAGGGCTCCCCTTGTGAACAATGCAATGTCTGACTTAAATATATCACTCTCACCACACAACAGGTTTGACTGCAGCACATAGGAAACATTGGACATTGAATCCCACCACAAATTGGATATTGTGTCCTATCAATGTGGGTGGGGGGTGAGAAATATTACTCAGAGTTAGAGTGCATACTTGGTGTGCAAATAGTCCCAAGTTCAATACCTGGCATATCCCGCTAAAAGGGATCGTGTAGAATGGGATGAAAAAGACCCCTGCCTGAGACCTTAGAGTTGCTGCCAGCCAGAATACTGGTCTAAATGGACCAATCCTCAGACTTTATAAGGCAGCTTCAGATATTGATTGATTTTTGTTTGTTTGTTTGTTTGTTTGTTTAAGATAGATGATTAATCAAATGAAATGTCTTCAGTCAATAAACCACTTCATAGAAGAAAATGAAAGAGAAATGAATCTGTAGAAAGGTGGGAAATGAGAAATGGGAGGAAAGTAACTAAGAAAAGTGGGGCAGAAGAAATGGCAAAGGAAGACATAGTAGGAATGTGATGAAGTAGTAGCAGATGAAAGGAAACAGCAGGAGCCTCCAAAGAAGTAGTGGAAGAGAGCGGTCCACAGGAATGAAGTGAAGAAGAGAAACTGAAAGTTTCTAAACCTAAAGGTGTAAATGGTTTTTAAAATAAAAGGCTAAAGGGGAGAACCTGGGGGAAGTGATTACAGGGGGATGCAATGACAGCCTTGAGTCTCTAGCTATTTCTGTCATTCAGAAGAGCCATTATAAAATATAAGTGGGCTGTGGCTCACACAGATGTGTGAAATTCAAGAGAGAAAGGGCTATACATAGATGCTGAAGCCATGGTCTATATAAATAAACAGAAACTCACTGTCAGCTTCCCCACTGTTCTATCCAGGGTCAAACATCAAGCATATATTCAGCATAGTGGGAACCAATGTAATCTATCATAGGGCCTTTATTACTTATGAGATCCTATTTTTGAATTCATGTTTTTGGTGTTCTACACATGGTGACCCTTTATTTCTTAGACTCTTATCCTGTTTTTCAACTAGAGTTTCCAAAACATCATACAATATTAATATAAATACATTAAAACTTTCTTCAACATCTGTATTAAAAGCTGGCTGGCTGCAGGTGGCTGTCCTCTAAAGATGAAAGGCAGTTAAAGAGATAGTTAAGACACTGGAACTGTCAAAGTATTTACATTTACTTTATAGCAGGGTTTCTTAACCTTGGGCCCCCAGATGTTGGACTACAACTCCCAGAATCCCTCAGACATGGCCTTTGTGGCTGGGGATTCTGGGAGTTGTAGTCCAACAACATTTGGGGGCCCAAGGTTAAGAAACCCTGCTTTATCGTTTACATAAGATAGGGCTTGAGTAATCCCAGGCACCAGGGAGCCATGGTGCCTAGAAATTTAACCATGATGACTAGACTAGGCTGTTCAGAGGCAGAGTTATTTAATAAATGTTTCTTATAAAGGGGAGAAGCCCATTTACCCTCCCACTTCATAATGTCCATCATTAAGTCTAGTAACTTTGTAAAATGTCTATTGTCTGGCTCCTAGATCCAAGGAAACTTGTCAAGGCCTGAGTTAAGAATGAGCACAAGCGATATCTACTGCATTTCATGGCCCTTAGTCCCCATAGTGCCCAGGCTCCCCGCCTTTTTTCTCTGCTATATCCATGTGTAATACATTATTTGCACCTGCCAATTGAGGATAATGTTCCATGCATGGTGAAGTGAACTCTAACTTGCAGAATCTCATGTTTATACATCTTCTATCTCTATATATAATTCTCTAAGGTGTACCCGTGGCTAATCCCATGTGTGGCAGCTCTCCCAAGAGTTCACGAACAGAAGCACCATGGTGATTGGGCAGTGGAGATTCCACATGCAGATAGGGAGGAGGAGCCTGTGATGGTTAAGGACAGTTGGAATGCAACTGCTACTGGTCAGAAGATGTTCTTGATTATAGAGGAGAAGAATCTATATAATTGTGGAGATTCTGTCTCCACAATTACTTCAGTGTCTGATGTGGCGGTGTCCAGCGACTCCTTTTGTGTGATTAGGTTGGATCAGTTCCAGTTTGTGACTTCTGAGGATGTGGATAAACTGACTGGAACAGTGCGGCCTACCACCTATTCTCTTGACCCTTGCCCGACATGGCTTATATTATCTGGCAGGGGTGTTGTAGAAGGCCTGGTAGAGATAATAAATGCGTCTCTGAGGGAAGGTAGGATGCCTCCTTGTCTTAAGGAAGCGATTATTAGACCACTTCTGAAGAAGCCTACCTTGGATCCCTCAGAGTTGAGCAACTACAAGCCTGTCTCCAACCTTCAATGGCTGGGCAAGGTAATTGAGAGGGTGGTGGCCTCCCAGCTCCTGACAGTCTTGGAGGAAACTGATTATCTTGACCCATTTCTAACTGGCTTTCAGGCTGGCTATGGGGTGGAGACTGCCTTGGTCAGCCTGATGGATGATCTCCAATTGGGAATGGGCAGAGGAAGTGTGACTCTGATGGCCCTTTTGGAACTCTCGGTGGCTTTCGGTACTATCGACTATAGTATCCTTCTGGAGCGACTGGGGGGGGTTGAGAGTTGGAGGCACTGCTTTGCGGTGGTTCCACTCCTACCTCTCGGGCAGGTTCCAGATGGTGTCCCTTGGAGACTGTTGTTCTTTAAAAACTGAACTTCAGTATGGTGTCCCTCAGGGCACTGTATTGTCTCCAATATTGCTTAACATCTACATGAAACCGCTGGGAGAGATCATCAGGAGATTTGGTGCAGGGTGCTATCAGTATGCTGATGACACCTAAATCTATTTCTCTCCCAACTTGGAGAAATTTTCACCAGTTGTTCAAAGATTCTTGGACAGAAGAGAACATCTCTGTCAAGTAGATATGGTTCAGTGCATAGCCAGAAGTACAGTAAGCAGCCTAGGCAAAGCAAGTACGACAATGTGAAGGTGACATGACAAACCATGTGTGGACTGTGTCTTTGTGTACATGTCTGCAGAGGCTGTTTCCTGGGCTCCTTTTTTATTAATTTATTTGTCAAAATAGCACCCCCCCCCCGGCAAAAAAACCTAATATGGTCTCAACAAATATACAACATCAATAGCTACTACTGTGCTGCTACTAAGAATACTTACATACCACCTTTCAACTAAAGTTCTCAAAATGTTTACATTAAAAAAGTAATAAATTTATTATCCCAATGTATATTCTGTCTTTCCAAAGTTATCCAAGGCAGCTAGCAAAACACACAAAAGATTATAAAGCCCAATAGCATAAAACACTATTAAAATTATCACATATCGATAAAGCAGCAGTACAAATGAATAACTAAATCATTTAGGATAACAAAATGGCTGATTCTGGTACAAGAAGTGAGCAGGTAGTGTTCAAACTATGAGGGGAAAGTAGGGAGGCCCTTGTTGAAATCCACAGACCCTATCCTGATTCCCCCCACCAACTCTTAGCATCCAAGTGCAGAAAAAAGCAGATCATTAGAATTAAGGTTGCAATCCTATCCTATGCACATTGTTTGATATATATAATAAAGAGTGTGAGCCCTTTTGGGACAGAATTATTATTTCGAAAGAAAGCTGTAAGCTGCTTTGAGCCTTTCAGGAAGAGCGGGATATAAATGTAACAAACATAATTTAACAAACTCATCAATTTGAAAGTAAGTTCCATTTTACCCAGTGGGGCTTGCTCCCTAGTAAGGACTGCAGTCTTACTAAGAAGTAAATTTCACTGGACATGGTGGAGCAGACCTGCATCAGATTGATCTGAAATGGTTCCAAGTCACTGATGAAGCCCCAGAGGCCCTCTTACCCTGGACTTCCTGGCCGAAGTCCAGGGCTTCCACACCCCCTGGGGGGGCCCCAAATCCTGTTTAGTCTGTCCCAGGTGTTGCGGTCATGTTAAAAATGTGTTAAAAATACTGTATGTATGCGTGGGTGGACCTCCAAAAGGCCCTTTATGTTCACAATTACCTAGGTGAGCCTCTGTGAAACCCTCACAAAAGGTATTGCATTCAGATCACAGGCTAGTAAAGGCTTCTGTTGGTTTGCAGCAATCTTTTTCTTTTCTTTTGAGTAATCTCTTCTATTCCAACCTTCAGAGAGATTGCATCCACCTACTTTTGCTTTCAAGAGCTACAGTGGGCTTGTACTTTCCTGAAGAAAGAACATTGCAGTACATTTCTTCCATTTCCTTTATTTACGTGCCTGTGGGCAGGAGACTGGAAGAGGACAAGGAAAAGATTCTTCTCTCCACATGCAATATTCTTGAGTTGCTGAGTCCTAGGAGCTCTTATGTCGATGGCACAACATAATTGTCTAGTCCCAGGAGCTATTATGTTAGGTGTAACTGCCTCTTTCCTGCTCCTGGCTACACAGATAAAGTGGACACTTGAATCACCCATGATTCTTCTAATTTTAGGCTGATTTCTCAATTATGTGACAAAAGGCAGAGCTGATAAGAAATCTGTGTGACTTTTCATGTGAGTCTCTCATTCCTTAGTTTCCAAGACCAAAAGGCTGGAGTTCCACATACTCAGTTATCAGGAGCTGAAGTTGAACATTAACTTGGCTCTTTCAGCCTTGCTTTTTTTTGTCCAAAAAAAGGCAAAATCAACTTGCTGATATCTACCTAGAATGTTTTTATTCCAGTAGCTCCTCACATGATATATGGCAAAGGACAGCATGATGGGCATTTTTGAAACCATGCTGCTGTCATTGCTCTAGATGTCTGAGGAGTCGGTAGAATCCTGTAAAATATCTTCTGAATGTGTTATGTCTTCACAAAATCAACTCCATACCAATTATATATGGCAGGCAGTGAATTTGTTATATTTAAAAACAGTAAACAGCAAGCACTCTCTGGCTTTGTTGTAGATTCCCCCACCGCCCACCAATATTTCCTGGTATAGTACTTCAGTTGTATGAAACTAGCTTTGTTAAGTACTTGGTGATGGGGGTGGCGCGGGATGGTATGACTATAACACTAGGTGAGCAGTGAAACAAGCTCTTGAGAGATATCTTTCCAGACCCTGTTAGCAGTTAGTTCAAACCAGAATTGTTGGCCTCAACTGTATCCCCTGCGTCCATTCGAAATAAAGGCTGAGGGAGAAACACCCCACAGACTTTTATTTGAGGAGGAGGATGCAATGCCAGATGCTGAATCTGGAAGGCAATTTCTTCTTGCCAAGTGAGCCAGTTCCCCTGGAATTCCCCAGTGAAGAAAGCAAAAGCGTAAGTGGCACCACAGCACCACATGCCAATTCAACGGATTTCATATCCAGGTGGCCCTCATTATTTGCAGGGGTTTTGTTCCAGCCTACAACTGTGGATAATGACACTGTGAATAATGAGACCTTGAGTTGGGGGGGGGGGCGGTAATCAATCAATCAATCAATCAACCCCAGAAAATGACCGAAAATTCACCCAAAAAATGGAAACAGAAATAAGCCTGGAGCAGAGCACTGTACCTTGGCCACCTCAGCTCTCCCGCTCTCCATGTGCTCCAGCAGCGCTCTCCAGCTCCTCCAGTAATGCATAATAGTGAAGTGTCTGCATCCCACAGTTGAAGTCCAACACTTGGCAACACCAACCCCTGACCTGACTGGTTGGTGGGTTGGCCAAAGAGGCAGCATAGAACTCAGTTCAATTAAACACAGATACATATGGGAGCTTCTTCACTGCTGGAGTTAGCAGCACTCCATCTCTCTCCAGTCTCTGGCCTGCAGCAGCAAAAATCAAACTGAAAAAGCAGTGGAGTTCCTTCAGTCCATTGCTGGAGTTTGCCACATTCCATCTCCCGCTTGGAGCACAGATCAGGGAGCAGAAGCAGGCCCTACAAATTCCCATCCAAAGGCCACTGGGGCTGGGGATTATGGGAGTTGAAGTCCAATAACATCTGGGGACCCACACGTTGAGAAACCCTGTAATCCAGAGTGCATTCCATGTCTGGGATTTGACCTCTGCAAGGGATGCCATGATGTTCTCAATGCAGTCCGCGATGCTGTAGCTCCTCCACCAACCACTGACTGACAGAGAGAATTCCCAACTGCAGGAATTCTTGGACACATAGGAATATATAACATTTCTTTTAATTTGATGAGGAATTGATTAAATTGACAAGAATTCTCCCCCGCCGCTGACCTAGTAAGTCTCCGCAGAAACTAGAAAGCAGAGGGTAAAAGGAAATCACATATTTTTTTCTTAGTCTTGTCAGTTTCACCAGAGACCAGGGGGGAAACAGTGAAGGAAATTGTGGGATCAGTAAGGAGCTTAACGCAGAAAGGAGAGGCTACACAGAGTCATCACCTTATTATTATGGGCCTGTATCTGACTCTAGTTGCAGGTCAGTGTTGGCCAACATGCAGAGTAGGCAAATGTCTTCTCCCATGCTTTCCGGAGAGTTGAAATGGGAATATTCCCCAGTAATAATTAAAGTGATTGAAATCCATGTGTGATTTCAGCCTGTCACAGTTCTGCCTCTTTAATCTCTTTCCTTCATCACCGATGGGGCGCGTTTGGGCAGATATCAAACCTGATTGGGAATATAAAGGACCCAATGGAGCTTTAAGAACATAAGAAGTGCCCTGCTGGATCAGACCAAGACCTATCTAGTCCAACATCCTATTTCCCACAGTGGCCCATCAGATGCACCTGGAAAGCCTATAAGCAGGAGGTTATTCTCTTGCAGTTGGCATTCAAAAGCATACTGCCTTTGAACTCGAACCTTTGGACCTTGCCAGAGCAACGTAGGCAACCCATGGTAGGCAATGCCTCTCCCAAGTCCTACTGAACTTTCTCTGACCCTGCTGCTTGAAAAGCTGATATCTAATATTGGATTCCTGCTCCAGACTGATTGCATTGAGCTACCTGCTGCCAGTTACCCCCTGTTCCACGTTGCCTCCATTGAGGCCCTGCATAGCATCTCAAGGGTTTGCCAGTCCAACCAGGGAAAGATGCGCTTTAGCTTGCTGATCATATGCATGATTAAAAACATAACATATGGCACAACACACATCAACTACTGACTATATTCACTTGAATACAATGCTCTAAAGCAGCGCTGCTCAACTTCTGCCCTCCTGCAGGTATTGGCCTACAACTCCCATAATCCCTGGCTATTGGCCACTGTGGCAGGGGATTATGGAAGTTGTAGGAGAGGAGAGCTGGTCTTGTGGTCTGCCCTGGTTGCATATAAATGGGAGACTTGATGTGTGAGCACTGTATGATCTTCCCCTCAGGGGCTGGAGCCACTCTGCGGAGAGCAGAAGGTTCCAAGTTCCCTCCCTGGCTTCTCCAAGATAGGGTTGAGAGAGAGATACCTGCCTGCAACCTTGGAGAAGCCGCTGCCAGTCTGTGAAGACAATAGTGAGCTAGATAGACCCATTGTCTGACTCAGTATATGGCAGCTTCCTATGTCCCCAAAACAGCTGGGGGGCCAAAGTTGAGCAGGCCTGTCCTAAAGTGTCCTGAGTTGGGTATGTGCCATGTATACTCGCCAGAACTATCAGCTGCATTTGTGTTCAGTTCAGGATATTCGTCAATACCCTACCCATTCCTAAGCCACCTAATGGCACAGCAGGGAAATGACTTGATTAGCAAGCCAGAGGTTGTTGGTTCGAATCCCTGCTGGTATGTTTCCCAGACTATGGGAAGCACCTACAGGTGAAACTCGGAAAATTAGAATATCGTGCAAAAGTCCATAGAACAATATCAGACCTTTGAAAAGTATAAGCATGCATATGTATTCAGTACTTGGTTTGGGCCCCTTTTGCAGCAATTACTGCCTCAGTGCGGCGTGGCATGGATGCTATCAGCCTGTGGCACTGATGAGGTATTATGGAAGACCAGGATGCTTCATTAGCGGCCTTCAGCTCTTCTGCATTGTTTGGTCTCATGTCTCTCATCCTTCTCTTGGCAATGCCCCATAGATTCTCTATAGGGTCAGGTCAGGCGAGTTTGCTGGCCAATCAAGCACAGTACACTGTATACTTTTCAGAGGTCCTATATTGTTCTATTCTACAATCCTTGTCTTCTTGGTTCCATGTAATATTCTAATTTTCTGGGATTGTGGATTTGGGGTTTTCATGAGCTGTACGCCATGATCATCACAATTATAACAAATTAAGGCTTGACTTATCTCGCTTTGCATGTAATGCGTCTGTCTCATATATCAGTTTCACCTTTTAATTTGCATTACTGAAATTAATGGACTTTTGCACAATATTCTAATTTTCCGAGTTTCACCTGTATATCGGGCAGCAGCGATATAGGAAGATGCTGAAAGGCATCATCTCATACTGCGCCGGAGATGGCAATGGTAAACCCCTCCTCTATTCTACCAAAGCAAACCATATGGCTCTGTGGTCACCAGGAGTCGACATCTACTCGACAGCACCATTCCCACTTTACCCATTCCTACTTTCTTCTTTCAGGGCTTAGGTCAATATATATAAAATAACTTTGCCCCATATGTCCCAATTTGGAATTTAAGATCTTCTTCGGAGGCCCTCCTCCAAGTGCCCCTGCCAAACAAGGTGAGGCAGAAGGCTACTAGGGAGAGGGCCATTTCAGTGGTTGCACCCCATTTATGGAACAGCCTCCCCAGTGAGGTTCAGCAGGCATCATCGCTTTGTTCTTTCAGATGCCAGGTAAAGACCTTTCTGTTCATACAGGCCTTTTAAATTTTAAATTTGATTTTTAAAACTGACTTTTAAAAAGTTTTTTAATTGTTTTGTACTGGTATGTTTTGTGTATTTTGGGAGTGTGTGTGTTGTGATTTCATGTAAAATAACCCTAATTTTTTACTATTGCATGCGAATGCACACACACCCTGTGGTTCACTGTCTCTGCCCTTCCTCCCCACACCAGAACACACTGTTTGTTTCCCCCTTTCCACTTCACTGGGATGTACACCTCTTCTTTCCTCCCACTCTGACTTGAGTTTGTAATACCCCTGCACTGCCTGGCTTGGTGCAATAGTCCGAGAGTGCTCTCATGCCATTGCTGTTACCTCAGCACCTGGGCCTGAGAGTGCTGAGCACCAGCCTGCAGATACGGGAGAGCATTCTGTTATTATGGAACATTCCCCTGCACACCTGGATGGACCTTTGAGCTTGGGCTGACTGAAGCTAAACCAAGATACAAACAAGCCAGTGATGGTTAACAGGAGAAAGAGAGGAAATTTGTCATGTGGATGGGTTTAACATCTCCTGGTCTCTCAGGTTTACAAACTTGAGTAGGGGTTTGCACAGGCTGTTTGTGGCGGTTCAGATTGAATTCAGACCCAATCACCACTCTGCACACCGCAGCAGTTGAACTGATCAGCTGGGCCAGTCAAACTGATGAACCAGCTTGAGCTGGTTCAAAGCAATCCATTATCAAACCACTCGAACCAGCCCAGTTTGTGGCGGACTGGTTTGATTGTGAACCAGTTCTGCACATCCCTTGTCTTGAGGTTCTGCTATTGAAACATGGACTATATTAGACTGAGGCAATGGCTATATGAGTACTTTCCACTAACTTCTTAGAGGCTGCAAGCCCTTAAAACTAGAAATTATGGCCATGGATATTTTTATCAGCACATATTGTAGTGTACAAAAATGTGCTAAACATCTGTGACCTGAAATTGAAATTAAACAACTTGACATGTTATACTGCATTGCATCAATCAAATTATCCCTGCCAAATATACAAAAAGAGAACAGTTACTCATGTTTTGCTGCCATTACTCAGCTTCCAACAAGCCTTCTTTTCTGTTCTCTTTTTTCCAAAAGAAACATTGTCATCTATAGTACATTAAAGAACAAAGAGCTCGCAGCCTGAGATGGTGGGTAGAAATAATGTTTTCTACACTTAGAACTTCCCCTTGAATCATGACCACAAGTCCATGTGACCCATGTTATAAGAGAGATGCTTAGCTCATCTAATTGTCTGTCTTTTGAGCATGACTGTTAATTTGTTGACTATTGAAAGTTCCTGCTTCTGGTAGAGAAACACAAAGAGCAATGTGTGACGTAGTGAAAAAGAGCTGTGACTCAGTGTTGTCCGAAAGTAATATTCTATTATTTCTGTTCTGCTTCCTTCTAGTTACCAACATCCAGGGCTATAATAAACAACTTCTGAGCATTATCATAGGACTCTTTCTGAGAACTTACTAAAAATAGTCCACCACAGACAATGCATATTTCTCCCTGTAAAATATGTACATCTCATGATCTCATGTCTGCCTGGTTCATATATACATACAGGTCAAGTATCCCTTATCTGGACATCTGGAACCCGGAATGCTCTGAAATCTGGACACTACGCCATAACAACAACAACAAAAACCAAATGCCTCAGCTCACTTTAAAAATGTAGTCAAGCCGCTTTCCTCAGGGCCAGGGCCATCCCACCACCTCCCTCAGGGCTGGGCCAGGACAGGCCAGGTCATCCTGTCACCGCCTGCCCACCCCCACCCCCACTGCCACAGGCGCCTCCCACCTCCTCCGCTCGCCTCTTCAGCTGTCCACCTCCTTGCTACCACCTCCTCGCTACCACCATTATTTCTCACTGCTGGAACTCTCGTGCACTCTCGCGAGAGTTCCACCTCGCATTCCAGACCCCTGTCTAACCAGAATTATATGCCTGTATATCGAAGATTCCTAAATCCGGAAAAGTCCAAAATCCGGAACACTGCTGGTCCCAAGCAGTCCGGATAAGGGGTACTTGACCTGCATCACAAGTAAATGCATCGCAAGTAACCCCCTAGGTGCACATTGCTCAAAGGTTTCTGAGGGGGAACTGAAACCTTTTAGCAAAGGTGTTTCTCCACAAACCCTCTCTGGGCCAGTTTTGTGTGTGAATTCATTGGCAAAGGAAGTGGAGCTAAATGTACTGTGTGTTGACCAAAGAGGCAAGCTGCTTTTTAAACTGGCTTGCTTCTTCAACAGAGGAAGTTGCTGGGGTCCTTTGTGATGACAATAGCTGCTGGAGCAGAACGCACAGATAAAAGTCTACAGTACTCTGGAAAGGGCATTACATACTGGTGACAATCTATGGAATGTCTTCAATACTCTAATGCTATTTCCTCTTCTGCTTTCTCGCCCTTCCCATTTTCAGGTCAGCAGCTAATGAGGGTGGAGGCAGGGGCAAGAAAAAGACGAGTAGGAGGCAAAGAACTGCTTGGGTGGCAGGAGGAGACTGGTGAGGTTGGGCGGCATGGGGCATCTTGCTGATGCCCCAAAAGTTCACCACCTGATGCAACCTCCTCCTCCTCTCCCTCCTCCTCCTCTTCTTTATATACCACTTTTGAACAAAAAGTTCTCAAAGTGGTTTATACAAAAAACTAGTAATGAGAAGATGATTCCCTCTCCCCAGAGGGCTTACAGTCTACGAAGAAATGCAAGGTAGTACATCAGCAACAGCCACTGGAAGTATGATGTGCTGGAGTTGGATAGGGTCAGTTGCTCTCTCACTGTTTAATATAAAAAGAAGCACCACTTTGGAAGTTGCCTCCTTGCCCAGTTAGCAAGACAAAGAGGTACCTTCTTTGTGTTGCCTTAAAAAAAAAAAAAAAAAAGCCAAGACCTAGTAATATTTCATTTATTTTTTCATTTCAATACATTTTAATTACAGTATTTGTTGTCTGTAGGGTTTTTAAATTTCTCAGTGTGTACATTATTTTATTATTTATCACATTTATACTATATAATGGACTATATGTTAATGGACGATGAATTTTTACCTGATATCATAGTGATACTTTGCAATGGCAGTCTGTGAGCCACTGCTTGTGTCCAGAGCTTCCCCCGCGACATCGGCATTGCTAGGCTCCCAAAGCTTCTAAAAGTGTTTCTCCCAAGATTTTTGTGATGGACCTGTGAGATTAGCAGTTCCATAAAGGTGCTGGGTGTCCCAAACCAGGGGGAAACTTTGGTAGCAGGGCCCAGGAGTCTTACCTCTTGTACCATCTGGGCACACAGCTTGCAGAATAAAGGAACTGCTCACTTGGCACCAAAATGCCACCATGTGCAGGGATTCTCAACGTTGGGTCCCCAACCAAAGGCTGCTGGGGCTTATGGGAGTTGAAGTCCAATAACATCTGGGGACCCAGCGTTGAGAATCCCTGAGCTGGAGGGTTACAACAGCTTTGAATCCAGCATGGATCAGGTGATTTGAGGACCCAGTAAGATGTCATCTGCCCTTATATAATTGCTGACTCATGCTTGCCTCTTTAATCTGAGCAATTCTTTGCTCTCTGCAATCTCTGAGCTGTTTATTGACTGCCAGTTTGGAGCCTTGCTTGAGCCCACTGCTGATGTTATCTGACCAGCCAACTTCTCTCCAGGCCACCAGCCCAGACACTATGTTGGGAATGACCAACTTTTGAATTGCTCCATGCAACACTCTGACTCCATAGGCATACTGTATATTTTGCCTAGCTAGTGGTTGAGCTCCATAACAAAGTTAGTGCCATCTAGTGGTAAGGGTTATCTGGTTATAACTGAGCCCATTTCTGCTCAGGAATAGTACGTCATTTATGTCTTTTTATTTACATTTTACATGCTGAATTCAAAAGAAAGATGTAACATTAAATTGTAAAATGCATCTGTTTCTTACAACCTGAATACATTATTTATCCTTATCAGTGAGAGCAGAGAGAAACACTTGATCACACCTTGATAACATTTGGCATATTGACATGGGGAAGGGTGTTGAATAAACTTTCTGTTGTATTCTATCTAATAATCTTTTGCATTTATTTGGATGTTTGTCCCAGTGGAGAGTGTGGGGGGGATTCAGACAGAAAAGGAAGGGAAAGGAGAAGGGGGGAAACGGAGTTGCTTCTGAATAAAGCCTTAGTTAAACCAGAAAAAGATTTCTTCATGTTTACAAGAGAAGCAGTTATAAAACCCTTTCCTTGGACAACCAGTTGGCCTTCTGTTCCCCAACTGAGGTAAATAAGAGAGAGTTCTGAAGTATTTGTTTCATTTACAACTACCTTAAACTTTTATGGTTTTGAAGGAAAAATGCATTTATGACATTTCAGGTTGTCTGAAATGTCTTGAACTGAGATTTCACATATCTGGCTGGAATATTTGTGAAATATATATCATGTCCTATGAAAGTGCTCTGATTTGGTAAAAGCCTATTTAAATTAACAAGTAACCAGCTTCCAATCAGTTATTACACAGACAAATGGCTGATTCTGCCAGTGGGACAATCTTGTGTCTTGATTACGTTCACAATGCTCTTTTGAGATAGATTATTTTCATTTAATGGAAAAAAAGTCTGACAATCAGGGACTTGCCCAAGAACTGAATCCATGTGATGAGGTTGGATTTGACCCCTCAGATCCAAATCTAGGATTTTTAATTATTAAAATGCAGCATCTGATATGGTGGGGGGGGGACACCCATTAAAGTTACAGTCCAACAACCTTCGCAGCTAAATACATATTGCCTAGTTTGCAAGGGTTTTCTGACTAATTTTCTTCATATCATCCCTCCATGCCACATTGCAAGCCACTATTGAAATTTTGACTCAGTGTGGAACTTACAAATGCAGGTATGATAAAGTGCGAGGGGCTTCTTTCCTTTCTGGATATATGTCTTAAGCATCCTCAGTACTGTAGCCAAGGTATTTATGTATATGATTATTCAGTATAGCATATATCTAACCTGGTGCACATCACTAACCCTATAACTGGCATTGTCATGATCTCTGGCATCAGCATAGAACATTTTATGAGGAGAGGTGCTGAATCTAAGACACACAGAGAGAGAGAGAGAGAGAGAGAGAGAGAGAGAGAGAGAGAGAGAGAGAGAGAGAGATTGTTGTTGCTGTCAGCTTTGAAACCAATGATAATGAGTCTTTCCAACCAGTGGTTTATTTCAACATGAACATGGATTCTTGTGGGCAGTTTTGGGGGTAGTGGAGACAGCATTCTCCACAGCCCATAACTTTGTTGTGCAATCTGTATGTCAATCCATGAAGCACTCACGTTTTTTCGCACAACGTTTATTCTAACTTGATCCCAACTATAGTTGGTGTTAAGGAGAAGAATCCGTCTGCACAGCAGCAGGAGCATAGCCCACTGCATAAGGATCTCTCAACTGCCTTTTCTTTATCACAATGTATTATTTATTTTATTTATTAGATTTATATCCTGCTCTTCCACAAGGAGCAGGGTTATGTTTATCCTCACAACAACCCTGTGAGGTAGGTTAGGCTGAGAGATAAGTGGCTGGCCCAAAGTCACCCAGCAAGTTTCATGGCTGAACAGGGATTTGAACTTGGGGTCTCCCCAGTTCTAGTCCAATACGTGAACCACTAAACCATGCTGGCTCTCAATTATATGTTACCCTCCACTGTGTTTTCTTCTACTGCCTCCAGCTACTTACCCTCACCAAAACCTGCCCCCCGCCACCTGTTTTGGTGTCAACGGTCCTCCTTGTTTCACACATCTCATCCTGATGATCTTGATCCCGGTGCTGACCTTCTTGCCAGATTCTGCCACCATAACTGCCTTCCCCCCACTCCTTCTCAGTTTTCTGATATACTCTCTAAAGCCCTGTGCACCCCCCACCTTGTGTGCTGTTCTATCCACTCCCCTCACAATTCTCATCTCACCTTCTTCCTCTCTGACAGCATTCATACCTTGCTTGCTGGTGATTTTAACATTCATGTTGATAGCCTCTCTTATCCAGCAACCTCCCATTTCCGTTCTCTAACCTCCAGTGGTCCATATCGCTCAGGATTATTTTATACTGACTGGCAGAACACTCCTTTCCCTATGGCTTCCTTCATTCTCCCTCCCAAATGAAACCAAGCCCACGTCCATAGGAACATAGGCAGCTGCCATACACTCAGTCAGACCATTGGTCCATCTAGCTCAGTATTGTCTACCCAGACTGGCAGCAGCTTCTTCAAGGCAGGAATCTCTCTCAGCCCTATCTTGTAGATGTCAGAGAGGGAACTTGGAACCTTCTGCTCTTCCCAGAGCGACGCCATCCCCTAAGGGGAATATCTTGCAGTGCTCACACATTTAGTCTCCCATTCATATGCAACCAGGGTGGACCCTGCTTAGCTAAGGGGACAAGTCATGCTTGCTACCACAAGACCAGCTCTCCTCCATAGAAGGGCATTTGCTCTAATTCATTATTTGACTACTCCCCCCCCCTTTTACTCCCCCCCTTCTTCCATGGCGCTAAGGGTGCCATACATAGTTTGCCCTCTCTTTTATCTTTACACAGCCCTGTGAGGTAGGTTAGGCTGAGAGATGTTGACTGGCTCGAAGTCCCCAGTGAGCGTCATGGCTGAGTGGGGATTTGAACTCCGTCTTTGTGCTAATCACAATACCATACTGATTCTCATTTGCCTAAAAAGTGAGGTACTGTATATACCCTAGCCCCACTCCAATTCCTCTCTCCCTCCCTGTCCTTTTTGCTGATATGACCTCATAAACTACCCTGCACATTGATTTCTAATCAGACAGCCTCCGCTCCATCTTGGAAATTGTGGCCTCTGACCTGAGCAAGACTAAGTGGAACCTGTGCACAGACTCCATGCATTTGATACCAAAAGAAGGGAGGGTGAGCCTCCCGAGAGGTCAAACTGCTGAGTCATGCAAACCTGAACTGGGGTAGGCTGTATCTGGTGAGATGACACACCTACGCAATAATTCTTTGCATACTTAATAAGGCCAGAATTCCAAGTGGGAGGGGAGGGGTCTTAAAGAAAGAATCATTTCTGGGAACTTGAACAGCCCCACCCTATAATGCAATCAAAACCTACAACCAGACAGTTAATTAGATTTGGCATAACAGAGCCTCTTTGTCTGAGATCCGTCTGAATAACCCACATGCATCTCTAGATCATCTGGGGCTGAAACGTTCCCCATGGCCCTTTGTGTTAATACATTTTCTGGCCTCTCACAGAGGAAAGGCTATATTGGAAGGCATTTTCTTCAGTGGCATAGCCACCATTGGGCAAGGAGGGACAGATGTCCCTGGGCCGCTGGGCTCTGGGGGTTGCCACAGCACCCCCTTGCCTGGGCACACCCTCTACCCACACCTGCATCCAGCTGATGAATGGCTTGCTGGCTGGGAGTACGAGACATGGCCCCTCGCTCGCTCCCATTCAACACTTGGTTTGCCTTGGTGTGCCTCCTTTCTTTCTCTCCCTTGCTCCAAGCATCCTGCTGGCAACACACACACACACACACACACACACACACACACACACACACAGAGAGAACTGGATGGGAGCAGGCAAGGGGCTGTGCACAGTGCACACACACACCCCATAGGATTGCCATGTCCCCCAGAATTTAGGGTGGCCCCAGGATTTTGGCTCCTCCGCCCAGCTGCTAAATTGCACCTGGATTTACATGGATTTACTCTGGATCCGTTCAGATGGGAGGGCAGAGAAGGTGGGGAAAGTATACAAATCTGTCAAATATACAAATAAATAAATAAATAAAAATGCAAATTAGTTGCCACACGATTTGCATTATATGCAGATTAGGCCACCCAGATTTGAGAAGCTTGAATGTGGCAACCCTAACGGTGCTGGCCATGCCCCCACATTAGTGTGCCTTTCATGTTGGTGCAAGAAGCATGGCGGGGGGGAAGGCGGGGGGAGTGCAGGCGGGAAGTGGTGGTGGGTGCAGCCAGTAGCCCCTTTCCCCTATACTAGTGCTTTTGCTCCTAGGCCTGTGTTGTGCTTTTCAGATGTGGCATTCATTCTGCCCACTACTGAAGAGAAGAGCCCCTGGTAGCGCAGTGGTAAAACTGCCGCCCTGTAACCAGAAGGTTACAAGTTCGATCCTGACCAGGGGCTCAAGGTTGACTCAGCCTCCCATCCTTCCGAGGTCGGTAAAATGAGTACCCAGAATGTTGGGGGCAATATGCTAAATCATTGTAAACTGCTTAGAGAGCTCCGGCTATAAAGCGGTATATAAATGTAAGTGCTATTGCTATTGCTACTGCTCCGAGCGCTGCCCTATTGGTGCTCCGTGAATGCCCGCCCTCCCCTCTCAGGAAGCTCACACTGTTGAGGCTACACTGAATCATCCTCCATGGTTCCCAAGCATCCCCTCATTTCCTCCTTGTCCCCTCCCGCAGCTCACAAGGTTAAGCTCTGATTGGCCAACCCAATCCTCTGGAAAGTTCAGCTTGTGTTTCAGTGCCTGACCAGTCACTGACCTGGACTTGAGGCTCTTGCCTGGTGCCTCTCTCAGACGTGGGCATTCTTGGGTTTCCACATGAGCAATTCTTAAAAAGTTACTTACTTACATATTTAATGTGTATGCAGCCTGACTCCAAAGGCTCTAGACAGTTCGCAAAAATAAACACAAGAAAAGCAAAACAAAACAAACGATTAAAAACAGCCAATTAAAAATGTAAACCATTCAAAGTAAATGAGTAAGGTTTTGAGTAAATGCCCCAGGGTCAGTCCAAAAGCAGAGAAGCACAGGTGTGTAGTGTACACGGGTGTGAGCAAGCGTGGTGACCGATGGTACTATACAAATAACACAGAAGAGCTACTGTATTTACCTGAATCCAAGATTAGCCCCCACCCTGACTGAGTTCTTTAATATTAGAAATGGGGTGGGTGGGTGTCTTCTTACATTTAGAGTTCTCTTCCTTTGGGGTAAATAGTAAAACCTATATTTAACCCATATTTTTAAAGGGGGGGTCATCTTAAATTCAGAGTCATTTTCTGTATGGGGTTGTGGTTATGATTTTATGTATGTTGTATTTTATAGAACTGTGTTGTTTTGTATGTTATTGCTTGTAAGCCGCCATGAGTCCTATGGGAGTAGGGCGACATATAAATCGACTTAAATAAATAAATAAATAAATAAATAAGGCATGTCTTTAATATTTACATCTGTGTATGTCCTACCAAGTTAACTGGGCGAAAAGAAAATACTGGGGTTTTGTCTTACTCACCATGAGTATTAGTTCTTAATCCCGTTTTTAAAAGCTCAGAAAGTACGCTGGTGACTGTATAGGGAGGATCTATGAATTGCTTCACATAGGCCTGGTAGATGGTCTTTGGCCCAATTTTGCTTCCAGACAAGTTCAACGCATACAAAGTTCAACACATTTAGTAATATCTCTTGCTTTCCTGCTCTCTGGGATATGAAACAACTGAATGCATCATGCCAAAGGTTCCAAGAAAATCCCTAGGCTATATATATAAAACACAGGTCTCATGTTTGGTTAGGTGTTTAAAACTTTGAAAACCTGCCTCGACTCTTGGAGCATTCCCACACAGGGGCTTTACCGGGAGGCAGGCTGTGTGTTCTCACTATAGCTGGGTTCCCGCCGAGGTCAGTTGGTTCGATGTCTTTGGAAACACGCCACACACAAATCGGGCTTTTCCTGCTGGATTTCAGCTCATATCGGTTTATTTCTGAGTTTTTTAAATGCTGGTTTTCATTAGGAAAGTTTCCTGGGAAATCCGATGCAAAGCACTGACATCAGTCTTTACGTTTACATGATAAGAGCAAGTCTATGGAATGCAAAAACAAAGCTACCTAGCTGCCTTGCCTTTGACCTTGAGGCAAAGAGTTGAAAACCCAGTTTTCAGGCTTTTTGCTCTTTGTACATTTTTGGAGGCAGGAGATTGGGGAGGAGGATTTGCAGTCCTTTGCAGAAACAAGCATTTCCTCGCATGCCATCCAAGCTGGGATGGGGCCGCAAAGACAGAGGCAATGCTGAAAGAGCACTGACACATGCTGTGTGTGTGTGTGTGTGTGTGTGTGTGTGCGTTTGTGGACTTCAACACAGCCAGATCACAGAGGGTGCTTTAATGAGTAAACCCTTGGGGGAAAGGGAGGCATGGCATCCTGCCTCCTCTAAGAAGCCATTGGCCACAAGGAAAATCCAGAAGCAAGCTGTGTGTGAACCTACACAAATGAAAACTCACAGTAGAGAGGGGAGGGCCTGCTTCCCTAACGTTCATTGCGAGTTTCATTCGAAGTGGCTTCCCTCGTTGGATACTCTGAGAACTGGAAGTCCTGTGTGGGAAAGCTCTTCGTTCCTCAAACATTTATCCTGATTGACCACTACTATACTTCCTGCAGCTGACTGCTTGCATTCTTTCTGGAACCTCTTCCCATCATTCTTGCTACCATTTTCTTGAATTCTGTTCTCTCCCTTTCCATTTTTTTGTTTCTGTTTTGGAATCACTTTGAAGCTTTCATTCATGGAGAGCTGACACGCATAGCGGTGTGTGTGTGTGTGTGTGTGTGTGTGTGTGTGTGTGTGTGTATGCAGCCTATGCACCATCATGATGATGTCTGTAGAAAGCCTCAGCTTGTGTTATGAAAGGACACCACTTGGGGATGGAGCCTGTCGTGGTGATGCCTCCTCCCTTGTGTGCATTCATTTCAGGCATTCATTCTCAAGGAATGGATGCCTGAAAAGCTGACAAGCCCAAGTACTTCTAGGGAGCAAGAAGTTGCTGGTTTGAATCCCCACTGGTATGTTTGGGAAACACCTATATCAGGCAGCAGCGATATAGGAAGATGCTGAAAGGCATCATCTCATACTGCTCCGGAGATGGCAATGGTAAACCCCTCCTGTATTCTACCAAAGTCAACCACAGGGCTCTGTGGTCGCCAGGAGTCGACACCAACTTGATGGCACCCTTTACCTTTACCTATTCAGCTGAACATGTAGATAACTGTACCTGTGCACACTGCACACAGATTGTACGAGTGTCAAACATAACGTGAATAGGGCTAAAGAACCTTCTGATAATGTCCCATGCAGCACATGTTCTGCTCCCAGCCTGACTGGAGAGACAGTTGCTATAGCTTACCAAGAGACTTGGGAATCCCACCCAGTTTACAAGGGTGTCCCAAACCTAGAAAGCAGAGTGGCCAGAAACTCTGAGCAATCCATGTGTTGCACCTCATCTGGTTAAAAGAACCTGGTATAAGAACCTCACATCAGGGCTTAGGGATGTGCAATTTGATTTAGGGATGTGCAATTTGATTTGTGCTGAATTTTGTGATTTGTAGATTTGACTGCAAATCAAATTGCCCTTAAATGAAGGGGCTGATTCTAGGTCGAATCGAATCAGCCTTGATTTAGCATGAATTGATTTGCATGATTTGAGTGGCCATTTTGGTGGGCTTCCCCCTCTTGCTGATTGGTTTTCTGGCATTGGCTTCTGATTGGCTTGTCATCTCCTTGCTTCTTTGTTGGTTTGTTATCGTACAAATCAAGCATTGGCATGGGCAACTGGCATGCACATACAAACCCGCCACTTCCGGTATGAGGCTGATTGGGGAGGCAAGAGGGTATACAGCCACCCCATGACAGTGGTTTTTGAAGCAGCGCCGGAGGGGTAAACGCGGCAAGGGAGGTAAGGGCACCCTCTCCGCTGCTTAAAGCAACCCCTTCCAGTCACCCGTGTGTGCATGGAACCTGTTCTGTGCACATCCCTACTGCTATAACTGTTTTGCTGGATCTAAGATTGACAAAAGGAGAACAAAAAAGGAGGGAATTCCAAGATGTATTCAAAGAGACTTGAAGGCAGAGAGAGCCCTTACATCAGGAGAGGAGGAAAGAATCAAGGAAGGTTTGATTTTGTGGTTTTCTTTACTGAATATAATGCTGTGCACTGAGTATAAGCTGTGCTACCTACTGCTGCTACAACTATCTGGTTTTGCTGGATCTCAGATTGACAAAGGCAGAATTTGGGTGCCTGCTTGCCTTCCTTGAGTTGTGGCTTTGGTTTGGTCTGTTGGTGAGATGGTGTTGTGGTGAGAAATGGATAGTGGCAGCTCAGCTGTGTGTGTGTGTAATATTATTATTTTTTATTCTATTTCTATACCGCCCTTCCAAAAATGTCTCAGGGCGGTTTACACAGAGAAATAACAAATAAATAAGATGAATTGATATTTCTTGGTGATTGCTGTGATGAGCTCCATGTCTGGCCTTGGACTAACTTGTGCTTCACTCACTGCTCTGGTCTGCTCTGCAATCTGCATTCCAAGGTGTACTCACTCAGTCAAAATGGGGCTGAAGATGTTGCTGTAGTTGAACTTATGGCTGTGCTTGCTGGCTGTTAAGGGAGCTGCTGTGCTGTGGTAGCTATTGCAAGTGAGGATGGAACGAATGTAATATTTATTCGGTCCTTGACCAGCAGTATTACAAATACAGACATAAAAACATAAACTACACATTAGCACGTATTTTACAAAGAATATAACAGTATTTAGCCACAGTTCTAATTTTATCTTCATCACATAGAGAAAATAAAAACCTCAATAAAACATCATCCTCTCTTCCATTAAAATTTATCAGAAGGGGAGAAAGTAGCTTTCCTCTGGCTTCATCATAGAAGCTACAATGTAAAAAGGCATGTGCTATTGTTTCAACACAGCCCTTATCACAAGGACAAACACGATTCTCCAGGGGAATTCCTGCATATCTACCAAACAGAACTGCAGACGGAAGGACATCCAACCTGGCCAGCGTCATGGCTCGTCTATATTCAGGAATCGTAACTACCTGGAGATAGAGGGCCAAATTAAATCCACTCAATTGGTCACCCAGAAACGATCTTTTAGATATCTGGGAAATTTCATATTGCAACTCAATATCCATTAGGCGTTGAATAATTTGGATACGAGCTCTGTCGTAACCAAGCTCCTGTATGGCCTCTAAGGAGTATCCACAGCGGGCCAGCTTATCAATGGCCTCAGTGTGTCATCTAAATTTAAAGGAGTCCTGTTTTATAAAAGCAACCAAACCCTCCTGCAAAAAATAAATTTTTAACCAGTAAAGAATAATGACTCTCCATAAGCATGTCTGTAGCCTAATCATTCCGGCCTCTCTTCTCAGAGCCACCATGGGGTCACATCTGGGAACAGCCAGTACAGCTCTTAAAAATTTTGAATGCAGTGCCTCCAACGGATCAAGATTTTTAACTATGCCCAACTGAGCTGCATAAAAAAGTTGAGGCAAAACCTTTGCCGAGAATAATTTGACCACAGCCAGAACATAGGATGCACCCTTAGTGTAATAGTAAGAGAGTATTGATTTAACTACTGGTTTGGCCTTTAAAATTGCCAAGGTGAGGTTTACGTGAACAGGAAGAATGAAATAGAACTCCTAAATACCTAAAGGACTTAACCTGCTCTATCCTATGTGAGCTTATTGACATCTGATGCCCTCTGGGCCGGTTAGCAAAGACCATGACTTTTGATAATTGATCTCCAAGTTCTCCAATTATCTTTTGAAAATTGATCTCCAAGTTCTCCTGCGTACAGTATTTATAAGGAGAGCACGCTATAGGCCAATTGGTGTTAGCGAAAGAATCGCCATGTCATCCGCATATAATAGAACGGAGATATGCCTATTCGCGATCTTGGGAAGATGCATGGAAGGGGAGGAAATAAAAGAGACTATAGAATTGATATACAGGTTAAATAGCGTAGGGGCCAGTATACATCCTTGGCGGACCCCGCTATCTGAGGGGATTGCAGCAGTCAAAGATGGAGTCATAACTGTGTGTGAGAGAGTAACTTGTGCCAATGATGCTACTACAATGCAGGCATTGTGGCTGGCAGAGGATTCTGGGTCAGTGATTTTTTTTTTGGCCATCTTTGGACTGTGTGTTTGGCAAAATGTGTTGTTCTGTGTTGTGAGGGACTGTGTGTGCTTCTGTTCTGCAGTGTTATTTTTTAAGGGCAGGGTTGCAAAATATGTGCACTCTGTTTCGCCCATAAGGAACAATGGGGAACTCAAATCATCCCTTTGTTCCCCATGGGTAAGTCCTAGGGACACCAAAGTGGGTTGGGTGTTAGGGCATGACCCAACCTGCCTACCACACAACTCAAAAAACAATTGGGCAATCAAGTGATTTTTAATAATTTTTTGAATTATTATCTGGATTAGTAGGTCAATGAGATGATTTTTAATAATAAAAAAAAATCAGGTCAATCGAGTTCCCCATTGTTCCCCATGGATGGTTTATGAATTTTTTACAAATTTCCAATTCAAATCATCGATTCAATTTTTTTCTATTCAATTCGTGGTAGAATTGAATTGCCAAAAAGAATTTGTGCATACCTCTACCAGGGCTCTGAAAACGTGTATAGGTGGCTCTGAAAACGTGTATAGGTTTGATATATTCTAGAAGGGATGGATATATCTACCTGCTCAAGGTCAAAGGAAATTGAGAATGGACATGTGCACTTTCTAGCTGAACTATTCAGCCTCGTTCTCCTTGGAGTAGTGTTGTATTGTTTGCATTTATGAAGAACCTCTGGATGAATTTCAGTCTAAGTATATTGCATTAATAGGTATAAGTAATATAAGCAAAAGGTTTGCATGCCAACTTATTAAACACCTCTGTTGCTGGTTCTGTTTCCCAATGACCTTCTGTGGACTCTTTCCTGCCAAGGGATATAATGTTTGGTCTTTCAAACAAGGCAGGAAAATATTCCAGAAATGCAGGTTGGTAATTTGATCCTGCCTGTTTCAGGCATTTACACCACCAGCTCATAAACAAGGTTTAACACCCTCCAACTATTTGCTGTGGAAAGATGAGAAGGCCCATTAGGCCTATCAGGCTGTATTTCATGCTGCTGTCTGCTACAAGTGAGTTTGCCTTTAACTTTTAGGTCTGGGCTGGGAGATCACAGAGCTGTGTCAACTGGAAAGTAGCACTGCATTATTCTTGTATTCCTAAATGAAACTAGTTCCCCTTTCCCACGCCACCTACATACCATTTATGGGTTTATTAATAAATGTCCTTGCAGTGGAAGTGAAGTCATTCGTTTCAATGAATGGCATGCACGGCACCTTTTGGTTGCATTATCCCACAATGTAGGCTTCTGTTGTATGTAATCAGATTCTAGTCAGTACATGATGCTAACAGAAACTAAGGAGAAACTGAAAAGCAATAGGAAAATATATTCATAGGCTGGGGATTCTTGATAAATTCATAGGCTGGTGATTCTATTCTATTGTTTTTATTGTCATATATTTTAAGTTGTGACTTCTAAATATTTTAAATTTTGTACACCGCCTAGAGATATACATATCAGGTGGTATAAAAATATGATTAAATAAATACATAAATAGCCCGAGAACACTGATACCCTACTAAATTTAGATATAAACCATTCTGAAGCGCTACTCACAGCCAATAAGGTTGCCAGCATTTCATCGGGTTCCCATAAAGGTAAGGTAAAGTGTGTTGTCAAGTCGGTGTTGACTCCTGGCAACCACAGAACCCTGTGGTTGTCTTTGTAGAATACAGGAGGGGTTTACCATTGCCATCTTCCGCGCAGTACTAGATGATGCTTTTCAGCATCTTCCTATATTGCTGCTGCCCAATACATACCAGCGAGGTTTCGAACTGGCAACCTCTGGCTTGCTAGTCAAGTCATTTCCCCGCTGCACCATTAGGTGCCTATTATAGCTATGCCTTTAACAGCAGCCTGATTTGCAGACATTAGCAGTGTCTCCATGCAGTGCATATCCATCTTCCTGCAAATACTAGGGCCAGAGGCACAAGAGCACACCCATCTGTTATATTCCTGGTCGGCTGACGACCCTAGCAGCTAGAGATACAGTAGTTTCGTAGCCTTTGGCATCCTGAGAGGATCCTACCCCCACCTCCCCCTGCCACACACGTGCACATCTATATATACTAATTGCAAACTCAAGTGGTTGTTGAGTGCCTATCAGACTGGAAGCAAAATGGGCCCATCCCTACTTCTTCAGGTTCTATCTCCTACCGAAGTTTAGCTATCATTAAGGCTATTCTGACTTCGGATGCCAGTGCACTAAAAGATTGTAAGGATGTGCATCCAAACCATTCCTGCAATTTTTTCAGCCAGGATGTTCTTCGGCTTCTGACACTTCCTTTTAATCTTTCCCTGCATGATTAACTGCTGTATGGATTATTTCCCCCCTCTAATAGCATGGCCAAGATATTCAAATTTCCTTTTCTTAATGATGTGAATTAGCTTTTGCCATTCTTCTCAAAACTTCCTCGTTGGTAATTCTATCTACCCATGATATTCTTAGTATATGTTGATATATCCAGAGCTTGAAAGATTCTAGTTTGTTCATATTCTGCTTTTTTAGGTGTCAGTTTCCATTCTGTAAAGCAAGACTGAATAGATATAACACCTCACCATATGAATTTTCAGTTCTGTACTGAAATCTCTATTACAGAGCAGATGTTTCATTTTTACAAAAGCCCATCCCAAAGTAAGATAATGATTTATACATTCTCAAGGGACTCCCTAGGTATGTAGAAATACACACATCTTCAAATTTAAAGAAAATGATCCCTCTCCATTTTTTTTAAAGTCTGATGCAGACCGAGCATGCTCAGTGGCCCCCCCAGGAGCCATGGAATTTGGGTGGTTAGTTCAGAAGAGCATGGGGCTGGGGCTGTAGCTCAGTGGTAAGGTTTTGCATTCAGAAGGTCCCAGGTTCAATTGCCGGCATTTCCAGGTAAGCTAAATAGTTGTGCCGTTGAGTTGGTGTCGACTCCTGGCAACCACAGAGCACTGTGGTTGTCTTTGGTAGTCTACAGGAGGGGTTAACCATTGCCATCTCCCATGCAATATGAGATGATGCCTTTCAGCATCTTCCTACATCGCTGATGCCCAATATAAGTGTTTCCCCTAGCATTTATTTCCCTTTCTCTCCCTTGCTGGAGGGTAAAGGTAAAGTGTGCCGTCGAGTCGGTGTCGACTCCTAGTGACCATGGAACCCTGTGGTTGTCTTTGGTAGAATACAGGAGGGGTTTACCATTGCCATCTCCCGTGCAGTATAAGATGATGAGATGATGTCTTTCAGCATCTTCCTATATCACTGCTGCCCGATACAGGCGTTTCCCATAGTCTGGGAAACATACCAGTGGAGATTCGAACCAGCACCCTCTGGCTTGCTAGTCAAGTCATTTCCCCACTGCACCATTAAGTGGCTTTATTTCCAGGTAGGGCTGGGGAAAACTCCAACCTGAAACCTTGGAGAGGCGTTGCCAGTCTGTGTAAACAATACTGAGCTAGATGGACCAATGGTCTGTATAAGACAGCTGCCTTTGTTCCTATGTAGCACCAGTGGGTGAGAAGAGAGAATTGGCTTGCTTGATCCTCTAACAGTTTATTGTAACCTGGAGGTAGATATTAGGATTGAGGAGATGCAGCATTTCATTACAGGCCTCACTTGTAGACCAGGAGTGACACCAATAGAAACTGTTTGCATTTGAAATAGTGTAACATTTGTAATATAGCAAATACATTTCATAAAGCAGGGGGTTCAACCCCCTTTTTTAACGTGTCCCCCTTTTGTCTGAAACCTTCAGCTCAGGTCCCCTGTAGAGATTGAAATGTTACTGTTATGAGATAGATTATTAGTCACTGGCTTACATCCAGACCAAGCTACTCATGAGTACTTCTACTGAAATTAATAGGGTAAGTAAACTTGTCCCACTAAATAGTGCTACTCTTGAGTAACTTAATCTGGATGTAAGTCAGTGAATGTAATAGCCAAGTCCTCTGATCAGGAGGCAATGGAGCTGTGTCCTAATCAGGGGCGTAACTATAACAGGGCAAGGGGAGACAGTTGTTTTGGAGCCCACTGCCTTGGGGGGCCTCCCAGAGGCAAGTCACATGACTGATTCCCCCAGCCACACACTCGCCCAGGCTCCCTTCAGTTGTATTCATCTATTCATCCTCCGAAACTGATGTGAGTGTTAAGATCTGGAGCTAGAATAGAACAGCATGTCTTTCTCTAGTACCATTAAATGACTTGCATTGTCCACAATTTACAACACCTTTAAAAAAATAATTTAGGATGATGTTCTATTGTGGCACATAGGATAGATGGATAGATAGATAGATAGATAGATAGATAGATAGATAGATAGATAGATAGAGCGAGCTTTTTGTTACCACTATTCAGCCTCATTTAAGATTTCTTTACTTCATGAGCCGAGCTTCGGGGTGGGGGGACATTTTAAAATCTTGTCTCTGGGCCCACTCCAACCTTGCTACGCCCCTGGTCCTAATCACTAGCCAGTGTGTTGAGGAGGCAAGAGAGCTCTGAGTACCCCTTGCCAGCCTTAAAAGTACCCCCAGGGGTTTGTGTACTACCTCTGGTGCACTGTCATAAGGGAAGGAGATTGCATTGCTTCCAGAGTGCCTGCCTTTGTCTTTTCTCCTAATAAATCTGAACTTGAGATTTAACTGGAAGCTGTCCTTCTCAGAATCCTCCTCATTTATTTGTGCCGAGCCTTTTTGTAAAATGTTCAGTATGCCGTAAGTGAGGATGACAGTGTTTTGTCTTGGAATTGCAAGTCATGTGATTAATTGGAAATGATTTCAGTTTACTACACATAGGAGTAATTCCGTGATGTTCTCACCAAACAGGCAGCACATGACTCTTTTGTAAGTCTGCTGCACCTGGGAGGAAATTTGATACGGCTCTGAGGATCTGTATTGTAAACCGATTAATAGCTCTGATCCAATAAGGGAGCTTTTTGCAGTGGCATCATCTCGGAAAAGCAAGTATGGTGTGATGGCTGCTGGCTTCTCAGCTCATGCTGGCCAATGAAAGATTCATGAGAAGGCGAAGCCTCTAATATAGGCAGCCTCTAATATTGCTGCAGGGTCACAAGTGTGATGAGAACCAATCAATAGAATCCATCCTCTCAAAGGCAGCTAATAAGTGCAAGTTTATGGGAGATGAAAGTCGCTGCAGTCCAACTAAACCTTCAAGCACTCTGAATTGCAATTTAAACTGTAACCCACACAGGAAAGGCAAAGCAGCTTCTCTGTAGCCTGATCCTAAATTTGTTTGTCTGAGTGGGATCTACTTGCAGTTAAATATGCTTAGGACTGTGACCCTAATGCAGGAAAAACAAAGATTTGTAAAGACCTGAATATCAAAAGCAGTCAAATATCAAAAGAATTTCAAAAGAAGTCAAAGGTCTCCTGAAGGGCTGGATTTGTTGATGTTATCTTTCTATCCCACTCTTCGTCCTAAGACCTCAGGGTGGTTAACAGCAAGATAAAAACCATTCATTACAAACATAAAAACAGAACAAATACAGCTAAAAGTTTAAAAAGAGCAAAGGACAGCTCATTGGCCAAAAGCCTGAATAAAAAGGCCAATCTTCATCCCCCCCCCAATGAAAGTGAAGACTGCCCTTCCCCCCTTTTTTTAAATTAAATTTTTATTAATTTTAACAATATCTTAACATTCACAACATATTGAACAAATATGGACTTCCCGCTCACACCTCCTCGTGAATCACCAACTATAAAATTAACCTTTGCTACAATAATAATTCAAAACATAGATCTAAACCTTACAAACACGATTTTGATCTACCCAACCTGCTAATATTACTAGATTTCAAACCCTGTTGTAAAATCAATATTAGGAAAATAGTTCTTTAAATATAATAAGAATGATTTCCAATCTTCTTTAAAGCATTCTAAATTTTGGTCTCTTATCAGTACTGTAAGTTTTGCCATCTCTGCATATTCCAAAATTTTTATCAACCAATCTTCTTTTGAAGGCAGTTCATTGCTCTTCCATTTCTGTGCATATATTTTTCTAGCTGCCGTGGTAGCGTACATAAAAAATGTTAAATTAGTTGTAGAAAACACTCCTTGCATTATTCCCAGCAGGAAGGATTCTGGCTTCTTAGGAAATGTCATTTTACATATTTTCTTTAACTCGTTATATGTCATGTCCCAAAAGGCCTTAGCCTTCCTACAAGTCCACCACATATGAAAAAAGGTTCCTTCAGAGTGTCCACATTTCCAACATTTGTTTGAAACATTTTTATACATTAATACCATTTTTTTTGGTGTCAAATACCACCTATACATCATTTTATAATAATTTCTTTTAGAACATAACATGCAGTGAATTTTAAATCAGTTTTCCATCATTTTTCCCAGGCTGCCATTTCTATATTGCACCCCACATCTTGAGCCCATGAAGACTGCCCTTTTTATACAGGCTTTTTTAAATCCAGGGATTGAACCCCACTCTCTGCATGCAAAGTTTTTATTTTACCACTGAATTTTAGCACCAGCTACCACTGATCATTTTTAACTTAAAATGTTTAACTAACATAAAGATAAATATAAACATAAACAAATCCAGCCCTTCAGGAGACCTTTGACTTTGGAATGTTTGCTTTTGATATTCAGGTCTTTACGAAGCTTTGGTTTCCCTCCCATTAGGGTCACAGTCCTAAGCATATTTATTTAACTGCAAGTAGATCCCACTGCACTCAGATGAATACATTTTCTTATCCTAAAAACTTGCTTTAAATTGAAGCAATAACCACACAAATGAACAACAAGGCTGCTTTTCGAAAACAAAACAAAACAAATCCTTAGGTGGGCAAATACTCCAGAGAAGAGTGCTATAGCTCTGGAGAATATTGTAAGACTACAATTAAAACAGAGGAGAGCAGGTGCATGCCTGCTCCTCGGTCGCTTGCTGCCACTTCCTGAATTGGCGGTTCTCCTCCCAGCTGTCTTCATGTGCCACTGGCGCTCTCCTGCACCTGCCCCCGCACAACACCAGCACACACATGGCTTCCGCACAAGCCATGTGTGTGTGCCGGCATTGTGCGAGGGAACCTGGGGGAGAGCACCGGCGACACGTGAAGATAGCTGGGAGGAGGACTGCCAATTCAGGAAGTGGTGGTGAGCGTGCAGGAGCAAGTAAGCACCTGCTCTCCTCCATTTTAAAGGGGTGGGGGATGTGTTCCGAATCGCGTCTCAAAACGCAATCTGTGGACATCCCTAAACTATTCACAGCCTAGTATTAGTCCTTGAATGTGCTACTCTGCGCTGGTTTCATGCTGTTTGTGGGTCTTGAGCACTGAATGAAGCCTAGAGAAAATCGAAAATTTATTCGACATGAAAATCTCTGCATGTCGAAGTAACTGCAGAGTGCTGCTGTCTAGGATGATCATCAATTTTCACTTTACTGCCATGTGCAGTAAAACCATATTCTGTAACTCGTTCAAGAATTTAAAAAACCAGTACTTTTCAGATCTGGAGGTTGTTGGTTTTTTTTGGCTAGTGAACCACCCCTGGTCTCCAGGTGAACATGACTCAGGAAGTTTTCACCACTCTGCCAGCCAAGTCTCGCCCTCAGGCCCCACCCAGGGAATCCGCTACATTGAAATGAACGCTTAACCATCTTATTAATGTCTGGCAAGAAATATGGGGCAAACAGCAGCCTCGAGGGAAGGGCAATTCAAACTGGAGACAAGGTTTAAAACCCTGCCACAGAGTGATGCAGATCCAATCTGAATCATAGCAGCATTTGTCTCTAAAAGGACTATATTGGTGTAGTGGTTAGAGCAGCCTGTTTGGACCAAGGAGTCCCACGAACAAATCTCCCCTCAGCCATAGGTAGCTGCCTTCTACTGAGTCAGAATTTTGCTCCATCCTGCTTAGTGATATCCACTCTGACTGGCACCAGTTCTTCAGAGTTTCAAACAGGAGTATTTCCCAGTCCTACCTGGGAGTTGTCCAGACAAGGCTTCATGCCACGGGTTATTGGAAGGCGAATCTGCTTCGCAGCAGATTCGGAGCTGTTTAATTCGCTGCATTAAATGGACCGTTTGCATTTCCTCAGTTCCTCTCTGCATTCCCTGTGGATCTTTCTCTCTGTGTGTTCCCACACCTTGCTCTGGGTTTTTTCTCCCACCAATCACATCCCAGAGGAGGAGGCGTGAGATGCCTCCCTTCATTATTACTTTTTTGTTTAGTTTGACAGCCAGCCGGAGTTGCACAAAATTGACTAGCCAAATAACAGAACGCTAAACCCAAACCTGCTGAATCTGACCCAAATCTTTGCTGATGTTTATAATGAACTTCCTTTTGTGACTGCCTTCATCACCTTATGTCCTCCCACCACCACCATTTAAGAGGCCATGGAAGTTTAAAGTAGAAATCATTGCTTTCTCTCTGTGATGAAGAAAAATGCAGCCTCATGGAATCAGCTCAGACACCCAGGGCTCAGGCTACATCAAACCTGTAGCCTCACAGAATCAGCAACCTCACGGAATCAGCAGCCTCACTCTGCAGCCTCGCAGAATCAGCTCAGACACCCAGAGCACAGGTTACATCAAACCTGTAGTCTCCATTATTAAGCTTCCAACTACATCTGCACATGTAAAGCCTGTGTCCCTATGGTGAGCATGCTTCAATAAGACAAAGCCGAACTTGAAAGCATAGGAAGATCCACATTTTGCATTCCCATTTAACTCAGGAATTTCTCCCTCCCCCTCCCATTCTGGACTCCCTCCACAGACTTTCACCAATCTGCCGCAACCCCTCCCCACCACCCAGCACTCACAAATGCAAGTCACTCAAAGAGCAGACCAGGCTGAGTTGTCAAACTTTCCTTCTTGACACTTGGTGTTCCGGAAATCCATCCAGCAAACATTTTAAAAAAAAGAAAGAAAGAAAGAAAGTAAGTGTGAGTTTTGGTGGAAACTGGATTATCGGCAAAGGCCCCTCCACACATCACAGATAAGGGTCGGGGTATACCAGAAGCCTAGGGTTTTTTTCCAAAAGCCGCTGAAAACAGAGGATTTTTAAACGCAGGACATAATTCGGGTTAAGCCATAACATGCAGCCATAATTCGGGGGGAAACAGAGTCGTGTCTGAACTGGTCCCTGATAGCCTGCAGCAACTTCAGGGTAAATCCAGCTGGTATGTGGACTTGCACCCTCCATTCCAGAGTTCAGACTAACAGCCATGTGTGTAAAAGCTCCTGGAGATGCTGTCAGGGGCTGAACCGGGAACCTTCTGCATGCAAAACAGCTGCGTCACCACTAAGCTACAGCTCCTTCCCCAGAGCTAATGTCCAAGTCTCCTAAGACAGTGGTTCCCAAACTGGGAGCCCCCAGATGTTGCCAAACTACAATTCCCATCATCCCCAGCTACAATTTATTGTAACATCTGCAACATCTGGAAGCTCCCAGTTTGGGAACCACTGTCTTAGGAACATAGGGAGCTGCCATATACTGAGTCAGACCACAGGTCCATCTACTGTAGCTCAGTATTGTCTACACAGACTGGCAGCAGCTTCTCCAAGGCTGCAGGCAGGAGTCTCTCTCAGCCCTACCTTGGAGATGCTGCCAGGGAGGGAACTTAGAGCCTAGATACTCTTCCCAGAGTGGCTCCATCCCCTGAGGGGAATCTCTTTCAGTGCTCGCACATCAAGTCTCCCATTCATATGCAACCAGGGCAGACCCTGCTTAGCTAAGGGGACAAGTCATGCTTGCTACCACAAGACCAGCTCTCCTCTAAGAGGTACCTTCTAGCATTCATTGTACGTACAGAGGAAGCTGCCTTTTGCCAAGTCAGGCAATTGCTCCTCCTATTCAGTATTGTCCACACCAACTACACTACACTGATCTCTCCAGAATTTCAGACAAGAGTTTCTCCCATCGAGCTCCCTGGATGACCTTGGGCCAGTCACTGTCTCTCTTAGTGTAGCCTACCTCACAGGGCTGTTGTGAGGATAAAATGGGAGGGGGGTGACCTTGAATGCCACTCTGACTTTCTTGGATGATGGCTGGGGTAAAAACGTAATAAAGAAATCAAATATCTGCCATCTCAGTTACTTAAATGGAATAAATTGGCTGTTGTAATGAGGAAAATTACTCAAAGAAATTAAAAGGGCCAGTGGTGTAGCGACATTGGCGGTGACTTGTGTTCAAGTTTTTGACAGGCCGCTGCCTCCATCACTGCCCTCCCATGGCTCACCTGGCCACGTCCACTGGCCAGCACATGGGTCGCACCAGGACTGACCCCACCACAAGGCCCCAACTGCCACAAGGCCCCCCTCATAAAAAACCAAACAAACTTGCATTTGGGGGGCCTCACCAGAAGCCTGCCGCAGCTGTGCCACCACTGCGCTGCTGCACCAAACCGCCGATTTCCCCCATAATATTAGCCGCCATGTGCACAGCCGGGGGTGCGTGTGTGTGTGTGTGTGTGTGTGTGTGTGTGTGTGTGTGTGAGCCAAGCAGGCCTTCCTGCCTCCCATGGTAGTGGTGGTGGCAGCAGCAGGCTGAGCAGCCGCTGAGCTTGTCCGTCCAGCCCAGCGGTCCTTGAGAACTGTGAGGCGCCTGCGCAGTGGGAATAGATCATCGCAAACCCATGACATCATGGGCTTGCGACAAGCTATTCCAACTGCGCAGGTGCACTGGAGCTCCTCACAGTTCTCAAGGGCCACCCAGCAGCTGCTCTGCGTGCCATCGTCGCCATGTGGGGAGGCCTACTCAGCTTGCCCCCCACCCTCTGGCCACACATGGAGGCTAAAATTATGGGGGAAGTTGGCAGTTCGGTGTGGCGGGGCAGCAGTGTGGTGGGTGCAGGGTTGTGGCAGGAGCCCCCCCTCCGGACATTTGGAGGCCACCTGGGCCTTGGAGGCTACGGATTGGCTCCCCAAGGTCCGGGAGTAAGAGCGCCTCTGCCTGCACAGGTGGCAAAGGGAGGCAAGCTGGCCTGTAGTGTGGTATAATGACGTCACTGCCTGGGGCCCAGGCTCTGGGCAATGACATCATTATATTGCACTGTAGACCAGCTTGCTTCCCTTTGCCAGATGCAGTGGTTTGCAGGGCCACAGAACCAGAAGCAGAAGGGAGGGTGTGTCGGTGAGTGAGTGGGGGCTCGCAGTGGGATTCGGTAGGCCCATGGCGGGAGGTGACAGGCCCATGGAAGGAGGCAGTAAATGATGGGGCAGGTGAGCAGGGCAGGCTGCAGTGGAGGGAACAAATGTCAGGGCCTGAGGTGGCTCCCTCTGGTGGCCCCCCTCCCAAGTGGGGCCCCCGGTGGCCTGTATTCTTTGCACATGGCCACACAACAGTAGATATGCCCCGGAAAAGGACAAGTTAGGCATTGTCTAATTTGTCCTTTTAATTTCAGTGGGGCTACTTTGAGTAATTTTCCTTATGTCAGCCACTGGTTTATGTATTTTATTCATCAGCGATCCAGGAATGCTGGTCTTGGAAGAGGGCCTTGGGTAAAATGGTAAGGGCCTTCATCCTTGTCCATTTGGAAAGAGCAAGCAGTGCTGGTAGGGCGACCACTGGGCTTTCACTCTCCTGAGGTTTGCATATGGAAATGAATTTGAAAAGCTCTTTTAAAAATGGATAGCATTCCTGCCAATGCCGGTATTTTCCATTTACAATCTGCAAGTGCCAGGCAAGGGAAAAGGGAAGATACTCTCTTCTGCTTGGAGACTGAAAGCAGAGTTTCTGGTTCTGGTAACAGGAGCTCATAATTGCACAGTCCCCCCTGCTTTGCTGGATGACACAGAACTTGGTCATCCCTCTTGCTGCTCATTAGTCTCGTTTTTCACTTACGATTTCTTGTAAGGCTTAAGGGCAATAAAAATGTCTTATCTGTATTTGTGGCCACATCACTGGCTGGGGTGTGTTATGCATTAACCAGTATCTAAAGGGGGAAGAAAAACCTGTCTACATTACGAAACATACTTTTGGAGAAGTAGAGGCATACCACTGGCCATGGAGCTCATGATTTACATCTAGACAACCTCAGATTAAATATCATGTGTGACGTGGTCCCCAAGGCGGGAGCAGGAAAGAACCAGGGTTGGGAAGTTGGGGCTGTATATTTCTCATAATTGCTAGCATTGTTTGCATTTCTCGATCACTGTAGCAGGTAGTGATGTGTAGGGACAGTCATTTCATGAGGCAAAGTGAGGCAGATGCTTCAGCTGGTGGATGTTGGGGGCACCAGCAGAGTGGCAGAATGCCCCTGCTTCCCCCTACCAACTCAGCTGACTCCCTCTACTGCCTACTGCCGCTGGAGCAGTTCTTAGCTGAGCAGTGGCACAGACACCGCTTCGTAAAGAGCTGTTTCAAGACAATCCTCTGATGCCAACACCACCTCCTCCTAGCCCTCATACCTTCCGTACGCTGGGCTTGTAATGAAAAGGAGAAGGAAGCAGAATTGGAAATGATGGAAGAGCATTAGAGTACAGAAAGCACGCTGTAGAGTGATTCCTGTACTTTGCTGCCCTTTCATCATTTCCTTTCCCACTTCTTTCCCCTTTTCATTACTAGCCCAGCATATGAGAGGTAGGAGGATTTTTTTTATATTTATTATTATTTATTAATATTGTTTACACAGGATAGGTGCTATTGACTGGTTTGTTTTATCCAGACATCAAGTCCTTCCCAAGGACCTGGGATGGCTGGATTTTATTATCAATGTTCGTGCTGTTGTTATAGATATCGTCACAGAATATAGACTGTTCCCAGTAAAGCTGCTTTTTGTAATTGGCTGGTGGTGATTTCTGTGGCCCCTATGGTGTTGAGGTGCTCTTCAAGTTGTTTTGGAATTGCACCTAGGGCGCCAATTACCATTGGGATTATTTTGGTCTTCTGCCACAGCCTTTCAATTTCAATTTGTAGATCTTTGTATTTTGTGATTTTTTAAATTTCTTTTTCTTCTATTCTGCTATCCCCTGGTATTGCTATGTCGATTATTTTGACGTGTGTTTTTTTCTTCTCAACTACAGTTATATCTGGTGTATTGTGTGGCAGATGTTTGTCTGTTTGTAGTCAGAAGTCCCATAATATTTTTGCCACTTCATTTTCTACCATTTTTTCAATTTTACAGTCCCACCAATTTTTGGCTACAGGTAGCTTGTATTTTTTGCAGATGTTCCAGTGTATCATCCCTGCTACCATGTCATGCCTTTCTTTGTAGTCAGTCTGTGCGATCTTTTTACAACAGCTGATTAGGTGGTCCACGGTTTCATCTGCTTCTTTACAAAGGCGGCACTTGCTGTTTGTTGTGGATTTTTTGACTTTTGCTCTTATTGCATTTGTTCTTAGTGCCTGTTCTTGTGCAGCCAATATTACGCCCTCTGTTTCTTTCTTCAAGTTGCCATTCTTAAGCCATTGCCAGGTCTTGGTGATGTCTGATTTTCCGGTAATATTGTGCAAATATTGACCATGCAGTGGCTTATTTTTCCATTTTTCTGCTTGGTTCTTGACTTGTTCTTTCTTGTAGGCCTGCTTTGTTTCATTGGTGTTGAATAGTTTCTCATTATTGACCATTTTAAGTGCATCTTCTTCACTGCCCTTTATATATTCTTCAAGGCGTCTTTTCTCCTCCTCTACTGTTTGATGGACTTGCAGCATTCCTCTTCCACCTGAGCTGCGAGGGACAGGGGCGTAACTCTAATAGGGCAAGGGGAGACAGTTGTTTGGGGGCCCACTGCCTTGGTGGGGCCCAGAGGCAAGTCACATGACTGACTCCCCCAGCCACACATCTGCCCAGGCTTCCTTCAGTTGTATTCATCCTCTGAAATTGATGTGAGTGTTAAGACCTGGAGCTACCAGAACAGTATGTCTTTCTCTAGTACCATTAAATGACTTGCATCATCCACAATTTATAAAACCTTAATTTAGGATGGTGTTCTATTGTTATATATAGTTCATATATAAACTATGTTTTTTGTTACCACTATTCAGCCTCATTTAAGATTTCTTTACTTCATGAGCTGAGCTTCAGTGAGGGGGCGGGCATTTTAAAATCTTGTCTCTGGGCCCAATCCAACCTTGCTACACCCCTGGCGAGGGAGGTATAGCCTATCTACATCACTGCGGGGGTGCAGAGCATGATTGATGGTCATGATTTTCCTGGTCTTACAATCTAACGTCTCTAGCTCTGCCTGGGTCCAGTCTATTATCCCTGCAGTGTATCTCATAATAGGTATTACCCAGGGGTTTATGACTTGTATGGTGTTCCCGCCATTGAGTTTGGACTTGAGGATTTTTCTAACTCTCCTGATGTATTCACTTCCCATTTTTCTTTTAACTTCAGCGTGTGCAATGTTATCAGCCTGGAGAATGCCCAAGTATTTGTAATGTTCTTTCTCTTCCAGGTTCTTGATCTTGCTTCCATTGGGCAGTTCTATGCCTTCTGTTTTTCTTAGTTTCCCTCTGTTCATTATTAATGCAGCACACTTGTCTAGTCCAAACTCCATTGCTATATCGCTACTGAATATAAGGACAGTGTTTAGCAGTGATTCAATTTCTGATTGGGACTTTCCATACAACTTCAGATCGTCCATGTACAGCAGATGGTTGATTTGACTTGATGTTTTAGATGTTTGGTATCCGAGGCCTGTTTTGTTTAGTATTTGTGAAAGTGGAGTCATGGCGATTACAAACAACAGAGGGGATAGTGAGTCCCCTTGGAAAATGCCTCTTCTAATGCTAACCTGTCCAAGTGTCTCGCCATTGATTATTAACTGTGTACTCCACATGCTCATTGCTTTTTTTAATATAAATATCTGAATGTTTTTGCTGACACCAGTTGTTTCTAAACATTTTAGAATCCATGTGTGAGGCAATGAATCGAAGGCTTTCTTGTAGTCAATCCATGCAACACTTAGATTGGTTTTTCTTCTCTTGCAATTTTCTAAAATCATTTTGTCAATCAGCAGCTGGTCTTTTGTGCCTCTGGTGTTCGGGCAATTTCCTTTCTGTTCAACTGGAAGCTGCTTTTTAGTTAATAAGTGTTGCATCACTTCATCTGCTATTATTCCAGTTAATAATTTGAACATGGTTAGCAGGCAGGTTATCGGTCTATAATTACTTGGAACTGCACCTTTTGCTGGGTCTTTCATTATGAGATGAGTTTTCCCAGTTGTTAGGCATTGTTCAATATCACCTCCTTGCAAAATGTGATTGAACTGTTTTGATAGTTGTTTATGGAGGCTTGTTAGGTGTTTAAGCCAAAAGCCATGCAGTTCATCGTCGCCTGGTGCAGTCCAATTTTTAATTTTCTTTGCTCTTTCATTTATTAATTCTGGTGTTATTATTAGATCTTGCATTTGTTGTATACATTTTTCGACCTCTTTCACCCAGCCTGCTTTTTTATTATAATCTATTGGATTGTCCCATAGTTTCCCCCAGAGTTGCACTGTTTCTTCTTTATTTGGCGTTTCTACATTTCTTGCAGTTTCTCCTTCTATGCTTTGATAGAAATGTCTCTGATTCGACTGGAATTGGAGATTCTTCCTGTGTTGTGTAATTCTAGCTTCGTATCTGCTAATCTTCTTTGACACTGCTGTTATTTGCTGCTTTATTATTTCCAGGACATCTCTAATTTTCCTTGAAGCTAGGTGGTATTTTTGGATCAGACTGTTTGGTGTTTTCATTCTTCAGCTTCTTATCTTTCATATCTTTCAATTTACTAGCATCTGATCTAAGCCTGGAGATTTTATTTTCTAATCTAATCTTCCATTTAGGTGATGTACTACTTTCTTTTTTTACAGGTCCACTGATCTTATATTCAAGCTCTTGTGTTGTTATTATTGCTGCACTGTACATTAGTTGGTTTGTTTCTTGCAAATTACTGGTTGTTATTTCTGCAAGTGCAACATTGACATCTTTTAATGCCTGAGCAAGTTGTTTTTTGGCAACTGTTTTTAGAGCGGGAAGTCGAACCCTGGTGGTTGTTTGGTTCATGTGCTCAGTTATTTTTTGCTTTAGTTCTTGTTGCTTTTCTGTTAAACAGCATTCAGGTTTTTTAGGGGAAGGCAAAGGGGAGGTTGCCTGGTTTTGATTTTGAAACAGTTCAGCAACAGTGGCATCCTCTATTTCCGACACCTTCTCCAACTGCGCCTGAGCAACTTCTTCAGTTGGTGGTAATTCTTCTTCCATATCTTGAGCTTGTGTTGCTCTTTGCAGTTCTTCCAGCTCAACTTCTGTGAATACTTTATTTCTTATTATGAATCTTCCCTGGTCTGCTAGCCTTTGTTCTGTTATTTCTGTATCTGGATGCTTCTCTTTCCAAATTTGGTACATTCTTTTAAAATAACCTCTTCTAGTTGGACTAGACTTGTAATAGCAGATTATTATTTCCTTGTTGGCATTTTTCGTATATTTTTCCGGTTAGGCGACGTTTCTTCCAGTAACCCTGCAGTCTCCAGCCCTGGTTGCTTAACTGAAGATCCCGAGTCCTGTAGCTCACTTGCCACCAGATGTCCAGGGACTCCAGCACCTGGTGCGGTCCTTGTTGACCCGGGTGACAACCAATCCGGTATAGATTTATTAAAGTTACATCTCACCATATTGTTGATGGGAGAAGCACTCTTTGTCTGGCTCCTTTGGTGAGACCTGTCCAGTATGGTTGTACCTCTGGCATAGCTCTCACCTTCCTCAGAGCACGCAAGCCCCACAACCATGCCAAGGTAGTGCCTCACTGGGGGTTGTTTACTACTACTACTACTACTACTACTACTACTACTACTATTATTACTATATGTTGGGCAGGGGGGAGGAGCTAGCTTACTGTGTGCATGTCTAGTGAAACACAGTGGCAGTTGTTACTGGAAACAAAAATGGTAACAGAAGCCACAAACAAAAATGGAGGCACATGAGGGGGGTGGCAGTATTTGGTACCCCACCTCAGGCACACTGAGGTCTTGGTTTTCCACAGGGGTTGTTGTGGGCTGGGGATTAACATGTAGAAACGATGGGGTTTTCTCATCTACATTTTTCATCTGCATACAGTTCATCTACATACATTTTTTTTCATCTACATACAATGATTTCATCTACATACATACAGTTGCAGGGGCGTAACAGCAGGAGAGAGGGCATGCCCTCAACTCCTTCCTGTGGCTTCCAGCAGCATCTGGTGGGCCACTGTGTGAAACAGGATGCTGGACTGGATGGGCCTTGGGCCTGAGCCAGCAGGGCTGTTCTTATGTTCTTATGATTTTTTTTCATCTACACTGAGAAACCTTCAGCACATTCAACATCTTCCAATTTTTATAGAGACTATTTTAGTATCAGTGTTTGTGTGTGTGTGTGTATGTGTGTATGTATGAATGATTGTGAATTTTAAAACTGAGTTTTTAACTCTCTAACTGGGCTGTGTCCCTTGGGTGGATGGTTATATTTCATCTTTATTGTAGTTAAAGAATATATCACACATACATACATACACACACACACGCGCGTGTGCACACACACACACACACACACACGGATTCTGAATCCATATAGGGATTGTTTTTTTGCTGTGTTTCTAGAAGCAGCCCCCAGCTGTCCCTGGGTGGGAAATTTTGAGTTTGCTTCTGTCTCATCTGTGAAATGGTCTTGATAGATAGCACTCTGGTGCACGGGTTGCCAGAGGGATGCAGTCTTCATGCAGCTCAGAAAGGTGTTTAAATGGCACCTCATACTGGAGCAAATCATGGCAGAATGGAAGAAGGGATGTAGGGTGGCCAACCCTTCAGGGCTGGCCTGGAGCCTTCAGGAATCAGCATTGATCTCTAGGTGACTAGTGAGATCAGTCCTGGAGACTGGAATCGCTTGATTTTGTGAAAAATGTTGGGGGTTGGGATCTTGAGGAATGGCTGGGGTTGGCGTTGGCAATTCAAGGAGGGAGAACGAGGAAGAGTGGTGTCAGAGTAGCCTGTTTCATGTTTGCATCCAGATTAGATTACTCTAAGGAACTCTCAACAGGGCTGCCTTTGAATTGGATTTAGATGCTTCCATTGGTTTGGAACACGGAAGGCAGGCTATTGTGCGATTTAAGGCATTTTCTGTCTCCCCACCAGCCCCCCCCACCAAAAAAAACTGCTGTTGCAGCACCAATAGAGTTACCAACTGACCCTCATTATGCAGGATGTCCCTCATTTCAGGGATGAAATGTTGGTTCCTATAGGGACAGCATTTGTCCTTTGTCCCTCATTTATTCAATAGCATATAATTCAATTACATATACGTCAATGAAACTCATGTTCCTGATTACCACCACATACACCTCCCAGCCCCCGCAGCCAGCCCCCACAAACTTGTGTCCCTCATTCTGGAACTTGTGCCCCTCGTTCTGGCAATGAAATGTTGGCAACTCTAAGCACCAATGGTGGCCATTTTGCTCCTAGGCCCAGTTCAAAGTGCGGTCCTCAACTTTTAAGGCCCTGAACAAGCTTAGACCAGGATCCCTTAAGGACTCTTTCTTTCTTTATGAACTTTGGACACTCTGAAGCTTCATGGATTGTTAACATTCATTCATTCAATATATTCGTACACCATCACCCAAAACTCACGTCTCTGGGTGGTTTACAAAAAACAAATAAAAACAGAAATAAAAACATTTAAACAGGTTAAAATCACAATTCTAGTTTAAAAAGCCTGAGTGACTGAATATGTCTTAAGATTCTTTTCAAAAGCTATCAGAAGGGAGGGGGCTCTTATTTCAGCAGGGTGCACATTCCAAAGCCCTGAAGTGGCAACAGAGAAGGCCCATCCCTGAGTAGCCACCAGTCGAACTGCTGGCAACTGCAGATGGGCCTCTGTCAGTCAGTCAAGACTGTCAATCATTGTTAATTATATGGACATACTGCTTTCCAACAACAACAAATATTCCCAACGCAGTTTACATAGCAAAAGGAATAAGAAAATTGCTCCCTGTCCCAAAGGGGCTCACATAGTAACACAGGAAGCTGCCTCCGATCAAGTCAGACCATTGGTCCATCTAGCTCAGTATTGTCTACATTGACTGGCAGTGGCTTCTCCAAGGTTGCAGGCAGGAATTTCTCCCAGCCCTCCCTTCTGCATGCAAGCAGATACTGTGCCACTGAGCTACTCAGCACCATCCCCTAATAGGAATATCTTGCAGGAAACAGTGCTCACATGTAATCACTCATACAAACACAAACCAAGATGAACCCTGCTTAGCAAAGGCAACAATTCATGCTCTACCCACAATCTAAAAAGACACACAAGGGGAGACACCAGCAAAACTATGGGGCAATTGAACAGGGGCAGCTGCTGTTCCTCTGCCAAATATGAGAGCTACGCCACTTTAAAAGGGGTCTCTGAGTTAGCCAGGGTATTTGTTTCCCCAACAACTTAAGGCATGGTCCCTTCAGATGCAGTTCCCCAGTTGTGGAATGCCCCCCCCGCCCCGCCCCCCCCCAAATGTCTGCATGTAATTTTTTGGCTTGCCTTTTGGTGAATGGCCAAAACCTGGTTTTCTAAGGAAACCTTTGGCCTCAACAGGCCGTGCAATGTAGCTCTGGCTGTTGTGACTTGCCTCTGGTCTTCTGGCTGGCTGTTCTTATATTGCTTTTCATGTTTATTGACAAATTTCATTGCTACTGAGAGCCACCTTGAGGTCACTGGTGGAAATGCAGGATAGACATGTTAGAACAAGTAAAGTTGTGCAGACGAGTTGGTTTTGACACCTGGCGACCACAGAGCCCTGTGGTTGTCTTTGGTAGAATACAGGAGGGGTTTACCATTGCCTCCTCCCACACAGTATGAGATCATGCCTTTCAGCATCTTCCTATATCGCTGCTGCCTGATATAGGTGTTTCCTATAGTCTGGGGAACATACCAGTGGGGATTCGAACCGGCAACCTCTTGCTCTCTAGGCAAGTTACTTCCCTGCTGCACCATTAGTACATCGCCAAAATATAGTTCGAAATAAATAAAATAAGGATGTTGCCAGCGATGAGCCAGACTAGACCAGCAGGAGAACTGAATGGCTGCTGAGCATCTGCAGCTTCTGGGGTGCAGTTTTGCCACAAGGAAGAGCGGGGTGGAAGAGTTGCTTAAAGGGCCTCCTGCTATCAGACCTTATAGGGAGCCTAGCTGGGCTGCATTCCGAACTGGCTGGGTGTTTCCTCAAGGCTGATGCTTGGTGCCCAGGCAGAACACTCTGCTGTAATTAAAGGGAGAGTTCGTGAAAGCTTGATGGATAACCTGAGGATGTACAAAACAGATCTTGAGAAAAACATGGAAACCAGCTGAGATTGGGAGTTGGAGATGAATTGTCTAATCTGGTGCACTGAAATCAAGACAATATGGCGGGGGCAGGGAAGGAGGAAGGGCAACATGGACTTTTCAGCCAAGCTGGATCACAGTCTTGGTCAATGCTGTTCCTAGTGATGGATTTTGATGCAGTTGCCAGAGCTCATGGCAAGCAACTTGCACTCTAATCCTAATCACATTGTTTACAGTATAATAATGCAGCTGAGTAGCTTAATGTCACTTTGGCGGGGCATCAGTCACCATTGCTTTATTATTTGAAAATTCATTTTTCTAATCAAGGTTGGTTGGTTTTCTTAGGCATAAACTGTGATGGCTCCAGATAGAAGCAAATACTATATGTGATGATTACAAGCAAACTTCTTGATGTTTAATGATTCTAATGAAGAGGAAGGAAACAGCTTATATACATTGTAAGGCTACTGGAGACTTTGGCACCTAAAGGTAAAAATTCTAAAAGGGTTCTCCCCACTTCCACCCACAGTGTGTACTTGGCCCTCCCCAAGACCAGAGATGTGCACAAATTTGTGTTACAGCAACCCGGTCTTGCAGTAGTGAGCATGGATTGTCTCCTTTGTTAAGCAAGGCCCGCCTTGGTTTGCATTTGGATGGGTGATTGCATGTGAGCACCACCCAATGTAAGATATTCCCCTTAGTGAATGGGCCATAGCTCAGTGGTAGAGCATCTGCTTTACATGCAGAAGGTCTCAGGTTCAATCACTGGCATTTCCAGGCAGGGCTGGGGAAAACACCTACCTGAAATCTTGGAGAACCACTGCCAGTCAGTGTAGACAATACTGAACTAGATGGACCAATGGTCTGACTCAGTATAAGGCAGCTTCCTATATTACTGTGGATCACATATCAGGGCATGGTAATGGCAATGCAGCCAAGAAATTCAGGGCAAGCACTGCTGAAAGAACATACAAATACAACAAATATTTATATACCAACTGCCTCCTGGGATCTTCTCCCACAAGGCACATCAATTGCAGAGAGAGAACATGCCCTCACCTCTTGCCTGTGGACTTCTCAGAGGCATCTGGTGGGCCACCATGTGAAATAGGATGCTGGACTGGATGGGCCTTGGGCCTGATCTAGCAGGGCTGTTCTTATGTTTTTATTTTGCCAGACCACAATGGACAGGCTGGTGCTATAATTGCAATTATCATGAGACTGACTGCAGGAAACCAGATCTCAAAAGAGATGGGACATGAGAAGGGAATGGGGAAGACACTGGAATGCAGTGGTGGTTTGGAAGTTACATCATCTGGATTCTCTAAAACAACTGAGCAAATGAGTGATGTCAATTCCAGAGAAAACTGCTGGTGCAAAAGTATCCTTGGGCAGATGCAACCAAAGCTCTGACTCAGTAGACAGGAGCTCCATATGATCAGATTGTTTCATTTTTAACCTCCACTTGTCCCCTCTGTTGGCAGCATAAAATTATGCTTCAAGCAGAGGAACTTACGACATGTGCACCAAAAGGCAGATGTCAAACTCTTCCCTCTGCAATCCTTGCCCTACTCTCAGCCTACGCTCACATCTGCCTTTTGTTCCTCTTCTTTTTGTTGCCTTATTAAGAAACACAGTGCCTTGAAGGCAGACGTGGTTGTGTAGGCTAAAACACATTGCAAAGCATTAAACACAATTATGGTCTTATGAGGTTCTAAAACTGAAGGGCATTCTCTTCATTCAAGCAGTTGCACAAGGGGCGCAGATACACAAAGTTACATGATGGATGACCATTATTTCCACTGGTGGCTGTTGTGGGTGTGGGGAAAGTGGCAGTTTGATGCCAATTCTAAACACTATTCCTGAAACTCAATGCACTAATGCTTCAGAAGGTCTTCCAATGAACTGTTAAGACCTTTGGAACATTTTAGCAAAAAAGAGCACACGTGATGGAAACATTAATGTAACACTGTGTTTTGAAATACAGAACTCCTGCTAGTGAGAAACTCCTTCTTCTGTAAACAGTGCCAGGTTTTCATTGACAACGGTGAACTCATCTGGCATGTGGTAACTGTGTGCCTCTCTCATATCTACCATGCGCTCAGGGCTCGGGAGACATGCCTGCACATATCCTTCCATACAACCAATTCTCAGGCCAGGTATGATGGGAAGTTTCAGCTGCAGATGTTCCCTCCTCCCTCTTCAGTATGCTGATTGTTAATTGTGTGTGGCAACCTTGTTCTTCTGAGCCACACAAAGCCCCTATTCATCCAAATGAGGATGCCTAGCTACTTTCATTCTTGCATAAACACCGAGAGAGCATTGAGTGCACAGCACGTAGCAAAACAAACCCCCAGCATTAAGGGTTTCACAGCAAACAGCAGCATTTTTCATGCTTACACTGAGGGAAATCTTTTCTGCCCTGCCAAGAATGCTTGGTGTGTCTTTGTGGAAGTCTTGTGTGTTGCAAAGGGCCCTGGGGCATGCTCTAGGTCACGGGGTTCCCAACTTTGGGTCGCCAGTTGTTGTAGACCACAACTCCCACCATCCATGCCAATTGGGGATGATGGGATTTATAGTCAAGCTTCATCTGGGGGCCCAAATCCCATCATCCCAAGCTACAGTGGATGATGGGAGTTGTAGTCCACAACATCTGGGGAATGGGAAGTTGGGAACCCTTGTTCTAGGTGCATGATCTGTTTACTATCATCAAGGAAAAGGATTAAACCTCCCTTCCAGCATGTCACAGTTCTGAGCCAAAGTGTGAGAGTGCAGAAAAAGAGGGGGAAAGATTGGAGTTTTCCAAGCATGAAACTCCCACATCAAGTATGGTTTGGCTCTGAGTAAGCAGCCCAGAGTCCCTTGCTGCTGACCCAGGACCCAGGACCCAGTCCCTGCTGACCCAGGACTAGCACCAAAGGAAGCCCATCCATGAGGCAGGACGAGGCAGTCAGCTCAGGCACAGAGAACGAAGCACCTAAGAACAGCCCTGCTGGATCAGGCCCAAAGCCTATCTAGTCTTGCCTCCTGTTTCATATAGTGGCCCACCAGATGCCTCTGAGAAGCCCACAGGCAAGAAGTGAGGGCATGCCCTCTCTCCTGCTGTTGCTCCCCTGCAACTGATATTTGGAGGCATCTTGCCTCTGAGGCTGGAGGTGGCCTATAGTAGCCATTGACAGACCATCTATGAATTTGTCAAGCCCCTCTTAAAGCCATCCAAGCTAGTGGCCATCACCACATCCCGTGGCAGAGAATTCCATAGATTAATTATGCACTGTGAAAAATGACTTCCTTTTGTCGGTCCCCCCAGATGCAGGGAGCGGGGCAGGGCACAGCATGTGCCAGGCCCTCACCACCACAGACACCACCCTGCCATCCACTGCCACCCTTCCTTTTCCTGCTGGGGTACACTGTTCATTTCCCGCTCCTCCTCTTCTTCCCCCCATCACCGACTTGAGCTAAGAAGGCTACTGCTACACTGTCTAGCTTGGGGGCATTATCTCAGAGTGCTTGGGTGTCACTGCTACACAAAGAGAAAAGGTCCTAAATAAGTTGATATTATCTATATTCTGTGTAGCCTGATGCTTTTGGAGCATTGCTCTTCCTCAGAGGCAAATAGACTGTATCTTTGTTCTCTTATTGGAAATTATATCCTGCATCAGCAGGAATCTCCTGGAGCATTTCCAGACAGGGCTTTTACCTCGGAATGGAGGATGTGCGTTCACACATTGGCTAGATTTCCGCCGAAGTCCATGCAAAATTTTGGGGAGCACCTCACACACGATTTGGGTTTTTCATTGTCCATTGGAGCGGAGCCCGGTTTATGTCTGAGGTTAAAAAAAATAATCCATTTTTTTGCATCTGGGGGAGTGCAAATTCAAGCTCACAGTAAAGCCTCGCAGTAAATGCGCTGTAAAGCCTGAAGTCTGGAAATGCTCCTGCTGATGCAGGATACATTTTCCAATAAGAGAACAAAGATATAGCATATTTGGCTCTGAGGAAGAGTAATGCTCGAAATGCATCAGGCTGTACAGAATAAAGACAGTATCAACTTATTCAGCACCTCTGGGTTTCGTTCCCTCTTTTTTCTTCCTGGTTATTTTGGTGCTGCATCATTTTCTTCCCCTTCTTTCTCCTGTCCTTGCTATTGCCTCAGCAACATGCGGGGGGGGGGGCAGGGCATCATATTGTCCTTCGCCTCGGGCAGCAAAATGCCTTGGATCTCCCCTGGCCTGCTAGCATTGTCCAGCATTGGCCCGGAGTCTGCTGGAACTGAGAGGAGAGCCGGTCTTGTGGTAGCAAGCATGACTTGTCCCCTTAGCTAAGCAGGGTCTGCCCTGGTTGCATATGAATGGGAGACTAGAGTTGCCATGTCCCCTGAAATTCCAGGTTTCACCTGGATTTTAAGCATCTCACCCAGCTTGCTTAGCCCACCCAGATTTTCCCAGATTTCATTAAAAAAAAAAACAAAGCTAAGCTCTAGCCATTGTAGAAGTGGAGTTATGGAGCAAAATGTGCAGTCACTATTCTCCCAAGCTATGTACAAGCCCCCACCCACTGGAGAAGAATGTCCTCCACTACCGATATTCTCAAGGGGGAACCCCTGATAAACCTTCAGAAAACCCCAGAGATCTGCAGAATATGTCCCAGAATATGGTCCAAGGAAACATGATGCAGCCACCTTGCTGAAGATAAGCCGTTCTTGGTGTGGTCAGTTCCTGGGTGGGAGACACATGCACGCCACCTTTGGGAATGGGGCCATAGCTCAGTTCTATCCTTGGCATCTCCAAGTAGGACTGGGAAACATTCTTGCCTAAAATCTTCGAGAAGCTGCTTCCAGTCAGTGCAGACAATACTGAGCTTGATGGACCAATGGACTGACTTGGTATGAGGCAGTTTCTGATGTTCCAGAACAGTGAGGGTTGCCAATTCTGACTGAAGCTATTCCTGGGTATTTCTTTGCCCAAAACACTTTTTCACATTATTAAGCCATTGAAATCTCCAGGAATTGCTTTCACATCTCACCGGGAGGCTTTACAGACAGGGCTGTTACCCTGAATCTCCTTCTGAATAGAGTGTGTGCGTTCACACACCAGTCAAACTTACCCCGAAGTCCCTTCAAGATCCTTGGAAGCACTCCACACACATATCGGGCGAATTTGTCTTCCAAATCCTAGCTTATCTCAATCTATTTCCAGGTTTTTAAAATGCTGGTTTTAAGCTACTTTTTCTGAAAACACAGGAGCAAATAGGGAGAGGCACAATGAGATGGATACTTTCTTTAGAAATGCAGATATAGCTCTTTATAAATCTCTTTCCCCCATTGGCTAGAAGGAAAACACGGAGGCATGTGATGTGAACTTGCACCAAAACAAAACCTGAGAGCAGAGGGGAGGGGCTGCTTCCCTCAATGCAGCGAGTGTAATTCAAAGTGGCCTCGCTCAACATTTATCCTGCAGCATGAAGCCATGTGTGAATAACTCCCAGGAGACGAATGCTAATTCCTGGAGTCTCCAGTCCAATCCTGGAGGGTTGGTAACCCTAGGAAAAGACTGAAAACCAGTGGGATAGAACTCCCTGTTCTGCATGAGGTTACACTCCCCCAGAAAGAACAGGTTCATAGCTTGGGAGTACTCTTGGACCCGGGTCTCACCCTGGTGCCTCAGGTGGAAGCTGTGGCTGGGAGGCCTTTTTACCAGCTGCGATTGATTCAACAACTCTGCCTGTCCCTTGAGGAGAATGACCTGAAAACAGTGGTGCACCAGCTGGTAACCTCCAGGTTGGACTACTGCAATGATCTCTACATAGGGCTGCCTTTGTATGTAGTTTGGAAACTTCAATTAGTTCAGTTAGCCATTGATAGACCTGCACTCCATGAATTTGTTTAAGCCTCTTTTAAAGTCATCCAAGCTAGTGGCTATCATGGCAAAGAATTCCATAGATTAATTATGCGCTGTGTGAAAAAGTACTTCCTCTTGTTGGTTCTAAATTTCCCAACCTTCAGTTTCATGGTATGACCTCCCTGGTTCTGGTGTTGTGAGAGAGGGAGAAAAATTTCTCTCTGTCCACGCTCTCCACTCCATGATAATTTTATACACCTCGATCATGTCTCCCCTTAGCTGCCTCTGCCTTGAACTATGTTCCAGGCAGGGGCGTAGCTATAATTAACTAGATGGGTTCAAAGAACCCAGGCCCCCAAGCTCATGAGGGGCCCCCAGCTCCACCCCTCCTTAATTTCTTCATTACCTCCCTCACTCTGAGGGACCTCCAGGGAGAGGGGTGAACACTGGCCCCCGTTTCCCTAGCTACCCCCTGGTTCCAGGCAAAGTACAAAGTGCTGGTTATTATCTTTAAAACCCTTAATGGCTTAGGCCCAGGTTACCTGAGAGTGCACCTTTCTCTACAAGATCCCCACCACTCATTAAGATCATCAGGAGGGGGTCCGTCTTTGGGTGCCACAAGTTCATCTGGTGGAGGCCTGGAATCCGGCCTTCTTAGTTGTCTCTCCTAGGTTGTGGAATGCCCTTCCCATGGTTATCAGAGGATTATCTTCCTTGGAGGCCTTCAGGAGAGCCTTAAAGACCCGTCTTTTTAGCTTTGAATGATATCTCATTTTCATTTTAATGTGGTTTTAGAGCGTTTATTTTAATTTAATTCTTTATTATATGTTTTCGATTGTAATGTAAACAGCCCTGAGCCACTTTAGGAATGGCAGTGTATAAATCTAAATAAATAAATAAATAAATAAATAAATTCAAAGAAAGCGGAAAATCCTCCTTCTAGGCATAGACCATATAAGCATGCAGTCTGGGAGAGAGACGTCCAATTTTTTGCCAGGTGCCACTTGGAGTTGGGTGAAGTGTAGCAGCCCACACCCTTTCTCTTCAGACTACGTGGCCGGTCTTCAGGATAGGGTTGCCTAGCACTTGTACACCTTTGAACCCCCTGATGCCGCAGGAGACATTTTTCCAATTCATAATAAGTTCTATAGAAAAAGTGGACAGGCTCCAGTTTTTGTGTGCATCTTTAAAAAACAAAAACAAAAAACATCTCCCATAAACCACAAACAGATCAGTATTGTGGCCAGTCTATAAATATGTCCTAAAAAAAACCACTGTGAATGAAATGGCTCTGTTTGGTCTTGTTAATGCTCATGAACCCATTTAAAACAAGGAAGAAGGAGCCATGTGATGGAGCTATTTATGGCAAGGACGGGTGTCATTGTTACACCACATGGGATGTCACAGGCAGAAAAACTGTCAACACAACCCCAAGAAATAGTGAACTAAAAAGGAGAAAACAGCCTTGCTGCTCTTTTGACCATTTCAGGCCAAATAAACCTTCTCCTCCTCAAGAAGCAAACAACAAGCAGTCTATGGGCCAAACGGGTGCAGTAACACCCTCTGCACTACGCTAAACCGGCTCACTGGAACAAGATACCTTTTCCTGCTGTAAGCAGGGAATGTGGGTAATATATTTGTTTATACGGAGCCACGTATTTGCCTTCTTTGGGAAGCTACATGGGAAAGCAATGTCTATGTTGCACTGAATCTGTAACCCTTCTAGAATCATGTCCAGATGCGCGACTCTATTATTTACTTATTTTAGTTACTACATTTATATCCCACTCTTCCTCCAAGAAGCCCAGAATGCTGCCCATGCTTATGTTTACCCTCACAACAACCCTCTGAGGCCAGCTAGGCTGGGAGAGAAGTGACTGGCCCAAAGTCATCCTATTCACACGAGCAGCCAAGCCCAGGTTATGGCCGCCCAGCCTGGGATAGGCTGCTCGTGTGCAGTGCCAGGATCCGTGTGGATCCCAGCGCCACCGGCATGCCTAACTTTTTGGCCAGGGTTAAGGGCACAGATGCGTTCCGAATCCCAGTGCCAGGGTTGTGTCAGTGTTCAGGCTGTTTACAGCCCCAGAACGCACAGAGTCAGGTGCCTAGAGTGCCCAACCCCTGGGGGATTCCTCCCAAATGCACCATGCTCATTGTGCAGTGCATTGTGGGATATTTGGAGGCTGGGATGCATTCTCCTGGCCTCTGGAGATCTGCACTGCTTGGAGCAGTGAGGATTGTCTGGGAGCACGAGATGCACTCCCAGCAAGAGTCTGTTGATCATCTGGGGGGAAGGTAAGTTGGCAAAGCCTCCCACCCCCCACCCCGCCACCCACCCGCCTGGTCATGTGGATAGCCTGCATGAGTTTTGTGGCTGAATGGAGATTTGAACTCAGGTCTCCTCAGTCCTAGTTCAGCATCCTCACCACTATTCCACATTGGCTGTCTTGCAACAAGAAGCGCATAGGAAACCTGTTCAAAGGCAGCTCTTTGTTTATGCCTTCATTTCCTGGATACTTATTGATATGTTGCTAGCCACTTTGGTTCAGATATAGGAAAAGTGAGATTTAAGCCTTTTAAGACAAACAAACACAAATAAAATATAAAATGGGCTTGTGAGGAAGTTGGGTATCGGAAGAACCAAATTCTTCGACGTGGTCTCTGTGCTTTACATGAATGGGCTTTGCACCTGCGCAGAGACCTTGTCAGCGTTTCTCCAAGTTCAATTTCTCTCCAGCCTAAATGGGCAGTAGCCCCTCCCCTCCGGGGATGCGAACATGTCCCTATGATCCCCTGCTCAGTCTTTCTTCATCCGTTGACAGACTAGCTTCGTTCTCAGTTGCTCCGAGCTCCTGCAAAATCAAAAGTACTATTTTAGCCTGATTCTCTCCTTAAGTCCCCCCATCCTATCCTTGTTTGTTCCATTTGTGTTTTCCTTTCTGTCACGGCCCCCTCCCTTTCAGCAAGGGAGGCCTTCTTATTTTACTGTCTTCCCCCTTTGCTTATGGCTGGTAAGGTCACTTTTAAGTTCTGTGTCCATTATAGGGCTAAACTTCCCTCCAGAGATGGACACAGTCATTGTCTTTACTGCCTCAGTGAGGCCCATAATGTGCAGGCCTGCTCCTTTTGTACTAATTTTTCCAAGTAAACTCGCAAGAACCGGGGTTCCAGCCTTTGCACTTGGATGTGGGAACAGGCTCTAAAATCTTCGCACTCAGTGTCTTTACCAGCCACAGTGCAAACTAGCTCAGAAGATCCTGCAACGCCCTTGAGTTTGCAACCCATTAATTAACTTGTAACAGAGCCTATGGCTCATGCTGTCCTGTCTTCGAGATTGAATGGTTTGGCCCCAAGCACCATCACTACTCAAAAGATTTTGGGCTCCTTGGGTTCAAACCCCTCAGCCACTCAACAAAAAAAGAAGAAAAACTATGCCCCACAGGCAGCATAACTATACCCTGAGTAGCTACGCAATCTGCCAAACTGCAAAAACACAAGATAGGAGTCTCTACGGCCAGTTCCCAACTTGCTCCCCCCAAAAAACAGAAAACATCTTGGGATTCAAACCCAAGCCACAAATCTGAGCATCAAGCGGAGTCACCAGCCTCAGTCCACTACATCCTGGACCAAGAGGAGGGGCAGCTCAAACTCGAAGCTGAAGACCTGCTCAAATTTGATGATGAGCCACCTGTTGAATTTGAAGAGAAAGAGCAGAATGATTTGAAAGACCAGTCATTTGGGGATGAGCAAAATTACCCCTCAGAGGCAGAGGACCTCCAATACAAGCAAAAAGATCCCTTGGACCCCGACAAAGGCCCTTTGGAACAACCTTATGATGAGGTTACTGCTTCTGACCATGAGGACTTCAGATTTGAGCTAGAGGAACTCTGCCCTAGACCTAATCAAAGGACTATTGGCCATCCTAGACTATTTTCCAACCGGTCCCCTTCCCAACACTCAAAATACATCAAGCAATATTATGAAAAACTTGGACAAGAGGCCAGCCTACAGGTCATATCAGTATTTTGACCCATACTCTACTCAGGCCTTCGCTAGAAAACACACTTTTTATCACCCTTTCTCCCAACATGAGAAAACATTACATCAGATTCGTGGATCCTCACAATTATAAGAATTGGCTATGCACTGGAATTTTCTACTATGCCCCCCTACAACCCACCTGTTAATACCAAGGCCACCCCTGCCCTCTTGTCAAAAGTGATCTTGCTACTCAACAAGCTTCCCAAGGGTTCCACTTCCCAAGGGTTCCACTATCAGTACTTCACTGTTCCTAAAATGGACGGAGGCCTCCGTCCCATCCTCGACCTATGCTTTCTAAACCACTCCATTGCCTACAAATGGTTCTGAATGATCATCATCCCAACCATTCTCACTTTTTTACAGAGGAACTTGTGGTTCGTCTCCCTAGACCCCAAGGACTTGTATTACCATCTCACCATCTGGCCACAGCACTGGAGATTTCTCCACTTCACAATCGGAAGCAACACTTACCAATTCAAATCTCTACCCTTCGGCCTCGCCTCTGCCCCAGGGGTCTTTACATTCTTGCAACAACAGGGAATCCAGCTCTTTCCATTTCTAGACGACTAGCTGCTGGTGGCAGACACACCTCAGATGGTGCCGGAGGCATTAGAAACCACAATACACTTGCTGAATGAGATGGGCCTCCAAATCAATTACGAAAAATCCAAGGTCCAGCCCATAAGATGCATAGAATTTCTTGGGCTCCTGTTCCACTCTCTACATGCAAAAATTTACCTACCAAATCGCAGAATCCAGGCCATTTTCTCCCTGGTTTCCCATGTTACCCAAAATCAACATCACTGCACCCAAACCATCCAGCAGTTCCTGGGCTACATGGCCTCTACCACCCATGTACTCTCTCATGCCTGTCTCCATGCCCGAATCTTAAAATACTGTTTCCTATGCCGTTTCTGTCCACACTTGGACCCCCAGTCACGTTGGCTTCACCTTCCATCGATAGTCAGGCATTCAGTGCTCTGGTGGACTCATTCGCAGAACCTAACAGTAGGTGCACCTTTCCATTCTCCAATGCCCTTACCACAGATGCCTCCGAGACTGGCTGGGGAGCTCACTTAAACAATCTTTTCCTCCACATTATCTGGTCCACGAATGAAAGGCCCTACTATATAAATTTCCTCAAACTACTGATTATCTTCAAGGCCCTAAAAGGGATTCTGCCACTTCTAGCAAATTTGGTGGTCACAGTTCAGGCAGATAACACCATGGCCAAGGCCTACCTCAACTGCCAGGGAGGCACCTCTTCAAGAGCACTTCTGTACCTAGCCATAGAAATCTGGCAGTGGTGCACCCTACACTCTGTCACTCCCATAGTGCATATTCAAGGAACAGCCAACCTACAGGTGGACACCCTCAGCAGGGCAAGCATGGACTCCCATGAGTGGCAGCTAGACCATCAAATAGTTCACTCACTCTTCAGCCATTGGTTCTCCCCGGACATAGATCTCTTTGTCTCCCAGTTCAATGCCTAGTGCAGACAGTATTGCTCCAGAGCAGGTAGGGGCTGCTGCTCCCTAGGGGATGCCTTTACCATTCCCTGGACTGGTCTATGGGCTTACCTATTCCCTCCAATACCTCTACTCCCGCAAGTTCAACCGGGAGGGAATGACTTGCTTCCTGATTGCCTCTTGGTGGCCCAGGCATCCCTGGTTCCCTCATCTTCTACGTCTCTCAGGAGGCATACATCTCTGCCTACCAACTCCTCCTCACCTTCTTACTCAGCATTCTGGCTGCCTCCAGAACCCACACATCCACAGGTTGTCCCTTATTTATCATAAATAAGTGCTCTGATTAAACTGCTGCTTTTAATACAAAGATTTATAAAAACTGCAGGGAGCGAGCACCATTTAAAGGAGGGAGGGGAGAGAAGAGATTGACCCAGCTAAGATTATGCATGTGCATCTTCTAAAAAGAAGAGGTTGACATTCAGATTAAGTTGCTCATGGGTAGTCCCACTAAAATTGATGGGACAAGCTGGTCATTGAGACTACTCATGAGCAACTTAGTCTGGCAGCCAAAGAAAATAGTACTTTTACTTAAGGACCATTTTTACTCCTGTACAAATTAATTTCCTATACAAATTAAACCCGTAGAATTTATTGACTAACATTTCTTCAGTTGGGTGATTACCATTACCACCATTACTATAATCACCATTAATTGGGTGATGGCCCTAAACAAGTATTTAATGCTGATATGATTCTAAAATGAATGACTAGTACTGTTTGCAAATCAATTACAAATCAATTACGAGGCTAAAAAAATCTAATTTGAGCATGCACATCACATAAGCTTTAGTATTTTAGTGTTAATGCCTGTGGGTGGAAGAACTCCAGTAATCCAGTTATCATGCCATTCTTAAGAATGTTCCCATAGCCCTCCAGGCCTTTCTGTGTGTGATATTGCAACAGAAGTGTTTTATAAGGGAGCCTGGAAGGTGCTTTCCATTATAGACACTGGAGTTTACCAATTATTTGAAAGAGGGGATAACAGCAAATGTAGCCTAGAGAGACATAGATCTGGAGCCTTTATCTCTACGGAAAGAAACACAGTTGGCTTCAAAGCACCAGGCCTGCAATGGGGGTGGGGGTGGGGAATGGTGAAACCCATACAGACAGGGGGATAACCAGGGTAGGGCATGCAGGGCACGTGCCCCGGGCGCCACTTGAAGGAGGGCGCCATTTTTTAAAATTATTTTTTTTTTTAAAAAAAAGGCCGCCAAAAACAAAATGGCCACCGTGCATGCTCAAATGGCCTCTGTAAGGCCCTAGGCCATGCCAGGCCTTGCAGAGGCCATTAGAACATGCACGGTGGCCATTTTGTTTTTGGAAGCCATTTTTTAAAAACAATATTTTTTAAAATGGCCACCGCACATGCTCAAATTGTCCCTGCAAGGCCCTAGAGGCCAGTGGGGGGGAGGGGGAACCTTTGCAGACCCCCCACAGCCTTTAAGAATCCCCCTGAAGGGACTACAGGTAAATTAATTATATTATATTATATTATATTATATTATATTATATTATATTATATTATATTATATAAGTCACTGTACACATATTAAGTTTGGCACTATGTACAGAGAATCAGGGCTTGTGAATACTGAGCTGAAGCTTATGAGCTAGGATTGTATTCATTTGCTCTTACTTTGGTTCTTGTGGTAAGTGAGTTAAATGTGATGTCTTAATAATATGGCTATTAATGGTGAGTTTGTCTTTGAATCAGTGTGAAATCCTTAGTATTAAGGCCCACTGGGAATTCAAGAGAGCTCTTTTTTCAGTGTATCTGGGGAAAATCAAATTCTCCATTTATTTTTAAAATGTATGTAATAGTGATGCTACAATGCATAGTAGAGAATTAGACAGGCACTTCTGTTTAGTTTCCCAAGTACACCTCCACATAATATTTGGGTATTTCATGAGCCCCAGCATACTGAAATTTGTAGTTTCCCAGCATTTTTTGGTCTGGCTACATCCACTGCTAAATAGTTTTTGAAATATTAAAAGATTGACGAGCTTGACTTGTATTTTTCAGCTGATATTATGGTAAAGTTATCTGAAAGATGGGTGTCAGATTTTTGGCAAGGGGGCGCAATTTCAGTGCTTTCCTAGGCGCTATTTTCCCTAGATACGCCTCTGCATACAAACAAGCTGTCTTTGGACCACCATACTATTTAGGCTGACCAGAGAATAGGCTTGACAACTCAGACTGATGCTATTTCTAGAGTTCTTCCCCACTAGTATTGTTTCTCCGTTTCCCCCCAGAAGATTAAGCCGTTAGAATCCCCCCGCCCCAGATTGCTATGTGGTCACTAAGAGTCGACACCGACTTGATGGCACTTAATCAATCAATCAATCAATCAATCAGATTGCTTGTTAATAGAACTGCTCCAGAGTGCTTGGCTAGGATACTCCAACTACACTTTTGTCTTAGCCTGGGATTGATTGATTGATTACATTTATATACCGCTCCATCCAAACGGCTCTGGGCGGTGCACAGCAGCAAAAACAATCAATATAAAACCATTTTTAAAATAGCTTAAAACCATTAACAATTGAAACATTAAAAATAGTTTTAAAACCTTGGAAGGCCAGGCTAAACAGACAGGTCTTATGGAATTAGCTTGGCTGGAGGGAGCAATCCCACTACAGTATCAATTTGAGCCAGTTTTTTGTTTTGAAAATGAAGAGGGGACAGAAATAAAGTTTAACTATTTATTTGGAATAAAAATGGGGTACAGGAATGCAAATGTTAGTTAGGTAGAGCAAAAAAATCTCAACTAGTAGGCTCAACAAGAATCCCTCTGAAGGTAATTTATCTTAGGGTTCAAATTATAAGTTGATCGGTTTGGCTAAGGTGCTTGGACTAGAGCCTGTCATAGCACTTGCTGTAGCAAGCCCTAAGTCTTCCATCACCTGGAGGCTTTTCACATGGGGCTTTTATTGCGAATCCACTCCTGATTGGAGCGTGCCAGTCCACATATTCGCTGTGGGCTATCAGCGACCAGGCAGGGTCGTTGCCAGACTATTTTGCACCCTAGGCAACGCTAAGTACTTGCACCCCCCAAAAAACCAATGTCAATTTCGATTTTCAAAAACAGATGTTTTGTAGAAAAAATGATTTCCCCCTTCATATTTCTACTCATTATTCTGGTTTCTCACACTCTTAACACATTGACACTCTACACTCTGCGCCCCACTGAGGTCTGTGCCCTAGGTGGCTGCCTAGTTGGCCTAATGGTAGCACCGGCCCTGGGACCAGGACAGTCAGGACTTTGATTTTCCCCGAAGGGAGGCTGTGAATTCTGACTTAGCCCAAAGTACAGGTATGTCTGATTTTTTAAAATCCTCTTATTTCAGAGGCTTTTGAAAAATAACCCAGGCTTGTGATATGCCCTGCAGTTTTCTCTGTTATATTTGGGGTGGTCATGCCAGTAAATTGGAGTTTTTACAAAATTCAGTAAAGGGGAATTTGACAGCTGTTTGGGGTATGGTCTGCTCTAAGTGATTGCAATTGCAAACACTGGGGTGTGTGTGTTGTAGATTGGTGATACTCTGTTGAGGAAGGGGGAGGGAGGAATTCCTGAGTTAAACATAAGCACAGACTGCAAACTGTGTGTCTTGCTATGTTTTACATCGGCTTTAGATAGGCAGAATGGATGTAACCTGAGCCCTTTGTTGTCTAGGCTGATTCAGTTAGGTGTCTATGTGTTTGTGTGTGTGTGGGGGGGTGGTATTATGTGATGAAGGCAGTCACTCATAAAGGCAAGGGATACACATCCTGCTGTTTGATCCAGCTGTTTGACAACTTGTTCTTGCTCTTAACTATTTAAAAAAGAAGCTCTCTCTCTCTCCTCTTCCTCTGTGTTGGAGGGAAAACCCAGACCAGGTAGATGCAATTGCACAGGAAAAAGATCTGCCAGGGAGTGTGTGGAGGGGCCGACAGCTATGTGGACTAATCCCCAAAACTAATCCACCAAAGCAAACATCTTGCAAATCTGTTGTGAAGCAGATTCGCTCTTCAGATACCCTGCGGCATAAAGCCGTGTGTGATAAACCTCCTGGAGTCTTTACACACAGGGCTTCTGCCCCAAATCTCCTTCAGAAGAGCATGTGTGCATTCACACTCCAGCCAAACTTACCTCGAAATCCCTTTGAGATGTTTGGACCCACTCCACACACAAACCGGGCTTTGTGATGCAAATTCTAGCTTATCTTGACATATGTCCGTGTTTTTTAAATGGTGGTTTTTAACTACTTTGTCTGAAAACCAGGAGCAAATGGAAGAGACGCTGACTTAGAATCATTAGCATGATAAGAGGCATGCTCTCTTCAGAAATGCAGATCTATTTCTGCAGGAGCTTTCTCTTCCCCACCCCACTCCCATTGGTTATAAGGAAAACACGGAGCATGCCATGTGGACTTGTTTCAAAAGAAAACCGAGAGCAGGGCTGGGGGCTGCCTCCCTCAGTGCTGCAAGTGTACTTCGAAGTGGCTTCGCTCAACGTTTACCTCGAAGCCTGAAGCCAAGTGCAAATAACTCCCTGGAGACTGATGTCCATCCCCAGAGACCCCCAGGTCATAGGGCAGAGGTCTTGTTCTGTTAATCATCATGTTAAAAAGTTTGAAAAGGACCAGTTTTTCTTGCTCTGCATGACAAAGGGAGATGCTCAGTGACTATGTTGCGGGGGGCGGGGGGAGAGATCATGCCCCTGGCTGCATCCCTGATATGGGTACACCTGATTAGCACAGTTGTTCCTGACACTCACAATTAGTGTGAGAGGGATCCTCTGCAAGACTGGGAACCGAATGGCTCTAGATTCTCAATAGTGTAGAGGACAATTCACAGACATCTGTCTGGGTGTAAGGCCCATTGACACTAAACCCGCATTTCTGCCCATTTGACAAGATCATCAGAGGGGACTCTGCTGCTCCACGTGCAGACAGTGAAAGTGCACGCGGGACAGGGCCTTATCAGTCATTGCCCCCAGGCTTTGGAGAATGCTCTCCCAGCTAGCATCTGGCCCTCAACTTCCACCACACTTCTTAGAAAACAAAGAAAGATGTGGCTCTCTACCCAGGGTTCTAAATGAGATTAATTTTTACTGCTGCTGCTCTCTGTTTTATGTATTATTGTTTTATATAGGTTTTTAAATTTTTAAATAGAGATTGTTTTTATATAGTTCTCTTAGGTGTAATATAATCCGTTGCTAATCCCATGCGTGGCAGATCCCGTGAGAGTTCGCGAGCAGCTGCCGGATAGCGACTGGCAGCTGGACCAGGGCACTGGTGGGGGCGGGGAGATGGAGGTGGGTGGGCAGAGAAAACAGCAGGGATGGGTGGGCGGAAGAAGGCAGCAGAAGCTGGGCAGGAAGAAGACAATGACTGCAACAACAGGCAGACGGGTCTGGGGGAAGTGGTGGTGGGCGGGTGGGCAGGGGGGATATGGCACAGGCGGGGGGGCAGCGAGCTAGAGGAACAGACAAACTGCGCCTGACCCAGCTAGTTTATATTAATAGCTGTACTTTTTGTATTGTGTGTTTTAATTATATTGTAAATCACTTTGATATTGTTACACACACACACACACACACACCAATAAACCAACAAACAACCTGACTATGAATATGTAGCTGTTGGGGTTTTGTGGCCCTGAGGCACATTGTCATAAGGGGAGGGCATGTAGCCAGCAGACACAATCCTATTCTAAGTTCCTGTATATATCAAATGCTTATCAGATCCTTATCTTGATTGGCAGGCACTAACGACAGTGACTCATGCCCTTGTCATCTCCCGCTTAGATTACTGTAAGGGGCTTTACCTAGGGTTACCTTTGAAGACGATCGGGAAGCTTCAGTGGGTCCAGAATGCAGTGGCTCGCCTACTTATGGGTGCCAAAAGATATGATAGGGTAACACCTCTCCTGCAGTCGCTGCCCTGGTTACCCATTCGCTTCCAAATTCAATTCAAAGTCCTGGTCTTACCTTCAAAGCCTTGCGGGTGCTTGGTGTCTGTTTACCTACAGAATCGCCTCTCCCATCCAGTTACATCCCAGATAGGCCCTTTTGTCGGTCCCTAATTTTTGAGAGGTTCGGAGTTCTAGAACCCGTGAAAGGGCTTTTTCGGTTGCTGCCCCACTTCTTTGGATTTCTCTTCCCCTTCACATTTGTCTAGCCCCCAATTTAGCAGTCTTTAAATCCTTCCTGAAGACCTTTCTTTTCTGCCGGGCATTTGCCCTGGACTTTACTTTATTTCCTTTCCATTGTCTATTTTTAATGTTATTATTTTATTTTAATTTTTAATGTTACCTTATTTACATGTCATTGTACATCGCCCGGAGTCTTTGGAGTGGGCAGTATATTAAATGCTTCTTATAAATAAATAAATAAATAATAAATGCATGTTGGGAGGTGCAAACTCCGACCGAGCACCTGATGAACTTCCCTGTTCTGCACAGCAGAAGTAAGGTGGCTTGGCGGAAAAGAGGACAGGGCTTCTGCGACTCCAACACAGACACAGCCCTCTTGCAGATGCTGGACTACAGCTCCCAACATCCCTGCCTACTGGCCATTGTGGGAGCTATAGTGCAACAGCAACTGGAAGGCTACAATTTGAGACCCCTGTTCTAATAAATGCACAGAAGAAGGAATCTGTTTGAATCCTGCTCTTGCTCCAAGGAGCCCAGAGTGGTGTACATGGTTATGTTTATCCCCACAACAACCCTGCAAGGTAGGTTAGGCTGAGAGAGAAGCGACTGGCTGTGTTATCCAGTTAGTTTCATGGCCAAATGAAGGTCTCATTCAGGGTCTCCCCGATTAGGAACATAGGAAGCTGCCATATACTGAGTCAGACCATTGGTCCGTCTAGCTCAGCATTGTCTTTGCAGACTGGCAGCGGCTTCTCCAAGGTTACAGGCAGGAATCTCTTCCAGCCCTATCTTGGAGAAGCCAGGGAGGGAACTTGGAACCTTCTGCTCTTCCCAGAGTGGCGGCTCCATCCCCTGAGGGGAATATCTTGCAGTGCTCACACTTCTAGTCTCCCATTCAAATGCAACCAGGGCAGACCCTGCTTAGCTAAGGGGACAGTCATGCTTGCTACCACAAGACCAGCTCTCCTCTCCTTAATCCTCTCCTGGATTCTAGTCCAGCATTCTATCCACTATGCTCTGTGGCATTCAGCAAGTGGCAGCTTTTGTTTTCCTGTGCATGGCAAGCTGCACTTGCTGAAATTCCCTCTTCTGTGCACCTGTGAAATGTACCAGAGCCCTGTCCTCTTTTCCATCCAGCCACCCTAAACATGAGTCCTGTTAAAATCCAGTCAATCTAACAATGTTCTAGAAGGTTCTACAGGGCACCTCCCTCTTTCCACAGGATCAGGTGGTCAGTTTGGCGTTTGAGCACCCAGCTCAAGTTTCGGCTTTCTAGTAATCCTCCTGGTCAGGGTTTCTTAACCTGGGGCCCCCAGATGATGTTGGACTACAACTCCCAGAATCCCCAGTCATGGCCTTTGTAGCTGGGGATTCTGGGAGTTGTAGTCCAACAACATCTGGGGGCCCAAGGTTAAGAAACCCTGCTCCTAGTAATTGACGAGATTCCTCCACATCAGAAGTCTGCTATTGAATTGAGACCCATCTGTCTCTCCCACCATGTGATCTTTGGAGACACAGAAGGAAATAGGGATGTGAAACACCAGCCCTATAACTTTTGGAGTCATTTGAATAAAAGGGTCCTATATAACCCAGTGGCAGAGCACATACTTCCTACTCAGAAAGTTACAAGTTAAATCCTTGGCATCTTCATATTCATAGTCATAGTATAGTAGCAGCAGACTGAGAAAGACTCCAGGGAGATATTTGCACATGGCTTCATGCTGTGGGTAAATGTTGAGCGAAGCCACCTAGAAGTATACTCTTGAAGTACACTCGCAGCACTGGGGGAAGCAGCCCCTCCCCTCTGCTCGGGTTTGCTTTTGACGCAAGTTCACATGTTTCCCTTCTAGCCAATGGGCGGGGGGGGGGAGAGGGAGAGAGTACTGAAGAGCTACATCTGCATTTGTAAAGAGAGTATCCTTCTTATCATGCTAATGATTCTGTGTCAGTGTCTCTCCCTATTTGCTATGGCATTTTCAGAAAAAGTAGCTTAAAACCAGCATTTTAAAAAGCTGGAAATACCTCGAGCTAGGCTAGAATTTGCAAGACAAAGCCCGACTTGTGTGTGGAGAGGGTCCGAGGATCTCGAAGGGACTTCGGGGTAAGCTTGGCTGGTGTGTGAATGCACACTCTCTCTCCTGTCTGCAAAGCTTCCAGTTTTCACACAGCAGGCTTTACTGTGAGGCTTTATTTCTATTCTATTCTATTCAACATATTTCTATACCGCCCAAAATGCAAGTTCTCTGGACGGTTCACAAGACAATAAAAGCAAGCAATAAAAAGATCAACACACTCCAACAACTAAAATTTAAAAAGTTAAAACTGTTAAAACACAATTAAAACAATGAGGCTCTTCTCACAACCAGTGAGAAGAGCCTGGATGGGGTTTGCGGAGAGAGCGGGCTAAGCCTGCTTTCCCCGCAGACGAGCAGTCAGTCTGCTCCGGGTGGCTGAACCGGCCGCCCACACAATTGCCAGCTCTGTTACGGAGCCGGTGGGGGCTGGGGGAATTGGGGGCTGTGCAGCCCCTGGAAGCTCCAGCATGCCCTGTGCGAGCGCTTTTAAGCCTCCTGGTCAGGGGTCTACTTCTGAGTTGCTGTGGTGCGGAGCCGCGGTGCGGCAACTCACGATTATAGAGCCCAGGTTAGCGGAGCACTCGCTCCGCTAACCTGGGCTTAGGAGAAGGTTACTTACGCGGGTTAACCACTTGGAGGCCACCTGGCTCACCTGCGAGCCTGGTAGTTCTCATGGTCAGCCGAAATTGGGCTAGGCTCCCCTAGCCTGATTTCACCTTATCGTGGGAATAGCCTCAATATCTAATTAAAAGCCTGGGTGAACAAATGAGTCTTGACTGTGCTTTTTAAAGTTGTAAGAGATGGGGAGGCTCTTATTTCAGCAGGGAGTGTGTTCCAAAGCCTCAGGGCAGCAATGGAGAAGGACTGTGCCCGAGTAGCCACCAGATGAGCCGGTGGCAACTGCAGACGAACCTCTCCAGATGATCTCAATGGGCGGTGCGGTTCATAGCAAAGAAGACATTCTCTTAAATACCCAGGGCCCAAGCTGTTTAGGGCTTTATAGGTTATAACCAAAACCTTGTACTTTGCCCGGGAACTTATCGGCAGCCAGTGTAGATCTTTTAAGATAGGAGTGATATGGTCTCTCCGAGATGACCCAGAGACCAACCTTGCTGCCTCATTCTGGACTAACTGCAGTTTCCGGACTACGTACAAAGGCAGCGAGCACTGCAAGTTCAAAGTTGCCCACCAAATCTGCGTAAAAAGTGGATTTTTTTTTACCCTGGATATAAATCGGGCTATGCTCTAATGCAGAATGAAAAACACAAATCGTGTGTGAAGTACTCCTGATAGCTTACAGGGACTTCTGGGCAAATCTGGCCAATATATGAAGGCACACCCTCCATTCTGGAGGAGATGCGAGCTAAAAGCCCTGTGTGAAAAACACCCTGGAGAACCAGTGCAGACAGCACTGAGCTGGATTGACGAACTACTCAGAATAAGAAAGCCTCAAATGTTCTTAGGAATTCACGCTGGGCTTACAATGTCTCAGGCACTCACTGTGTTCATCAGTGCATCTGAAGAGGACAAATGTACATTTTTGACCATGTGCTGTATATGCAGGATAGCAAACAAAAGAGTGTTTTAAAGCCTAATCCTATTTAAGTAGAGAAGTCCTGTGTTGTCGAAATCTTCTTCTTTTTTAGTAAAAGGCTATAAATCTCCTAGAAGGGAAATCTATCTATCTATCTATCTATCTATCTATCTATCTATCTATCTATCTATCTATCTATCCATTCAGTTATACCAGTTTAACAATAAAGGTTGCTATTCCATGTCCACTTGCTCAGGAGTAAATGTAAAGAACTCTGTGAGATCTACTCATGAGTAGGGTCAGATGGCCAGAAGTGGGTTACTGTATAGGATGGTGGAGTTTTGCAGAACACAGTGGGCAGATAAGGGATGTTACTTGTCTGAGCTCCACAGTGACCCTTATATTGCACGTATAGAATCTAACAAGGTAGATAACCTAGGTGGACCAGAGTCCTCCACAGAAACCCTGTGGGTGACAATACAAGGCCTGAAAAGAAAGGTGCTACTGAGGACGTGCTATCGCCCTCCGGATCAAAATGCTGACAGTGACTGGGAGTTGCAGCTGAAAATCAGGGAGGCGTCAAGGAGAGGCAGGGCAGTAATAATGGGTGACTTCAATTACCCACACATAGTCTGGATCAATTCACAGTCAGGTCATGACAAAGAGGTCAAATTTCTAGAAACGCTGAATGATTGTGCCCTAGAACAGTTGGTCTCGGAATCAACCAGAGAGAAGGCGACCTTGGATTTAATCCTGAGTAGACCCAGGACCTGGTGCGTGATGTCAGTGTCATCGACCCTTAAGGGAACATAGTGTTCCCTAAAGTGACCATAGTGTAATCAAATTCAGCATACATGTGGGGAGAGAACCACCAAGGAGGTCTAACGCAGACACTTTGAATTTCAGAAGAGGAAACGTCTCCAAAATGAGGAGTATGGTGAAAAGAAAACTGAAAGGGAAAATCAGGAGAGTCACTTCACTTCCGAATGCATAGAGTTTACTCAAAACCACAAGACTACAAGCCCAGTTAGATTGTATACCCAAAAGGAGAAAAGGTACCACTAAGTCCAGGAGGATGCCAGCATGGCTAACAGGTACCATCAAGGAAGCCATAAAAGGGAAGAAGACTTCCTTCCAAAATTGGAAGGCCTGTCCAAATGAAGAGAACAAAAAGGAACAAAAACTATGGCAAAAGAAATGCAAGGTGACAATAAGGGAGGCAAAAAGAGGTTTGAGGAACATTTAGCTAAAAGTATCAAGGGTAATAACAAAAACTTATTTAAATACATCAGATGCAGAAAAACTGCCATGGGTGATCCGGGAAATTACAGGCCAGTTAGCTTAACGTCCATTCCAGGCAAATTGATGGAAAGCATCCTCAAGAATAAAATTGTAAAACACATAAAACAACAGGCCCTGCTGGGAGAGAACCAGCATGGCTTCTGCCAAGGTAAATCTTGCCTCACAAACCTTTTAGAGTTCTTTGAGAGTGTCAACAAGTGTATGGATAAAGGTAATCCAGTTGACATAGTATATCTGGACTTCCAAAAAGCTCTCAACAAAGTTCCTCATCAAAGACTCTTTAGAAAACCTAGCAGTCATGGGATAAGGCGACAAGTACATGTGTAGATTGCTAACTGGTTGAAGGACAGGAAACAGAGGGTAGGTATAAATGGAGAGTTTTCACAATGGAGGGAAATAAGAAGAAGGGTCATACTTGGACCAGTGCTTTTTAATTTATTCATAAATGATCTAGAAGTAGGGGTAAGCAGTGAAGTGGCCATATTTGCAGATGATACCAAACTATTTAGGGTAGTTAAATACAAAACAGATTGTGAGGAGCTCCAAAAGGATCTCTCCAAACTAGGTTAGCGGGCAACAAAATGGCAAATGAGGTACAATGTTGGCAAGTGTAAAGTGATGCACATTGGGACGAAAAACCTCAACTTCACATATACGCTGATGGGATCTGAGCTGTCGGTGACTGACCATGAGAGGGATCTTGGGGTCGTGGTGGACAGCTTGTTGAAAGTGTCGACTCAATGTGCGACAGCTGTGAAAAAGGCCAGTTCCATGCTAGGGATCATTAGGAAGGGGGTTGAATATAAAATGGCTAATATTATAATGCCCTTATACAAAATGATGGTGTGACCACACCTGGAGTACTGTGTACAGTTCTGGTCACCACACCTAAAAAGGACATTGTAGAACTGGAAAAAGTGCAGAAAAGGGCAACGAAGATGATCAGGGGCCTAGAGCACCTTTCTTATGAGGCAAGGCTAGAACACCTGGGGCTATTTAGTTTAGAAAAAAGACGACTGTGGGGAGACAGTCAATATATGATAGAGGGCTATAACATGCATGGTGTGGAGAAAATGGATAGAGAGAAATTCTTCTCCCTCTCACATAACACTAGAACCAGGGGTCATCCCATGAAATTGAGTGCCAGGAAATTTATGACCAACAAAGGGAAGTACTTTTCACACAATGCATAATCAACTTGTGAAATTCTCTGCCACAAGATGTGGTGACAGCCAACAACCTAGATGGCTTTAAAAGGGGTTTGAATAACTTCATGGAGGAGAGGTCTCTCAATGGCTACTAGTGAGCCTCAAAGGCAGGATGTCTCTGAGTAGCAGCTGTAGGGGAGTAACAGCAGGAGAGAAGGCATGGCCTCAACTCCTGCCTGTGGCTTCCAGCGGCATCTGGTGGGCCACTGTGTAAAACAGGATGCTGGACTAGATGAGCCTTGGGCCTGATCCAGCAGGGCAGTTCTTATAATCATCGGGAAACATGAAAACAACTCAGAGCAAGCTGATCTTTGCTGGGCTGCGCTCTTCTAAAACCCAGACTTGTTTTCAGCTTTTGAAAAGAAAAGAATGTATTCCTCATGTGATGACAGATTAACAAATCCATGTAGAATTTGTTTTTCTGCTGTGATGGCCTTGGAAGACAGGCAGAGGAGCACCAGTGTATACATACACACACTACACCTGGGAAATCCCCCCTCCCATATGACTCAGTGCTGAATTACTGAGTGATCATGTTACCAACCAATCACTACAGGCTAAGTATTTCACAACGTTGCATCTGTACAGTACAGCACGTTTCACACATATTGCAGCATTTTAAAAAACTGCCAGTCATTTCTGGCGTTTCAGGGTTTGCATCAGAGTTGATACATCTCTTAAGGTGTTTGCTCACTCTAGTGGCATTAACGTTATTTAAACAGCATAAGCGGTTAGCCGGAAGGAGGTGAGACCAGCAAGAAGCTTTCTCTTTTAGGCACTCAGGAACCAATTCTGCTCCACGGAAAATAAAGGATTGCAGTTCCCTCTTTCGGTAGTGACTGCCTGCTGTGACAAAACAGAAAGAGAGATCTGTGATGCAATTCCTAGGCAAGACAGAAAACGGGGTGAGGAGATCTGCTCAGATCCGGTGCACTATTTGATGCAAACCATTGTTGCTGCACTGTTCTCAGAAAACAAGAAGTACAAACTAGGTACTCCAGTATCTTGTACTAAATCAATTCATTCTGGGGTAGGAGCATGCAAGCTTTCAAGATACACAGAGCACTTTGTCAAGGAGAATGGAAAATAAGTTAATATTCAGGCACACAGCACTGTACTAATATAGGCCAAACTATAGCCCTATTCACAAATTATGTTCAACACTTGTGTGAGTGTACAGTGTACACAGGTCCTGCTCTGTATGCAGGTAGTTTTTCACATGTTATGCTGAACACAGGTACAGCAGCACACTTCCAAGTGGTATCTTGCATTTCAGGGGGCCTGTACCCGGGTTTATTTTCAAAACGAATGCAGATACAGTCATTCACATACAGAAACCACACATAAGTGTACAGGCCTATATAATGTCTGAATGGGATTAAACATAACCTGTGGATATGGCTCAGCATAGCTGAGGATAGGATTCTGGGTAATTGCAGTCGCTCAGCAGGGGTTTCTGGCTCAGTTGTTTAACAATAGCAGTAACCGTGCAAAGGTCCCCACCCTCCCCTAAATGAGGCAGCTGAAATGAAGAGAGTTTGGGGCAAAACCAGGAATGGATTTAGATGCAAAGGGGCTGTGAGCTTAGTCCTGGCACAAAAAACCAATTCTGGAGCTCAATACGTGCTCAGAGGCCTCCTGTCCATTTATTCTAAATGTCTATGTCCACCTGCCCGAGGCACAGTTTTGAATCTGGCTCTGGTTGGCAGACCTTCTATAAAAAGCAGAGCAGATTTTGCAGGTCAGATATCTGCCCACCGGCGCTGATGTAGACCATAGGCCTGGCAACTATACTGAACCAACCAATCTCTATAGACCCCTGCTAACTTGGCAGAAAGGCACCTTTCAATGTGGTGATTCTCTTTATTAAGCAGGGGGAGAGTAACTGGCCCTATCCACCTCCAGCACAGTACCTCCAGTGACTGTTGCTGGTGTCTATCTTATGTTTCTTTTTAGATTGTGAGCCCTTTGGGGACAGGGAGCCATCTTATTTGTTTGTTATTTCTCTGTGTAAACCGCCCTGAGCCATTTTTGGAAGGGCGGTTTAGAAATCTAATATAAATAAATAAATAAATAAATAAAATAGTAGTGTCCACCCACCCACTCCCGTATATCTCTCATACATGCAGAGATATTAGCAGCTGGTCATTTCATCTCTGGGCTGCAAACACCTTCACCTACTGGTTCCTGTAGTCTAAAAGTCCCCTGCTAACTAAGCAGAGGCACCTTTTAAAAGTGGTGATTCTCTTTATTTAGCAGAGGGAGAGCAACTGGCCCTCTCTATCCCCAGCAAAGCATTCCTCCAAGGGCTACTGCTGGTATCTAGCTTATCTTTCTTTTTTAGATGCCCACCTTTGGGGCAGGGGGGCCATTTCATCTCTCTCTCTCTCTCTCTCTCTCTCTCTCTGTAAAACGCTTTGGGAACTTTTGTTGAAAAGCAGGATATAAATATTCATTGTATATAAATATTAATTGTATTAAAGGCACAACAGGTATGACAGCCTGTTCATAGCTTTTTTCTGGTCAGCTGGCAACTTTATTTGGAAAGCCACAAGCAAGGAAACCCCAGGTCAACTGGTCATAAGAACGTAAGAACAGCCCTGCTGGATCAGGCCCAAGGCCCATCTAGTCCAGCATCCTGTTTCACACAGTGCCCCACCAGATACCACTGGAAGCCTACAGGCAGGAGTTGAGGACAAGCCCTCTCTCCTGCTGTTACTTCCCTGCAACTGCTACTCAGAGGAATCCTGCCTTTGAGGCTGGAGGTGGCCTATAGCCCTCCAACTAGTAGCCACTGATAGACCGTGAAGTTATCCAAACTCCTCTTAAAGCCTTCCGGGTTGTTGGCTGTCACCACATCTTGTGGCAGAGAATTCCACAAGTTGATTGTTTATTTGTTTGTTTGTTTGTTAAAACATTTTTATACCGCCCAAAACTTACTTCTCTGGGCAGTTTACAGCAGAATAAAAAAGTAAAACATTCGTTAAGACAAAAATGGTGGGGGGGAGACACACATTACAACAATTTAAAAATTTTAAAATAATATTTTAAAACAGCATTAAAACCATTAAAACCATTAAAACAACATTAATTAAAAGCCTGGGTGAAGAAATGTGTTTTTAAAGACTTTTTAAAAGCTGTCAGAGATGGGGAGGCTCTTATTTTGCTAGGGAGCACATTCCAAAGCCTCAGGGCAGCAGCGGAGAAGGCCCGTCCCTGAGTGGCCAGCAGACGAGCTGGTGGCAGCTGCAGACGGACCTCTCCCGCAGATCTCAGTGGGCGGTGGGGTTCATGCAGAAGAAGGCATTCCCTTAAATACCCAGGGCCCAAACTGTTTAGGGCTTTATAGGTTATAACCAGCACCTTTTATTTTGTCTGGAAACATATCGGCAGCCAGTGTAGCTCCTTCAATACAGGAGATTGTGTGAATCTCATGTGTTGTGTGAAAAAGTACCTCCGTTTGTTGGTCCTAAATTTCCTGGCAATCGATTTCATGGGATGACCCCTGGTTCTGGTGTTATGTGAGAGGGAGAAGAATTTCTCTCTCTCCACTTTCTCCACACCATGCATGATTTTATAGACTTCTCATATCTCCCCGCAGTCGTCTTTTTTCTAAACTAAAATTGGTCAAACTAATTGGAAGCCAACCCAGTTCAACATTAGCTCCATTTATTTTTAATGGGTTTGAACACAACCCATGACCAACAGCATGTGCTGGCTGTGATGAAACAATACTTGAAACAACCTCCTACCAGTTATAAAGAAGCTTCCCCCCCCCCCCGCCGCCCTTCTGGAAAAATGATGCCTCTTTCCAAACCACAAAGTTAAAATCCCACCATTATCTTTATTTTTAAAAGCTTGCTCAGACAAAAATATTTTGTCACACTTCTAGAAGATTCTCAGGGCTGATTCAAAATAGCATATGGTGTGGTTCAATATGCAGGTAGGGAAGTCTGAAGTTAGAATATTCTCCCATGTGAACATAAAACACAGCTTCCCTATTTGTTTATTTTTCGAATTTACATCTTGCTTTCTTGCCTCAGGACAGTAACAAAAAGCAATAAAAACAGATATAAACAGAACAATATGCAGCAGACAATAAAACAATACCAGTTTAAAGGGAAGGGAGATCAGATGGCACAAAAGCCAAAAAGAAAAGGAAAAGAAAAAAGTGCCATGAAAAGCTCAAAAGAACAGGACAGATTTTGGCACCCATAGGATATCAAGGAAGGTGCCAGACAAATCCCTGGCTCCCATAATCCCTGGCTATTGGCCAATGTGGCTGGGAATTATAGGAATTGTAGTCCAAAAACAGCTGGGGAGGGGCAAAGTTGAGCAGGCCTGCCCTAAACTATGTCAAGTTTAAAAGGCTCCCAAAGCATTACAAAACCTCAGGAGGGAGGTTGGGCACCACCACTGAAAAGGCCCTTCCTCCAGTTTCACTTGTTCTAATCTCAGATGGCAGGGGGACCCGATGAAGATCTTCATCACAGGGGCCAGCTTGTGAATGCAGGCAATCCTGCGCACACAGCCAGGCTAGGGTAGAGCTGTTCTCCCTAACATGTAAACTTCCCCATTCAAACTTGGCAATTTCCCTCCTGCAATGGGGGATTGCAATCTAACTGCATCGATTATAGGGTTCCCAACCTTTTAACTAACCTCAGCACAGCAGCTGTGCCTTTAATAGCAGCTTTTAACAGTTGCACAGTGTGACGGCAGATTTCCCTTTCTATACTGCCTAACCCTAACCCTAACCCAAGACGACAATGTTGCATCAGATCTGAAACCTCATGTAATAAATGGATAGGCATTGATGGACAGCAGGGAAGTGGACAGCAGGAAAGTGGATTGGGTGGGTCTTGTCAGAGCAGTTTACTTTGCCCGCTCCCTCCCTCACCCCCTTCTCCCAAGTATATTTCTCACCCTCCTCCCTCACTTCCAACCCCCAGTGTTATTGGTTGTGACCTGTTAATTGACAGGAGAAGAACCACTTCCTTTCAGAACTTTTATCCAAGCATTCTGTGGCCAGGGCCAGCCAGGTCTGCCCAGCTTGGGCCCTCCTGCAGATGTTGACCTTCAATTCCCATAATCCCTGGCTATTGGCCAATGTGTCTGGGGATTATGGGAATTGTAGTCCAAAAACAGCGGGGGGGAGGAGGAGTTGAACAGGCCTGTCCTAAGCTATGTCAAGCTTAGAAGGCCGCCAAAGCATTACAAAACAGATGGGAAGTTCCTCCCCGGCGGGTCACTCCCCTCCCCTCGCTGCAATGCTTGTGGTTACAACATGTTCGTCTGAAGAGGCAAAAGCTGGCTGTGACAGAAGTTGGCCTAAACTGGGCTCAGCTGTAATAAAATTTAATCAGGGTTTCTTAACCTTAGGCGCCCGGATGTTGTTGGACTACAACTCCCATCATCCCCAGACATGGCCTTTGTGGCTGAGGATGATGGGACTTGTAGTCCAACATCTGGGGGCCCAAGGTTAAGAAACCCTGCTCTATGTAACTGACAGTTGTTTCTGCACAGATGTATAAACTTAATATTTGAAATAATTGTATGCCAAATAAGCATGTTTGTCTTATCAGAACCATCATGTCTGTCCTAGAGTCTTTCCCCCACCTTTCCCTTTATTTTTCAACTGATTATGTAAAATATGAAATTTAGCTCTTTTTTGGTATCCCGGGGCCCCTCAGAATGTCAGGCCCTAAGCTGCATCTTACTTAGCTTGTGCCAAAATCCAGCACTGTCTGTGGCTGAAAAATATATGTGCTCTCTAGTGCTTCAGGGTGGTTTTTTGGTACTGGGGGGAGGGATAGTTCTGGCTCCCGCACAAACTAACATTTTGGGCATGGCTTGTGGTCCCTCCTGAGTCCAAACAGTTCCAAATGCCCACACACCCTTAATGGAGACTCTGTGCCCAGGGATTGAGGCACCCAGGCACCCCCCAAAAAGGGATTGGGCGACCCCTCTCCTCCCCAGCCAGGCTTCATTTGCCAGCTTCCTCTTTCTTCCTCTCTGGGGCTGCGTGTCCCTCAGGGGCATGAAACACTGCTGCTTCTCTGGAGTTATTCGCACTTGGCTTCAGGCTTCGGGGTAAATGTTGAGCGAAGCCACTTTGAAGTACACTCGCAGCATTGAGGGAAGCAGCCCCTCCCCTCTGCTCTCAGTTTTCTTTTGAAACAAGTCAGATGTCAATGTTTTCCTTCTAGCCAATGCAGGGGTGGGGGGAGTGAGTTCCCTGCAGAGATAGATCTGCATTTCTGAGGAGAGCTTGCCTCTTATCATGCTAATGATTGTACATCAGTGCCTCTCCCATTTGCTCCAGCATTTTCAGAAAAAGTAGCTAAAAACCAGCATTTTAAAAACCCAGACATACCTCGAGATAAGCTAGAATTTGCACCACAAAGCCCTATTTGTGTGTGGAGTCGGTCCAAAAATCTGGAAGGGACTTCGAGGTAAGTCTGGCTGGTGTGTGAATGCACACACTGTCTTCTGAAGGAGATTCGAGGCAGAAGCCCTGTAACTGAGTTGGGAAGTTCTGCTAGGCTGCTCTCTTTGCTACACACCTGCGTATCCTAGCTCTGTATGGCAGCCGCCAACATGCCCCCACTTACAGTTCTTGCTTAAACATGTTACACTGCACCAGATGACGCAGAAGCAGCTCCCAAAACACAACAATAACACTTGAATCAGCGCCCGATTTCGCTGAACAGAAGCTAAACCTGACGAACAATACTTATATATTGCTTTAGAGCAGGGGTTCCCAGCGTAGGGTCCCCAGATGCCAATGGACTACAACTCCCATCAGCCCCCAGTCATCATCCCCCAGATGGGAGTTGTAGCCCAGTGCCACCAAGCTTGGCAACTCTTGCTTTAGAGCAGGGGTGGGCAAACTTGGCCCTTTAGCTGCTGTTGAACTACAACTCCCATCATCCCCAGCCACAATTTATTGTGAGTGGCTAGTGAGTTCATAAGTGGGGTTGAACCAAGGGCTTAATGGCCCTCTGTCTCTCAAGGACAAATCAGCGGCCCATCTCAAGGCATCCTCCGTCCTGTCACATTTTATCAAATTCACTGGGATGTACATACAAGGGTAGGGTGCTTGGGAGCAGAATAGGATTGCCAACATTTCATTGCCAGAATGAGGGACACGTTTGGGACAAGTTTGGACAAGTTTGGTGGGCAGGGGCGGGCTAGCTGGCTGGCTGGGGGGGGGGCGAGGGGGTGTATGCAGTGGTAATCAAGAGCCTGAGTATCACTGACGTATATGCAATTGAATTATATGCTATTGAATAATGCCAGTGTTGTTATTATTTAGAACACATTCAAGTTTTACCCCTTTTCAACCAAAAAGCTCTCAAAATAAGAAGCTGCTCACCCTGCCACCAAAATGCGGGACAAATGCTGTCCCTAAAGCGACCAACATTTCATCCCTGAAATGAGAGATGTCCTACGTCATGAGGGACAGTTGGCAACCCTAGCAGCAGAGGGGCTCTTACCCCTGGAGTTCAAGGCCGAAGTCCAGGGTCTCCACAGCCCCTGGGGGCCCCCATATCCTCTTTAGTCTGTCCCAGGTGGTGTAATTGCCCAGTGGAACATGATGATGCCTAATCTGCAGGGGAGGGGGACCTCTAAAGGCCTTTAGGTCCAGGCTCCAAAATTACCTAGGTGCACCTCTGCTTGGGAGCAATTGTGCACAATTAATAAAGAAAAATACATTAAAATAAGCTTGCACTTCTGGAAGAAAGAAGACAATATGTATAGGAAATGCACAAATATGAGGCCCAGGACAAGATGGGAAGAAAAAGCTGCCTTAGACCGAGTCAGACCCTTGTTCTGTCCAGCTGAGTATTGTCTACACTGACTGGCAGCAGCTCTCCATGGTTTCAGGCAGGAGTCTTTCCCAGCCCTACCTGGAGATCTGAAGGTCTCTCTCTGAACCTGGGACCTGCTCCATGCAAAGCAGATGTTCTAACACTGAGCCACAGCCCAGTGTGCATTCAAATGTGATATTAAATATTGTTTATTTTTTATTCCCCACAATATACATTTTAAATGTCTCCTCTCATCCCACCATATGCCCTTTAGCTGTCATTGGACCTCCTCTGCTGTATCAGTCAGTTCTAGAGCTTTTTGCACTGCGTATCCTGTCCTGATACAATGCAAGTTACCATGATTCAGCACAATGTGATGGATCATTTGACTCTTGGAGGAACAAACTGCGGTAATTAAGGAATCTTTTATTTCCTCATTTTCCTTTTATCTAAAAACACTCTTACATAATGTCATGCTGGGTGAAAGGTGTTTGAGAGAGCCTGATCTGCAAACAGGAGGCCTTCTGATCAGGGGCAGAGCCACCATTGAGCGAAGAGGTTCAAAGAATACGGGCCACCCATGAAAAGGGCCGCTGGAGCCCCCATCACATGTGATGTCATGTGCAAAGGGGGCGTGGCTCGATTGCCAGAATGCCCGCCCCAGTCTTCCCGTCTCATTTCCAGGCAGCACTTACTGCCTGACAGCATTTATTTCCCTTCCTTGCCACCTTACAGGAGAGCTGGTCTTGCAGTAACAAGCATGACTTGTCCCCTTAGCTAAGCAGGGTCTACCCTGGTTGCATATGAATGGGAGACTAAAAGTGTGAGTACTGTAAAATATTCCCCCTCAGGGGATAGAGCCACTCCGGGAAGAACAGAAGGTTTCAAGTTCCCTCCATGGCAGCATCTCCAAGATAGGGCTGAGAGAGATTCCTGCCTGCAATCTTGGAGAAACCGCTGCCAGTCTGTGAAGACAATACTGAGCTAGATAGACCAATGGTCTGACTCAGTATATGGCAGCTTTATATGTTCCTACCTAATGGCGCAGCAGGGAAGTGACTAGCAAGCCAGAGGTTGCTGGTTCGAATCCCCGCTGGTATGTTTCCCAGACTATGGGAAACACCTATATCAGGCAGCAGCGATATAGGAAGATGCTGAAAGGCATCATCTCATACTACGCAGGAGATGGCAATGGTAAACCCCTCCTGTATTCTACCAAAGTCAACCACAGGGGTCTGTAGTTGCCAGGAGTCGATACCAACTCGACAGCACACTTTAACTTTACCCTTCAGCAAGGAGAGAAAGGGCAACAAATGCTGTCAGGCAGCCAATGCTGCCTGAAATCAAAGGGGGAAAGCTTGCTCAGGGCTCTCTGGAGCCTGAGCCATGCCCCTGTGCGTGTGACATCACACGTATGGGTGGGGCATCACTGGCGGGGTTGCCAGGTGGGGTGGAACAGAGGCCACCGTTCAGCTGGCTCTGCTACTGCTTCTGGACCTCTGGGCTTCAAAGCTCCTTCCTATCTCTGTAACCATCCCTCCATCTACACCCTCATTCCCCTCCTGGCATAGACGCAGCTATCATCATGTGGGTGCCACCTGGCCCTTCCCTCCCCCACCAGGTAAGCACCACACACAGAAGCTTCATCCAGACTGGGACCTCGAAATGAGTGCAGAGGAGCGCTAAAGCCTCCATCCCGAGGCAGGTCGGAGGGCCCCTGCTGTTAATAATAATACTGAGACATCAAGAATCAAAACCTGTATTGAAACCTTGTTGAGGCTTTCCTCCCTCCATTTATGCTTGCTTCAGTAGCACACATACTAAAATGGGAACGACGCAGAGAACCTTAGCATTGGCCCCGGTGCAAAGCTGACACGTAAATCCATGAAGTGTTCCACATTTCCGTGTGAGTGGAAAGCCAGTCTTGCAGGAGTAAGCACGAGTTGTCCCCTTTGCTAAGCAGGGTCCACCCTGGTTTGCATTTGGATGGGTGACTATATGCTGAAAGGTACTCCCTTTGCGGGATGTGGCTGTAGTTCAGTGGAAGTGTATCTGCTTTGCATGCAGAAAGGTGCCGGGTTCCCTCCTTGGCATCTCCAGGTAGGGCTGGGAGATCTGATAGTGCACCACTACCACTCCCTCCCCAGTTTGGTTTACACCCCTATTGGAGTGTTTGGCATGGTTGACATGTGCCTATGAGGAAACAGTCCAGGAATAAGCAGAGTGTTATCACTGAGTTTGAAATAAACTAGGAAGCCCTAAAGAGGGAGAAGCAGTAAATGCATTTTACTCCCAGGAGAGTCCAAAACAGACTTTCTGATCCATTAAAATCAGGCTAACTGCACGATTCATTCCCAACAGCCTTCCCTCAGATGAAGTCTCCATTGCTCAGATCCCTCCAGAGCAAGTTTGCAACAATCCTGCATTCGGGTATCTAAATGGTCCAGTCTCCTCTTGGATCCATTCTATGGCCTCAAGGCGATGGGCTGTTTTGCTCATCTCCACCTCCTGTATGGGTTTTCTGGTGCCTCCTGGGCGCTTTCCAGATTAGACCCTGCAATGGGGTCACGTCAGATCTCGGAAGTGTGCATTCACACTTCCTGCGTTGTGACACCGCAGTCCCTACGTGGACAGCAGGGTGCTGTTCATATTGCCAATGCCTTGTCTCGAATTTTATCGCTGCGATATAGAGCTAGGACGTTGTATATCCGGTGAAAGGAAGTTGCTGTTTTTTCGGATTGTTAGTTTCCGCGAGACTGCTCCCCCTGCTGTTTACGTTTTCAATGCGACTTGCCTGAATGGAGTCATTTTGCTGCTGTTGAGCAGCTAGTCTGGAAAGCACCCTGGAAGTTCATTTTGCCCTTGGACAGCCATCTCAGCAGTCCTCCACTCTAGTTCAATTTCTCCCTAATCTTTCCTAGTTTGTCTAACACAATTGCTGCTTCATTCATTGGCCTAGACTATCTGCTTCTCTTGCTTTTTTCTGATCCCTGTGTCTGGTTGTAGCCTCAGCCCTCTCTTTATTTCTCTTGTCTGTTCTCTGACACAGATTGAACTACATAGCCTAGAACTGTTCCCTAACCAGGAACCTGCTAGATTTCCTTGGCCTCTGACTCTGCTTTTCACTTAATCTTTGCCATTGTCCCCTTCTTCTCTGACACAGTTTTGCACCTAGTCCTTGTCACTGTTTTTGCTTCAATTGTTACAGTTATGACAGTCTCTTCTCTTGCTTTCTATGTTGGGGTGAGGGATCACTTCATTCCACTTTCTTCCCTCTTCTCTGACACTGATTATTCTTTGGCCTTGGTGACTGCTCTTATTTCTTAGTTTCTTTCTTCCTCTATCCACAATAGGACTTAGTCTTGGTTAGTGATTTAGAAACATTTTTCTAACGAGTTAGCTGAATGCTTAGTTAATTGTTTAGTTATTCATTACTTAGTTAATTACATACATACTAGAGAATCCACTCTAATCATACACTAATGGTTAAATGTTAGTACCTAGGCACCGTTAATATTTAGTCTGCTCTACGTCATGTGAGAATACTCACATGTGTTCTTAAATGCCATGCCTCTTCATTATAATCAATACAATATATCTTTATTTGGAGTGGACCATTAAATCTGTAGCTGTCTTTTCTCGTGGAAACTGCTTATCTGAGCCTTGTGATTAAAATTTTGGGGTGCCAGGTTACCCCAACTTTACAAAGGCAGCTTCCTATTTTTCCATTTACAAATACACCTTGCTGCAGCTTGCTTTCTCTGGTAACAACATTCTCCTTTTGGGAAGCAAATTCCACAAGGGTAGTTTCACCTTAAGTGACGCAGTGGGGAAATGCTTGACTAACAAGCAGGTTGCCGGTTTGAATCCCTGCTGGTACTATATCAGGCAGCAGTGATACAAGAAGATGCTGAAAGGCATCAGCTCATACTGTACAGGAGGAGGCAATGGTAAACCCCTCCTATATTCTACCAAAGAAAACCACAGGACTCTGTGGGCACCAGGAGTCGAAATAGACTTGATGGTTCACTTTACCTTTACCTTAGTTTCAATCTGCCAAGTAAACATGAGTTGCAGTATTTGCACATATATAAATGACTTGTTTAAAATGAAAGTGTTGAAATCACTTAAGTTAAGGAATACATAACAGATTTCTACCAGACCACCTAACAGCACACCCTTACAATATCTTTGAATTCTGAAATAATCCAAACTGCCCAAAGGAGAAATTTAAGGTATACTTTATTTAATTTTATTTATTTATTTATTTATTAAACAATTAAAATCATTTAAACATTAGATACTTTATTTAGATGATCTCAACAGGTGGTGGGGCTCACGGTGAAGAAAACGTTCTCTTAAATACCCAGGGCCTAAGCTGTTTAGAGCTTTATAGGTAATAACCAGCTAGATGGGCACAAACATCATTGCAAACAGTATGAAAGCTGTAGCTCAAAGCAACTATTTTAAACTGCTATAAACACATTCATTTTCCATTACCCTCCACCCACCCACCCACCCCTACACACAAACACTGGAATTTGATTCAGATTATATCCCTTGTAAGGAATAAGGAAGATTATCCACATCAGATTTCCTACTGATAGGGTAAATTGTCTTGATTTTATAATGAGCAGAATTGTCAAGTTTTGCCTATTAATAATGGAGCATATGAATAAGCAAAGAGCCTCCCCAAATTCCTGTTAAGGGTGAGTGGGTATTTGGGGTGTTAGGAGGGATCACAAGGCATATGCAGAAATGTTAGTTTGGGGAGGAGCCCAAACCACCCCAAAACCAAAAAACACCCCCGGAGAAGCAGAGAGCACATACCATTCACAGTCATTGAATGTCTGAATGAAAGTTCTGAAAGGAGGTACTTTGAAATGAAAGTTCTGAAAGGAGGACTCAACAACATTGGTAGTTGTGGGGGAGGGCAACAGAAAAAAAATGGGGAAAGGAGGTGTGGGATGGAGGGAACAAGAAAACCAAAGAAACCCTTTCTGACAAACCCAGCTTTGCCCGTGCTAACTGGGCCAAGAGGCACCTTTTAATGTGGTGGTTCTCTTTTTTGAGCAGGGGGAGAGTAACTGGCCCTATCCACCCCCAGCACAGCATCTCTCCAGTGGCTGTTGCTGGTGTCTGTCTTATGTTTCTATTCAGATTGTGAGTCCCTTGGGGACAGGGATCCATCTTTATTTCTTTCTATCTATCTATCTATCTATCTATCTATCTAGCTAGCTAGCTAGCTAGCTAGCTAGCTAGCTAGCTAATCTATCTATCATTTCTCTGTGTAAACAACTTCCAAAACTTTTGTTGAAAAGTGGTATATAAATAGTTATTGTAGTTGTAGTAGCAGTAGTTCTACATTCCCCCTCACTGCTGCCCATCAATGCCCTGTTCCATCCCTTCCTCGTCCATAAAGCAGAGATTTCAAACACACTATTTTTGCCAGAGTTTCCACTTGTATTGGTAGAATGCGGAAACGCCACTCACTTTAACTACAGAATTGCTCATGCTGTTCCATAATATGTTCATAACGGAAGAAGCCATGTAAGACATTGACCACACTTTTCCTTGAATCACAATTAAAGAGAGGGGGGGTAGGGAGGGTAGGTAGGTAGGTAGGTAGAGGCTTACACATTATTCTCAGTCTCTCATTATGGGGCAAAATCAGTTTTACGCCAGTTGTAAAAGTACATGTACATTCGGACTCTTGGAGCTGCAAGGAAGCCTGCTGTCTGATTTTGGCTGGCTTGCTGCAGCAGGCACTAGACATCTGGGATCAGCGGTGGAAGTCTCTCCACTGGCTTGCACAAGTGTGCTCTCCTCCCCTCCAGCAACTACTTTCTGTGCTTTGTGTGCTCCCGAAATCTCTCTCAGCTCCCCAAATGGAGACAAAACACAAAAATTTGCCAAAGGCTAGACATAAGAACAGCCTTCCTGGATCAGGCCCAAGGCCCATCTAGTCCAGCATCCTGTTTCCCACAGTGGCCCACCAGATGCCTCTGAGGAGCTCACAGGCAAGAGGTGGGGGCACACCCTCTCTCCTGCTGCTGCTCCCCTGCAACTAGTATTGAGAGGCATCATGCCTCTGAGGCTGGAGGTGGCCCATTAGCCACCAGACTAGTAGTCACTGATAGACGTGTCCTCCATAAATCTGTCCAAGCCCCCTTTAAAGCCATCCTAGCTAGTGACCAGACCAGTCAGCGATGTTCAATGCCAGTGGGGGAAGTGCTGGGGGCCGCCAGGAAGGAGAGAGACGGCAATCAGTGTGGGGCTTCCAGCCTGGAGGCAAGCCCAGTGACAGGGGGCGTGGCCAGTGACATGGGGGTGCAGCAACATCGTGGCCCAGCTGACACAGGGATAGGATGTGACTAGCAAGGCAAAGATGCAAGCTTTACCTCAAGCAGCACCCCTCTTGGAGCTGCCCCTGAGGGCTTAGCACATCCCTTCTGAAAGGTTACTGGCCCCTAATCTGCAGATGGGCCCATTCAGCAGGCTAATATGGATGAGCCCATTCTGGCATAACAATGAGATTCTGTAGGGAGGGAACTTTGCAGCATACCAGCCCTTCTGCCGTTCAGAATCTCTTGCTGAGTTTTGACCACAATTTGTCTTTTTCAGTACATTCACTCTGACGCTTCAAAAATTCAGACACTCCAGGGAAATATCTATTTAAGTTGCTTGGCTTACACATGTTCATATGAACTTTTTATAGGGCACATGTATAAGCTTGTGCTTTTCCAGGCAATATTCTTTTTTTTCTTTTTCTTTTTTTGCCATCTGCAAGTGTCAGAGCAGACAACCTCATATTGCTTGAGTCACATTGCTCTCTAGTGGTGGAAGCATACATACACATCGCTTCCAGCCAAAACAAGATGTTTTAGATGGCTTCTTTCTTTTCTCAAAGCAGGACTTTTCATCTTCATTGACAACAGCTCAGATGCTCCAGTCCTAAACATTTGCCGCAACGTGTTTTCTTGTGATGCTGATGCAATATTGTGGTTTTATGACATGGTCCTGATGCAGACCTCAGTACTCAGCTTCTACTGGATTTGCTGGACTATAAATCAACTTCAGTCCAGATTCTTCATAGGACTTAATTGCAAATCTCTTGCCTCTTCCTTCTTCCAGGTCATATCCACCCAATGTAGACTACTAGTGTGTTTTAGAGCAGGGACTAAAAGGGAACAGCATCTATTTTCTGATTTCTTTTTATCTTCTCTTTCCCTTCATCTTTCTCTGTGGCTTGCCCTCCACCCCACTCCAGGGCTTTGGAATATGCTCCCTGCTGAAATTAGAGTGTCTCCTTCTCTGTTTGTTTTCAGGAAGACCCTCAAGACTCTCCTGTTCTCTCAAGCTTTTAATAATAAGAATTAATTTTAATAATTTGTTTTATATTGTTTTAATTGTTTTATGTATTTTAATCTGCGGTTTTTAATATTAAAATGTGTACACTACCTAGAAATGTACATATCAGGCGGTATAAAAATAAATATAATCTCTTTCTTCTAAAGAACAACCCCAGCTCCTTATTATAGACCAGAGGCCCCAACTGCACAAAAACTTAAGTTTTCACTGCCCCATTTTATTTTATTTTTCTTCGCATTGCACCAGGTCTGTCCAGCTGCACATTAGCAAAAAGCAGAGTATATTCGATCAATTCACTTCACTTTTGCTTCTTCGGCCATTGGCCAGAACACATTCAGTGCAGCACAAAAGATGGACTCCACATCAATCGTTACAGCAGGGGGGTTTCCAATCTGGGCCTCCAGCTGATGTTGGACTGCAACTCCCATCCCCCCAGCCACCATGGCCAAACGACACTGTGGCTGGAGATGATGGGAGTTGTAGTCCAACATCTGGGGACCCAACATCGAGAACAAGCTCCTCGTCACAGTCACTCTTGTTCAGAACTGCCTTCTCAAGTCACAAGCATCCACAGCAGCACAAAAGAGAGCTGAAGCAGCTGAGTGGTAACACGCCGAACGGAGAGTCAGGGTTATCTTGAGAGCCTGCCTGCCAGTGGAAGACAACGATATTCATCATCCTGCAGGAAGTGGCTGGACCAAGCTGCCTTCACTGGAGCCTGAACTGGTTTAGAAACCAATCCGTACAACACAGAAGCACCTTTTTTTATTAGGCAAGAAAGAGAGACTGAGAACGAAGAATGCAACGCAATAGGATTTCAGCAGAGAAAGTCAGCCAAGGCAACAGCATATGGAGATACCACAGTGATCTGTCACATATAGTTATTTGGTGCACTCCAGCACTTTTTAGATGGGGGTTCCTTATGACCAGAAGTCCACAATTCCACTTGTCTCTGGCAAAGGTGGCAAGAAGTCCCCCAGCCTTCTTCTCTAGTATGAAACTGAGGAAGAAGCAGGGAGTATCTAAGCTGTGCTGTCAGAGATGCACCTAGGTAATTTTAAAATTTCAGGACACAGATATTTGGGAGACAGATGCAAAACAATAATTTAGCAGCCCACAGGTTTCAGTTGCCAGATCTGACCTTTTCCAGTAGCACGAGGCTCAACATACTTCCTCAATACTGCAGCTGGGTGGGGAACCTTCATAATTTAACAGGAAAGGATATTAACCACTCTTCAACATTTATTTTTAAAAGGTTATAGTAAGAAAGCAAGGGCTGCTTTATACCGGTCACTTCTTCCACAGATGAGGAAACGAGATGTGGTGAAAACCAACCTGTCTCTTTAAATGTGGATCTGCCCCACTCATGTATAAAATGAAGTGTGTGGGGGCAGGGAGTGCGGCTTTAACAGCATCAGGGTCAGATCTGCCAACATTATGCCTAATCAGGTCTCAGGATCATCTCCATGCTTATTTATCTATCTATCATATTTATATACCACCTGGTGTGTGTATCTCTAGGTGGTGTACACACTTTAAAATATAAAACAGAACAGAAACAAAATTTCACAGAATAAAAAGTTCAAACAATTTCATAGGATAAAAAGAATTAAACAGATTTAAATTAGTTTCAAGTAAAAGCCTGAGCAGAAAATAAGATGTTTGCAGAAACAAGATGAGTACATATACCTACATCAGGCTTGGTGCAGTAGAACAGTGACTAGGTTCATGGTCTCAGGTTTGTGGCTGAGATGCTAATGAAAGTGGCAATTCACATCTATAGCAGAAGGAGAGCAATGGGCCCTATGCAACCCCAGCACAACATCCCTCCTGCGGCTGTTGCTGGTATCTGCTTAATATTTCTTTTTAGACTCTGAGCCCTTTGGGGAGGCCACCTAATGACACAGTGGGGAAGTAGTTTGCCTAGGGAGCAAGAGGTTGCTGGTTTGAATCCCCGCTGGTGTGTTTCCCAGACTATGGGGAACACCTAAATTGGGCAGCAGCGATAGAGGAAGATGCTGAAAGGCATCATCTCATACTACGTGGGAGGAGGCAATGGTAAACCCCTCCCTATTTTACTACATGGCTCTGTGGTCACCAGGAATCGACACCGACTCAATGGCACAACTTTACCTTTACCCTCTGGGGACAGGTAAAGGTCAAGTGTGCCATCAAGACAATGTGGACAGGGGACCACCTTATTTATGTATTTCTTTTTCTGTGTAAACCACTTTGAGAACTTTAAGAAGGGTAGTATATAAATATTAGTAGCAGTAGTAAAAGCCTAAACATGGGTTTAGTCTGCCAGCCACTATGAATACTAACCCTTGCTTACTTATTTACTGTTTCTTAGCAGTACATTTTCATCAGAAAATGTGTGCAAAGCCCCTGAGAGGAAAAATGAATAATCACTTACTCTTCGAAAGAAAGCAGTCAGGAGGTTAACACAATAGAATATATTCTATTTGGAGAATTGGGAGCCCTGCTCAACTCCACGTTGCTAATTCAATCTGTCAGGTAAATCAACATAACACGACACAATATCCTGGGGCTACTGCAGCTCCGTAGTTAGCATCAATTTGTCCAGCATGAGCATTAAATCTCTCCAGTAGCTATGAAAATTAAGGCTAGAGAGACTGGCTAAGTGGAATCTGACAAAGCAAAGGGCTTATCTTCACCTGATAGGAACTGGAATTAAGGTAAATTAGGTTAATAGTAGGTACACCCCCACACACTTCTCTCTAGGAAACTGCAATCTATAAGACATGGCCAAGCCAAGCAGAAACAGTAATAAGATAAATCTGAATCAAGTTCTCCAAGATGACAAAATCCAGATACGTTTATATCCTACTTGAATCTCAATACAAAGATGCAGGAGGTGCTGAAGTTGTCAGGAGTGCGGATACACCTCCGAGCACTTGGTTAGGAGCGGGGGAGAACAACTCAACTCCCCCTGCCCTTGTCTTCCAAGGTGGTAGGCATTTCCCCCTGCAGCTTCTGCAAAAATTTGATAAGCATCCCCTTATCCCTCAGGACAGAGTCCTGTGGCACTCCACTTGATATTTCCCTTCAGTAGGCATGAAACCATAAATGAGGACTCCTTGCATATGGTTGTTCAATCAGCTCTGAATCCATCTAACAGCAGCAGCATCCAGGCGACATTTTATCAACTTGTCAGCAAGAATATCATGGGAGACTTTGCTGCAATCAAGATACACTATGTCCACAGCATACCCATGATCTACTAAACTAGTCATTCATCAAAAATGGAAACGGGATCAGTCTGGCATGACTTGTTCTTGACAAATCCATCCTGGCTTCAGATTCTTTTCAAAGTGCTCACAGACCAATTGTTTGCTAATCTGTTCTAGGATCTTGTCAGGTATTGCTGTCAAGCTGATATGATTTACATAAGCCATACTTTACACATGGGATTCACTGAAGCCACAGCCAGGATGGAAGAGATACATCTTGAAGATGCAAATACCATTAGCCAGCCACTGGATATCCTCTAACACCCACACATTTGGGTATTCGACAGGAAGGCAGTGGCAGTGAATTTAATGAAAAACATCTCACTTGGATTGAGTCCACAGGTACCATTGCTATAGTGTCACCACTACATCAGTTGCAAGAGCATTTAAAAAATAGTAAACAATTTGTATTAAGCTTTGCTCCAAAGACTTTTAAAAAAATACACATTACAGGCACACCAAGATATTCATTTTTCAAGAGTTCTCCCAATTGTCAGTTTTTGTCCATTATCTATGAAATTCAGGACACACATTTAGAGGCTCTTGGCATGGAAACATCATTGATCAAAACTCATCCTTAATACTGAAGTGTGGCTGATCTTCAGGTTTGAAGTTCGGATTAGGGCTGCCATCCTCATTGAGAATTCTTCGGGCAGTGTAGCCAACAATAGGGTATTTGGCTTTGTAGACGTTATTGAAGGTCTCATCCAGAGATTGCAGCTCCTCTTCTGCAAGTCCCATCTCAATGAAACAGGATTGTGTTCAGGCAGCGTGGTAGAGTGGGAGATGGGGAGGAAGAGAGCAATTAGGAGCAATTAGGAACTTCTGTTGCATTTCATCACTGTCACATTTCATCACAAGCCAGAGAACTTGGACAGCATAGCCAGGAGAAGAGATGCATAGCTCTGGGAGGGGGGCAGACTTAAGGTACCCAGGAGACACTTTTTCATCCCCCAGATCCTTAGCAGCCACCAGCATGGAACAGTGGCTTTGGAAGGTGGAGCCAGTCACAATAGAAGAACTTAAGAACAGCCCTGCTGGACCAGGCCCAAAGCCCATCTAGCCCAGCATCCTGCTTCCCACAGTGGCCTAGTAGCCACTGATAGATCTGCCCTCCATGAATTTGTCTGACCTACCTTTAAAGACATCAAAACTGGTGCTATTACCACATCCCATGGCAGAGAATTCCATAGATTAATTATGCACTGTGTGAAAAATGACTCCCCTTTTTCCAGTCCTAAATTTCCTGGCCATCCGTTTCACGGGATGACCCCTGGTTCTAGCGATGTGAGAGAGGGAGAAAAATGTCTCTCTCCACTCTCTCTACTGCATGTACAAAAATTTACAATAAGGTTTTAATATCAAAACCCCGGAATTCCAGGAAAATTTTGCTGCAGGGCAGGAGAGAAGCGGGAGAGCCTGTTTTGTAGAGGAAGAAGCTGGAGAGAAATTAATGACAGAGAAAGTAAAAGAAAGAGGTTAAAAATGGCACGGCCATGCCCTTACACAGGCTGCAGTATTGGCTAAAAGGGAAGGGAGGGAGAAGCAGGCCCATAAGCCTGGAGAACTACTTCAGATAAGGCTACTAGTCTCTCCTAAGCTACCTAATGCTCATCCCTGGATTAAGGTACTGATGAGTCCTCTTCACCTTAGCAGCTCCCTAAGAAGAGCTCAGGGAGAAGAGCTGGTCTTGTGGTAGCAAGCATGAATTTGCTAAGAAGGGTCCACCCTGGTTTGCATTTGTATGGGAGACTAGATATGAGCACTGCAAGATATTCCCCTTAGGGGATGGGGCCACTCTGGGAAGAGCACCTGCAAGTTTGCATGCAGAAGGTTCCAAGTTCCTTCCCTGGCATCTCCAAGATAGGGCTGAGAGAGGCTCCTGCCCGCAGCCTTGCAGAAGCCATTGCCTGCCACCGACATTTGGTCCTGCAAGCATGTGGGCCAACAGATTCCACTAACAGCAACAGAGCTACATGCAAGTAAATGATTTCCATGACTCAGTGGACATCACACAGAAGAGACATCTCTTTTCCTTACTGTATCATGAGTGAGGTCTGCAGGATCAAGGGACATCTTTGCAATTCCTCGGGTGGAATCCTTTCCTACCAGGGCATTATATGGTGCTCCTTTCCCATAAAACTCTGCCCAAGGAGAAGAAAACACAAAAACAAAACAAAATTCAAACTCACAATGCTTTTGAAAATTCTCACAGTGCCTGCGGCATATGATGATGCCTGTGATAGTTTAAAGGCTGCCACTTCACATTTGAGGCCAACAACTTCTAAACTAGAAAATTATAAATGAGGCTAGAAAAATCCCAAGCATCTGGTAGCTCATGAGCCTAAACATTTGCTGCTGGTGCATTAAATGTTTTGCACTGTTTTTGGAGAAAACATGAAGCCTTTTTTCCACATTTGTCTTGTGCAGTATTGATACTGACAAATTAGATTCTAATACAAGAGATTTTTTTTTCCTAACCCTGGATGTACAGAAAGCAAACCAGGTCCAGCAAATGTATTTTAGCCCCTTGCCTGGTCACAAGAGCGATATGCAAAGAATGTTCCTAATACAAAGCTCCTTTCACCAGATCTGGCTAATGCTGGGGTTTGCACACCCCTGGTTGAAAATCCCTGCAATAGCCAAATCTGGTGAAAGGTGCTTTGTATTAGAAACATTGCAGGGATTTTCAGCCAGGGATAAGCAAACCCTTGGGGGAATTTTAAAGCCTTCTGTGGATACATGGAGTGCAAGGCCAGCGTAAGGAAGGCATAGGCACACTTCTCAGGAGTGGGGATCCAGTAATTGTTCCATCTGGCCACTGTGATCAATTTGTTCGATTCTTTGCTGATAAAGTCACCCGCCTTCGACTAGAGTTGGACTCTACCTCTACAAGATCCAATCAGATAGAGGAGACTTCGCTTTGTGATGTTACATGGGACACCTTTGAGTTTGTCGAGGATATGGATACAATTCTTTTGGGTATGGGTGCTGCAACATATTGATTGGACCCTTGCCCTTCTTGGCTGGATAGAGCAGCCAGTGGGAATGTTAATTCTTGGCTACGGGAGTTGGTTAACTCTTCGTTACATTAGGGTTTTGTGCCAGCAGCCCTTAAAGAGGCGGTAGTTCACCCTCACTTGAAGAAACCCTCCCTGGACCCTGAGGTCTTTGACAACCATAGGCCGATCTCCAACCTCCTTTTAGGGAAGGTTTTGGAGAGGGTTGTATGTGCCAAGCTCGAGAGCGTTTTGGAGGAAACCAATTACCTTAATTCTTGTCAGGTTTCAGGCCTTGGTTCGTACCTTAGCGGGCATGTCCAGTCGGTATGCATTGAGGATAGGTGTTCTGACCCATGGCCACTTCTTTATGGAGTTCCTCAGGGTTCAGTTCTTGCCCCTGTCCTCTTTAACATCTATATGATGCCGCTGGGTCAGGCCATTTCCCAGTTTGGTTTGAGATTCCATCAATACGCTGATGATACACAGATGTACACTGCCATCCCAGACCACACAGAGGATGCTGTTTCTGTGCTTACTTGATGTCTGGAAACTGTTAAGATCTGGATGACTCAAAATAAGCTCAGACTAAACTCCACTAAGACTGAGCTGCTCTTATTCAGCCCTTGTATTGGCCAGCAGTTGGATCCAAACCCTTTTTTGGATGGGTTGGTGCTGCCCACAAAGGAGCTTGTCCGTGACTTGGGGGTTCTTTTGGACTTACACCTCCTGCTTGAACAACAGGTGGAGGCTGCGGCTAGAAGTGCATTTGCCCAGTTTCATCTGGTTCGCCAATTATGCCATTATCTTGATCAGCAGGCACTAATGACAGTGACTCATGCCCTTGTCATCTCCCGCTTAGATTACTGTAACGCGCTTTACCTAGGGTTACCTTTGAAGACGATCGGGAAGCTTCAGTGGGTCCAGAATGCAGTGGCTCGCCTACTTATGGGTGCCAAAAGATATGATAGGGTAACACCTCTCCTGCAGTCGCTGCCCTGGTTACCCATTCGCTTCCAAATTCAATTCAAAGTCCTGGTCTTACCTTCAAAGCCTTGCGGATGCTTGGTGTCTGTTTACCTACAGAATCGCCTCTCCCATCCAGTTACATCCCGTCCTGTTAGATCATTCCAGATGGCCCTTTTGTCGGTCCCTGATTTTCAAGAGGTTCGGAGTTCTCGGACCCACAAAAGGGCTTTTTCAGTTGCTGCCCCACTTCTTTGGAATTCTCTTCCCCTTCAGATTCGTCTAGCCCCCTCTTTACCAGTCTTTAAATCCTTCCTGAAGACCTTTCTTTTCTGCCGGGCATTTGCCCTGTAGTTTACTTTATTTCCTTTCCATTATCTATTCTATTTTGCTATTTCTAATGTAATTTTGATTGCAATTTTTAGTGTTACCTTATTTACATGCCATTGTACACCGCCCGGAGTCTTTGGAGTGGGCGGTATATTAAACGCTTCTAATAAATAAATAGGTGACACATGCCCTGGGTGCCCCATTTCCTGCTTCCTTTCTGAACAGGGTGTGCAAGAGTAAATTACTCACAAATAACTGACACTGAATGGAGCCAGGGACTATTTAAGAGTGTCTGTGGGGGGGGGCGGTATGTATGGGGTACCTGAATGAATGGAAGCACACTTGTTTTAAATGGTTGAAAATCCCTGGGGGTGCACCAACAGTGTCCCATCCTGGCCACAGACAGCCTGGCCCTGGCCAGTCACCCATACCTTGGTAACAAACAAGATTACGCTACAGCAGGGGTTCCCAACCTTGGATACCCAGATGATGCTGGACTACAACTTCCATGATCCCCAGCCACAATGGCTGGAGATCATGGGAGTTGTAGTCCAACAACACCTGGGAGCCCAAGGTTGGGAATCCCTGCACTGCACTGCAGCAACATGTATGTGGGGCTGCTTTCAAAGATTACTCTGACGTAGGGTTGCCAACATTGAGTTGGCAAAAATGTTGTTCTGATAGTTTAATTGTTTTTTAAGATGTTTTAATTGTTAGTTGGTGCTCATATTTATATTTCTGTTTTAATTGTTATTGGTTTTAATGGTTTCTGTTTTAATGGTAAACTGCCTTGAGCCATTTTGGAACGGCGGTATAAAAAATAAATAAATAAATAAATAAATAAATAAATAAATAAATAAATAAAGCTATGAATATAACACAGTCTCTCCGTAAGGTTTTCCAAATGATTTGTTACAATTGGGGGGGGGAGAGTTCTGATGGGGGGGGATTTACCTCCAGTCCCGAGATCCATCTAATACTGGTTTTTTAAAAATCATAGTGTTCTAGTGCTCTAACAGCAGAGCACTAGAGCAACGGGACATTCCAGCTACTGCAAGATCCATAGCAGGTTTCAAGCTCTGTAGTGGGAGGGAGGGAGGAGATTATATGCCAGGTGCACAGAAAAAGTAAGTTTGGGGGAGTCTTATGTGGGGATTGGGGAGCCCATGTTCCCTTCCAGTTGGTTATCCTTTTTTAAAATATACACAGTCACCCTCGTCAATCGCGGTTTTGAGTATCCGTGACTCGGAAATTGTGACTGGTCTCACCAACTGCAACCCAAGTATCCACGGTTGGTGAGATTTTTTAGTGATTGGGGGTGGTTTGCAATTTGTGGGGCGTTCAGATGTTCAATCCGCTCATTCCTCTTACTGACCCTGCCGACTCCTCACGATTTAAAGTGCCTTAGAGCAATTTTGGGGCATTCAAAAGTGCCTTTTAGTGATTTAGGGGAGGGGTTCAAAACATTTCCAGAGGTTCAATCTGCTCACTTGTCTTGCTGACTCTTGGCAATTTTAAGGGATTTTTGCCATTTTTCTACTCCCCCCCCCCTTTATTTTTAGGTATTTTTGCTATCACAATTCCCCTAACCCCCTGTTTCCCATTGGTTTTAATGCCTTGCCAATCACGGGGTTTTCCAGGAACTGAACCCTCACGGTTGGTGAGGAATGACTGTATATACCTCCATGGTGTTCTTGTGCAAGAACACCAATAAATCAGAGCAACCAACAACCTTTCCTTTCATAAATGGAGAAAGAAGTAATAACAGTTCCATGGTGTCTTGGGAAGGGGTCTAGCTGGTGCCCTGCTGTCCGATGAGCAGGGCTGCTAGTTTGTGATGAGTGAAATATGATGCCCAATGAGGGGGAGGGGGATCCAGATGAGTAATGTACCAACATGGCTTGAGGAACCATCTGACGAGTAAAATATTTTGTCTGACTGGTGAACTGTACCAACATTTCTTGACCCTTGAGATATCCTTTTCTGTGATGTGGTAGATCTTTTAGTTGCTCTACTGTACTAGTGTTCTTGCACAAGAATGCTGTTGGGAAATTTTTATTTATACACACACACACATCCCTCCATCCCCAGGTGACAGTAAGATTCCCACATCTGGCTCCAACCCCAGTGAAGCTGCAAAATTTGGTTTGGAGTTAGTGCTCCCTTATAGTACCTGGAGCTTCCCATTGATCTAGCATGCCATTATTCTTGTGCAAGAACATCAGGATTTATTTATTTTTTAACATGGAAAATTACATTTGAGGGGATCCACAGGCTCCATGCATGTACACAAATGTACTCCCCACATTCTCTTCACTACCTGGGCACAGGTGAATGTGCCAATCGGAAGCAGGAGGTGGGGGGGCCTCTTCTACAACCCTATTGGTCAGAGATGGGTGAGATGGATCAGAAGGAGCCAGCTGTGTGAATAAGCAAATGTTTGCAAAACCATAATGAAAGATAATAAACTGTAATAAGAAGCAGCAATGTGAATAGCCCAATCTATGCTTATTTATACTTGTATGTGCTTATACACACTTTATATACTCTTGTCCTGATTTACGCACTTCCTCTTGCAATAACGCCTCCCAGTCTGGAAAACTTCCATGTTTGTCTCAATGGTGGCTTGCGTTGATGTTGGAATATATTACTATGTGGAGGAGCTGCTAGTCAACATTGGATTATTGGATTCAGAGATAGCAATTCTGTTGCTAATATCTTACATAACTCAAAAGTGGTCTTGTAATTAAGCCTCCCCCCCCACCCATACCTGACTACAGATTTTGTGGTCACTTGCATCGAGGGCATTTGAGCAGGTTAATTACCCCTCACCAACCTTTTTCATTGTACCTCTGAGGACAGCAGCAGTTTCATCAGCAGTTGAAACACTGAAAACATTCTTGCTTGTCAATTTGTTTCCTCTGGAATGCACTAGGAAATGACCTTAAATCATGTTGCCAGGTCATTTCCTGGTACACCAGATGGAAAAATGGCAGCTGAGAACATTATCAGCACCTCAGGTGCTGCTGAAACAGCCACTGCCCACAGAGGCATTACCCCCCCCCCAAGTTTTTTTTTTTTTAAAGGAACCCCCTCCAATGACACTCACTCCAATGTAAATCCCAGGCTGCCAATGGTGTCCAGGCAAATGGTTAAAGACAAGACTGTTCAAAGGGCTCTGGGTTGTGGCTTCCTCTGGAGAAAAGAGGAGAGCCTTTCCTAGGAGAGCCTGAAAGGAGCTTGCTTGCAGCCTAGAGTGGTTGGTTTCAGGGCCTGACACCTGGGAAGAAAGCAGCTATGAACTGGTTCAAACTCACTCTAGGAAACAGCAGGGCTGACGATGACATGGAAGCTAGAATAGTGCTAGTAGGTACCACATGGAACCATCTCTAGATACAGTCAACCTTACTAGTAAGCTCAGTTGGTGTGAGGTAGTGGAAGAGTACAAGGGTTAGGCAGCCCTGGCTCCAAAACACTGCTCAGCCACGCAGCTCATTCAGTGCCTTTGGGCAAGTCACCATCACTCACTACCAGATCCCTCAGAGAGCTGTTGTGAGGACAAAATGGGAACAATAAGCACCCCGAGTGTGCTGCCCTGAGTAATGAAAGAAACCCTCAGGCAGCATTTTTGCTGAAATAGTGGGTCTCCTATGAGCATGTCATAGGAACATAAGAAGATGCCATATACTGAGTCAGACCATGTGTCCATCTAGCTCAGTATTGTCTACATGGACTGGCAGCGGCTTTTCCAAGGTTGCAGATGGGAATCTCTCTCAGCCCTATTTGGAGATGCCATGCTCTTCCCAGAGAGGCCCCGTCCCTTAAGGGGAATATCTTCCCGTGCTCACTCATGTAGTCTCCCATTCAAATGCAAACCAGGGTGGACTCTGCTTAGCAAGGGGAACAATTCATGCTTCAATACCAGCTTCCCTCAGGTATAATTAGAGCACAACTTTGGAGGACATGCTTTGCATGCAGAAGGCTCCATGTTCACTCCTTGGCACCTCCAGGCAGGGCTGGGAAAGATCCCTGCCTGGAACTCAGAACAGAACAGCTGTCACTAAGTTTAGACAACAGTCTGTTAATTGGTCTGATTCAGGATAAGGCAGCTTAATATGTCCACATACTCCCACTCCTTAAGAAGGCTATCTAGTCCAGATTGTAGCACTGCGATTTCTCTCTCGGAAAGTGGGCAAAGCTGTGGGGGTGGGGGGGTGCAACTTGTTGTTGCAAAGTTTACTCACCTTTTCCAGAAGTGACATCAAACACCACACCCTTCACAGCTAAGTAAATAGGCTGGTTTTCCTGAAAAGATATTTTTTGCAAAAGCTTAGGTCCAGGTTTTCTTAGAGAGCGCCTTCTTCTGCATGATCCTCACTGCACATTAAGGTCATCTGAGGAGGTCCGTCTCCAGCTGCCACTGGTGTGTCTGGTGACAACTCAGAGGCGGGCCTTCTCTGTAGCCACTCCTGGGCTGTGGAATGCACTCCCTGCAGAAATCCATAATTTGAATTCTTTATTGGCCTTCGGAAGAGCCCTCAAAACCTATCTGTTTGGCCTGGCCTTCCAAGGTTTTTAAATTGTTGTAAATGGTTTTAATTGTTATTGTTTTGTGAGGTTTTATAATCTCTGTTTTTAACTGTTAATTGATTTTAATTGTTTTGTTTTAATGTAAACCACCCTGAGTCATTTTGGAAGGGCGGTATAGAAATTGAAAGAATAAATGAATAAAAGCATGTGTTTAAGGGACAAAAAATACTGCTCTTTTAAAATCGTATTAGTAATAATGCGGTACTTTTTAGAGCTTTTAGCCTGCTTTCTCCTCCGTACAACTCAAAACTGGCTTATAGAGAGACATCCCTGTCTAGAATAATCAATAAAGCAATATTTCACAAATGTATACCAGGAAAACAGTGGCAGTGGTACTGAAGACCTACTTAAGTAGGGAGGGTTGCTATCACTTACTAAACATAAACAGGAAAACCTCCACCAGAAAATTTTCCTTCCCTTTCTGTTTCCTTTAAAAGGTATTCTAGCACATGCACGGTTATCAAATTGCCCCACTGTGCAACTGCTACTGTTAAATACAATCTCTATGCAAATGTTTGCTTTGAAATAAGAAGCATGAGTTTACTTTTACACAAGTCTGGGTTTGTTTGGTTTCTTCCGAAGAAGGGAGCAAGAGAACAAATCCTTCCACACTTTAATGATTTGCCCATTTCTTTACAATTCTGCTCCAGAATCAATTACACCAAGTCAAACAAGAATACAGATTTCTCCAGGGCCACCAGAAACTGGCCTTTTGTAGTCACATGATCATGAATCTTTTCAGCTGCTACAGCTCATTCACATATCAAAACATCAGTTCCTAACCCTGGATACAGCAGAGAACAAAGCCATTTAATAACCTTGAGCCACAGCAAAATCGTCTTTACTGTCTTCTGTTTTCAAACAGTGTTCCAGTGTGGCCTGGGCTTCCTTAGAAGCTTATCAGTAGTAGCAGCCAAGCTTTCCTGAGAAACAGCTTCCCTCTGCCCTGTTCCCATATCCTGCAAGTTAACATGCAGCCACAGGAAGGGAGGGTGTGTTCATGTGGAATAACAAAGCCCAAGAGGCACCCATAAATTGAGCACTCATCTCCAATGCACAAAGATCCCGCAGCAAAGCATGTCAGGGTTCCTTGGCAGACAAACTGGTAATGGAAAGGATCCTCCAAAATGAGAAAGTTTAAAACACACTACCACACATGTTTTTGCACAAACTGAAGCTACACAGGATCCACAAACATCGTGGCAGCTGAATTTGTGAACATTAATAACTACCTCATATATTACAACTCCTATATATGGCCGCTTACTAATAGATTCCACATGTTCTAAAAAGAGAACAATGCCCCTTCTTCTTTCAATCAAAATTCAATGACATGAACAGTTATGTAAAAAAGACTAATGGAGAGAAGTCTACTGCAGAAGGATGGCAAGTGGTTTAGGCAGGATAAACTGCTGGGATTCATTAAAGTCTGCAAGCAACACAGACACCCCATGGTGGTGGCCAACCCAAGGCTCTCCAGTAGGGGTATGCAGAGACCGTTCACAGCAGTTTGGTCCAGATTTGGACCGAACCACCACTCCACAAACTGGTTTCGGTTGGACCGACCATCCGAGCCGGTCAAACTGACAAACCAGCTCAAAGCAATTTATAATCAAACCACTTGAACCAGCCTGGTTTGTAGCGAACCGGTTCAACCACAAACCGGGCCATGCACACCCCTGACCCCTACTCTCCAGCTGTTTTGGGGCTACAATACCCATCACCCCCAGCTGTAATTTACTGTAACCTTGCACCATCTTTTACATGCAAATAGTCAGCTGATTTCCATGGAGTGTTGTGCATGCAACTACTCACTCTGGATACACAAGTGATTCAAAGCAACTTATTTCAAGGTTTACTTTTCAATATTATAGGAACTTTCATCACATCTGCATAAGCTGCAGATTTCTCTCTTGTGCTGTTCAGAAAATAGAATATGTATAAGAGGAGACCTTGAATATGGTTCCCCAGATGTTGTTGGACTACAACCACATTGCCTTTGGCCATTGTGGCCGGGGGTGATGGGAATTGTAGTCCAACAAGAGCTAGAGCCTCAGCTTGGTCACTTCTGCTCTAGAGTTAGTGAAAAAGCAAAAGGCCCGTTATTTAGTATCTCTCTCTTTCTACCTTCTGTCAATAAATAATATCCTGTTTTATTCCTGAATACGTTTAGAGCTGAAATGTGTGTGGCAGGGCTATATGATTCTCTCCACTATTCCACACAGTCTATTGTACCATCTCATTCTTCTGCACATAAGTATTATAAGTAAGTATCAAGAGTTTACCCTTCAAAGTATCAAGACCTTAAGTATCAGGAGTTTACCTCCCAAACATTTCACAATTAGACTCTTCCCTCTTTGAGCCCAATCATAGCAACAGTGTGAAATGGCACATAAAAGAACCATGGGGAAAAGTGTGCTCCTTTTGTTGAGACTTTGCTCACAGGTGCAGACTATATTGTCTATTCATTTCTACTTTACATTCTTTTTTTAAGCTGAAAAGTTAGCAACCTTTCTGATGGTAAAAGTTAGGGAGTTGACAACCCTTCCTAATTCTGGTGCTAGAAGTGCCTGCAACTCTTATGAATCTCTGTGGGGCAGGGAACAATCGCCTTAGGCCAGCCATTCTCTCTCAGCCTAACCTACCTTAGGGGGTTGTTGTGATGTGGGGGAAAGGCTTTGTACACTGCCCCAAGTCCCTCTGTTAAAAAGTGGGGTGGAAATAGAATAATAAATAACATACATGTTTCTTTTGCTGTGTAAACCGCTTTGAGAACTTTTGCTGCAGGGTTTATTCGATGCTGCCCCAGCAACTGCACAACACACACACACACTCCGCCCATCATCATCTCCCAGACTTTTTCTAATTGAAAAAAGAAAACCATAACAGAGGGAAGGGAAAATGAGAACGAACAGAGAGACGAGAAAGAGACAGAGAGGGAGGAGGGAAGGACGAGTAAGAAAATAAGAGAAGGGAAGAAAAAGAAGGAGGTTAGCAAAGAATGGATGAGATTATTTCCCTTCCCAACTATAGCTGAGAACGGAGACATTTTTTTCTCGTCTACTTCTACAACTCTGTTCTTTATTAAACTCCCCCAATACTCCCAACTCCCGAAAGACCTACTTCCCACGGCACCTCGTTTTGCTGAAAAGCGGCATTCTACATATGTTAACCTTGGCCCGCAAGAGGGCAGGCCTTCGCCACCATGCTCTCCCGAAGCCTCTCTCCGTACCTCCTGCCCGTTGTATCTGGCCAGCTCGGACTCCGTGAAGAGGCGCACGGGTCTCTTCCGCGGCACGGGCTGCTGGAAGCGGAGCTCCTGTTCGCTCCTCGCCTCCTGGGAGCCCAGCCAGGCCAGCGCCAGCAGGGCGAGAGCCAAGCCGGAGCGGTCGGCCATGGCAGGCACTCTGGAGGAGGCGGGGCAAGAGAGGCTGCCGGAGGGGCTGGAAGGAGATCGGGTATTTCGGAAGAAACAACGCCTCCTGAGTCCTGACCCTTCGACTGGCATCGCACAGTGACGGTCCTTTACAAGAAAAATCCACAACCCAGAGCACGTAAGGCTTTTATTAGGACCTAACAATAGTATCAAAGCATCAAACAGAACTCTTCATCACTGCGCGCCTATTGCAACTTTCTCACACTGCCTTTCAGAGGATGATCGAAGTCTGCATAAAACCTTCTAAACTCCATCTTTAGAGGATAGAGAAACTGCAGACTTTAGGGGTATCTCCATCATGTCCCTTTCCCCCTCCTGTCCATTTCGTAGGACTCGAAAGCTCGCAGTTTGACGCTTTGTAACTTTTGGACTGGTCCTGACGGTAGCATGGCTTACTGTACTTTGGATTTGCCTAATAAACTACATTTCCCAGCACGCCACTCGCTCCAGTCCTGCTGCTTCAGTGTTCTGATCTAGACTATAGTACTTAGCCGCATCTGTAGGGAGGGCGAGTCGCGCGCGCGCGCGTGCGCCTGCCTGCCTGCTCCTATTCTGTGCCCTACCCACAACGAGGGCTCTTGAGTAGCGTGCGCGCGCGCCTGCTGCTCTTTGATTGACTTGTTGCTTCCTCGCGACGCACGCGCCGCCAGCCCGCAGTTTCTTTTGTGGCGGCTACAGGCTGCAGCAGGCTCTCCCCTCCCATATTGGCAACTGCCCTCCGCCGATGCCATGAGCAGACAAGAGATCTCGTCATCTTACCAGGAGGTACTACTGGGAGAGCGCGCGAGGAGGGAGGCGAAGTTATTTTAATCCCGCGCCAGCGAAATCTCCTGGGCGGCTCGTGCTGGCTTGTACAGCTTGCTGAGCTGAGGAATTTTACTGCGCGCCGGAAAATGCCTTCGCGGCTGTGACTTCGGTGGCAACCCGGGAACTTGGAACTCGATCTTATGCAGAGGAGCACAGCAGGCGCCTAGCCGGGTTTACTCGGAAGGAAGTCCCACCAAGTTCAGTTACACTTTCTCCAGAATAAGCATGCATAGGATTGCAGCCTCCGTGCCGGAACTAATGAGTCCAGGCTGCCATCAGTCTGCATAGGACTGATGGCAGCCTAAAAGGCAAAAGGAAACAACAGCTGCTCCTATACCCACGTGCATGGGAGTAAATCCCATTGAATACAGTGGACCTGAGCAAATATGCATAAAGCTGCCCTACGCAGGCAGCAGCGTGTGAAGGAAGGCTGCAGTTCTGGCACATTCGCCTTGCAAATTGGGCGAGCGTCTCCTTGAATCTGGTGGCACTTACTTCTGAGTAAACCTGCTAGGCTCGGCCTGCACCAAGTTTCTACCCTAGTGAAGTGGGCAATTCTTCAGAAATGAGAGCTCAAGATACTGCAGAATACGAAATAGTACTGTAATTATTCAGTTGCAGCCTAGGCAATTAAAAATGAAATTAATAATGCAATGAGGCCGAAATTCTTATTAATAATGGATGCCTGATCAGGTGAGGGCTACCTTAGAAGGGTAGTGGTGACAGTGGGCTCTTTTAATAGTTGGCATGCATCATTCTCTTTCCAGTTTAGTTGAACACCACCTCTCCCTTTCGTCCTGCATCAGCTCCAGATTCCCTTTATAAAAATTGCTTCTCACTTCCCGTCTTCTCCTTAATTCTGATATTCGAGACATGGAGAAATCAACTTAGTACCACAGAGAAAGTCAGCCAGACTGTAAAATGTGTCAGACCCTGGGAGTTTTGTCCTGGGCAAAATCCTTTCTTTTAAAATGTCTGTTTCTTCACATCCTATAGGCATTCATACATAACAGGAGCTGCCCAGCGCTTGAGTCACTTTGCCTGCCTGCTTGGATAGTAGTGCTGGATCTATATGTCCATGCAGTTAAGCAGGCAGGGAAAATGAGTTTTCTAAAGGGTTTTAGAAAACTGAATAGGTGTGCTTGACGTGAGGATTCGTTGAGTCTGTCAAACTGATCTCGGCTATCAGGTTCACCTATTCTTTTGTCCTACGGGTGTTGTGGCTTAAAGGTTGTGCCTTTCTGCATGTCAGTGTACCAGCTGGTGCAATTGTAAGTGGGCCAGCTTGTCTTTGCTTCTCCTTCAGAGCTACAGAGGCTGAGATGGCAGTTCATTGAGTTTAAAAGCTTGCTGCTTATCGCTAAGTTTTGCTTTGGGGGCCTTCACAAAACTGCTGGGTATTAATCCCAAACTTTTTTAAAAATACCATTTTCTTGGTCTGTGTTCACATTCACAGACACAAAAGAAAAATATTGTCTATGCATCAAGTTTTTGAGTTCTGCAGAACTTTTCATTGGATTAGATTAGGGGGCCCCTGCAGTTTGACCACTGCAGTTGGAGATGGTGAGAGTTGTAGTCTTGACCACTTGACTACTGCGATGTGTGCTGCCTTTGTACATAGTCCAGAAACTGTAGTTGGTATAGAACACAGCAGCCAGATTGGTCTCCGGGGCTACCTGAGAAGATCCTATTATTTTGAAAGAACTACACTGGATGCCAGTAAGTTTCCGGGCAGAATACAAAGTGCGGGAAGTTTTTAACACTTGGCTTTTAGTTCGCAACTCCTCCAGAATGGAGGGTGTGTGTCCAGATATCAGTCAAATTTGCCCTGAAGTCCCTGTGAGCTATCGGGGAGCACTTCACACACAATTTGGGTTTCTCATATACATTATAGAGTGTAGCCTGATTTATATCCAGCATTTAAAAAAAATCCCCTTTTTGTGTCTGCTTTTTGGGGCAACTTTGAACTCACAGTAAAGCCTCACAGTAAACCCATGGTAAAGCTTGCTGTCTGGGAAAGCTCCTGGTTATTACCTATAAAGCCCTGAATGGCTTGGTTCCAGGGTATTTAAGAGAACGCCACCTTCTTCATGAACTCTGCCAGTTATTAAGATACAGTAATCAGGGGAGGTCCAATTGCAGTTGCCACTGGCTCGGTTGGAGGCAGCTCAAAACCACCGGGCCTTTTCTAGGTTTTGAAAAACTAGGACTTTAGAATGAGCTTCTCAACAAAATTAGAGCTTCCCTTCCTGTGTTCCCTCTAAGGCGTGCGCATGTGTGTGCACTCACATGTTTTTAGATGTCCGCTCAGTTAATTTTAGATCCCGCTCAGGTTGAATCAGGAAGGCCCCATTCTGAATGTATGTGCGCACACACTGCCTTGATACTGCCGCCCAGAACAAAACTCATTCCACACACAGATGAAAAAAATTAGAATACTGCTCCCTTCTCTGGATGTTTTTTTAAAAGAAAGATCTGAAAACATACCTGTTTGTTTGTTGTTAGATTTATATATTACCTTTCATAAAAATCCAATAAAATTCCATAAAGTCCATCAAAACCACAAAAACGCCATAACAACCAAACAGAGCAGCTGGAGCAGAGAGACTGGCAACCCCCAAGGGATCAAAGCTTGAACAAACACCCAGTGGCAGAGCATTCCAGACCCTGTCCCACATGCAGGATAGGGATGTGCACGAACCGGTTTGGCAGTCCTTTTACAGACCACAGAACCGGTTCGGATGTCCGGTGTTCGAGCCGGTTCGGAGGTGAGGGGTTTAAGGGACAGGAAGGGTGTCCTTACTTCCCTGTCGCTTCCCTCTGCCGGCACTATGCCCAAAGCCGCTGGTGCGAGGCTGCTGCGTACGTCCTTGCAGCCCAGCCAGCGTCATACCAGAAGTGGCTGGTGCACCTGCCACTTCTGGTATGACGCTGAGCGGGCTGAAGGGTGGTACACAGCAGCCCCGCACCGGCGGTTTTGGGCACAGTGCCGACAGGGGGAGGGAACGGCAGGGAAGGTAAGAGCACCCTCCCTGCCCCTTAAAGCCCCCCCCCCACCTCCCAGGAGTGCATGAGCCAGTTCTTGAACATCCCTAATGCAGGACAGTCGAGCCTCCCTCAGTGTCGGCACACAGAGCAGAGGCCCCTCCTGTTGAATTGCTGTTCTTAACAGTTTCCCCCTCTTGTGTTTATTTTTGTGAATTGCCTAGAGCAGGGTTTCTCAACGTGTGGGTCCCCAGATGTAATTAGACTTCAACTCCCATAATTCCCAACCAAAGACCACTGGGGCTGGGGATTATGGGAGTTGAAGTCCAATAACATCTGGGGAGCCACACGTTGAGAAACCCTGGCCTAGTGCCTTTGGAGTCAGGCAGTATATAAATTAAACAAACAAACAAACAAGACTGAAGTCCCCAGCATATTGGCTCATGTTGATAGCATCTGGTGAGGGCAGGAAGAGAGCCCAAGGTTGCTTCTCTGCAGCCCTGGTTCACAGTGTCTTGAAGTAACGATTGAGGGCATTTGCACAGTCAAAAACTGTGTTCTGCCCGGTTTGGGGATCTGTGTGTGCTCCCAGTTTTTGGTTGTGTGGAAACAAGTAGGAGGGAAACCTGGGTAGCTTTTCTTCCTACTTTACTTCCACACAGTCACTCCTACACAGGTTTTCCTCTTAGCTTGCTTCCACACAACCTAAAATTGGGAGCACGCAGAGCTCCCAAACCCAAGCAGAACGCAGTTTTTGACTGTGCAAATGACTTCATTGGGTAATACCTTGTTTGGGACCAGCTAAAAGGACACTACTACTACTACTACTACTACTACTACTACTACTACAAATATTTATATACTGCTCTTCAGCCAAAGTTCACAAACCAGTTTACGCATGGTCCCTTGTCCCCAAAGGGGGCTCACAATCTAAAAAGAAACATAAGGCAGATACTAGCAACAGCCAATGGAGGGATGCTGTGCTGGGGTAGGACAGGGCCAGTTGCTCTCCTCCTGCTAAATAGAAGAGAATCACCACTTTAAATGGTGTCATTTTGCTCAGTTAGCAGGGTAGGGAAAGAAGGGAGCTTTTGAATTTACCAGCATTCTTCCATCAGGCTGGCTGTTTAAGGAAAATATGAAAAGGTAGGGACAGGAAAGCTCATTGGGGATGAGGCCATAGCTCAGTGCTAGAGCACCTGCCTTGCATGCAGATGGTCCTAGGTTCCCTCCCTGGCATCTCCCAGATACAGCTGAGAGAGATTCTTGCCTCAAACCTTGCAGCGCCACTGCCAGTCAGTGCAGACAATACTGAGCTAGATGGACGGATCTGACTCAGAATAAGGCAGCTTCCTGTCTTTCTATGGAAAGGATTTTGTCAGGCAAGGGTGTGTTTTTAAGCCCTTATATGCAGATTGCAGTCATTTTTAAATGGCAAAGGAGAAGTTCTTCACAGAACAATCTTCTGTGTGCTTTCTTGGAAATAACCCTGTTAAGCAGAGTGGGCTGATCTAGGGATGTTCACGAAACCGGTTTGGAAGCCCTTTACGGGCCTCTGAACTGGTTCAAATGGCGGGCAGTTCCGCTGGTCCAAACGGCGGGCAGTTCTGCCAGTTCGAAGGCAGGAGGATTTCTGCTTTAAGGGCAGAGGAGGGTGCACTTACCCCTCCCTCTGCTTTCCCCCTGCCAGCACTCTGTGTTTTAAAAGTCCACCGGGGCGGCAGCGTACCTCCCTGCCGCCCTGTTGCCCCCTTTACTGGAAGTAGGCAGAAGTATCCGACTCGCCTGCACGCACCAGACGCACTCCTAAACTCAGACGGCATAGGGCTGCAGCCTTAATTAAATCAGACCATGCTTAGTGTGAAAAGAGCTTGGGTTGCACCAAAGACTATGGGACAAAGGAGCATGGCTGTTCTGCATTTGAAAATAGGAAGGCCGCTGTTGTTTGGTAGTTGTTGTTTGGTTGCATTTGGAGCCTATGGGTCCCTGGTGCAGCAGAAAGCAGAAATAAGACAAATGTCCCCTCTCGGAAATCCTTACACAATAGTTGTGGAAAGGAAGCCGGTGCCTGATCCATAATGCAGACCAGCAGCTAGTGCTGAGGAGATGAATCCTTGGCTTATCTGAGGTGAGATTTGAACAGGTGGCTTCATAATTCTTGGATGCCAAAGGTACATAGGAAGCCGCCATATACTGACTCAGACCATTGGTCCATCTCGCTCAGTATTGTCTACACAGACTGGCAGCGGCTTCTCCAAGGTTGCAGGCAGGAGTCTCTCTCAGAATTATCTTGGAGATGCTGCCAGGGAGGGAACTTGGAACCTAGATGCTCTTCCCAGAGTGGCTCCATCCTCTGAGGGGAATATCTTACAGTGCTCACACTTCTAGTCTCCTATTCATATGCAACCAGGGTAGACCTTAATTAGCTAAGGGAACAAGCCATGCTTGCTACCACAAGACCAGCTCTCATTGTCATTGGGGGTGATGGGAGTTATATACTGCTTTTGAACAAAAGTTCTCAAAGCAGTTTACATTGTGGGGTGGGAATAAGTTGGTTCCCTGTCGCAAAAGTGCTCACAGTATAAAAGGAAGAAAGAGAACAGCAGCAGCAAACACTGGAGGGATGCTGGGCAGGGGTTGGATAGGACATTTGCTCTCCCCCTGCTAGACAGAAGAGAATCGCCACTTTGCCCAGGGGTACATGTGGGGAAGCAACAACATCTTGCCCAGCATTGAGAACCCCTGCCTTTATTTAGCATATTAATATACCACCCCAAACTCATACCTCTGGACGGTTTACAATAAAACACCCATTAAAAAAACATTAAAACTTTGAAACAGTTTTAAAACACTGATGGATTCTATAAGTCTTATTAAAAGCCTGGATGAATTAATGTATCTTAACAGCCCTTTTAAAAGTTGCCGGAGATGGGGAGGCTCTCGGAGCGCATTCCAGAGCCTTGGGGCAGTAGTGGAGAAGGCTCCTCCCTGATTAGCCATCAGAGGAGCTGGTGGCAGCTACAGACACACCTCTCCAGATGATCTCAGCAGGTGGCCTCCACCTGGGCTCATAACATCATATTTTAAAGCATTTTCTTTAAATATGTTTTAAAGTATATTCTCAAAATGAATGCATGCAGTGTGTCTTAAAATGTTTTATCCTGTCTTCACATCGTTCTGGGGACTAAGGATGCAATCCGATGTCCACTGACTCCTGAGTAAGTCCTGTCTAGGTTAATGGGACTGATTTTGAAATGAACATGTAAAGGATTGCACTAAAGGTATGTTTTGTTAAAAAAACATTTGATTCATCTGCCTCTCACATCCTGTGTTCGGCCTTTTTTGCGGGGGGGGGGGGGAGAGTTGAGGTTATCCAGATTCCAGAAGAATCCTTGTGACTGCTGACATGGATTAAACTTGCCATTTCTGCTCTTTACACGGACTTTGGAAGAGTTGAAAATCCCTATTCTTTGGCTTCCCTGAAGGAGGTTAAAGTGTGTTTAAGACTGGCTAATCTATAAATAATTTTTCTGAATACTGTAATAAATTTTTATTTGCTGATTTCTGGTTCTGGTCAGTGACTGTAACAATAAAGACTGACTGACTGAATACTGTATTGGGTTTTTGGCTGCTCCAGCGGTGACTGATGATTAAAACCCGGAGTCTCACATAATTGCAGTAGGCAATATTAGATTGAACAAAATGGCACTAGTAAACTTCCTCAGTTTTCTTACATCTTTTTTCTGGGGTCTTTCTTTCTGACCCTGCTGTATCCATTCAAAGCATACAGGTGAGGAAGTGCGTTCTCCAGGTGAGAAGTTGTGAAATAGGAATGTGTTTCATGTCATACATTTTTCATACATTTCATTTCATAACGAAATGAAAGTTTCCGTTGTTAAGATGGGGGTTCCCAGCAGTGTTCCCTCTAACAGGGATTCCCAGATGTTGTTGACTACAACTGCCAGAATCCCCAGCTGCAATGGCTTTTGCTTGGGTTTATAGGAGTTGTAGTCAACAACATCTGGGAATCCCTGTTAGAGGGAACACTGGTTCCCAGCCGTGGGTTTCCAGATGTTTTCTGACTACAACCCCCATCATCCCCAGCCATAATGGTCTTGTGGCTGAGGATGATGGGAAGTCCAACAACATCTGGGAACCCAAAGCTTAGGAGTCCTTGTCTCAGACTTGTTTGGATAACTTCATGGAGGAGAGGTCTATCATCGGCTACTAGTTAGAGGGCTACAGGCTCTCTCCAGCCTCAAAGGCAGGATGCCTCTGAGTACCAGTTACAGGTGAGTAACAGCAGGAGAGAGGGCATTTCCTCAACTCCTGCCTGTGGCTTCCAGCGGCATCTGGTGGGCCACTGTGCGAAATAGGATTCTGGACTAGATAGGCCTTGGGCCAGATCCAGCAGGGCTGTTCTTATGTTCTTACGACTGTTTGTCACTTGGAATCTTGTTTCCTCTGTTCTATCCTTCCTGGTAGGGTTGCCAACATTGTGTTTGTCCAAATTGGGACACATGTCAGGTGGGGGAGGGATGGGGAGTCTAGGTGGCGGGTCACCTAGGGGTGGGACTTGGCCCCGCCCTGGTGGCAAGGGTGAGTGCTTACCGGCACCGGGGATGGCGAGAGCTCTGCAGCACGCCCACCTGTCAAACCATGACAGCAGGTGGGTCGTGGCAGGTGGACGCGCTGGAAGGTGGGAGCAGGCAGGCAGACTCAGACAGCGGCAGTGTTCCCTTTAACAGGGATTCCCAGATGTTGTTGACTACAACTCCCAGAATCCCCAGCTGCAATAGCTTTTGCTTGGGGGTTCTGGGAGCTGTAGTCAACAACATCTGGGAATCCCTGTTAGAGGCAACACTGGACAGCAGCAGAGCTCCTCCCTTGGGCCTTCCCCCCAAATGGGGCAGAGCAGCCGATTTCAGGCCTCTGTGCACGTGCTCCCTGCTTCTGCCACAACCCACCTGCTGTCATGACTTGATAGGTGGGCACGGACTGGAGCTCTCGCCGCCATCCCTGCTGCATCTTGAAAAGTAAAAAAAGAAGTTAAAAAGTGGGAGAAATTGAATCCCGAACAGGACAAGAATTTCTCCCCTATAAATAGGGACATCTCGCACAATGTGGGACAGATGGCAACCTTACTTCCTAGGTCCCACCTATTGCTCAGCCTTAGAAATTCAAGAATTGCTGGTGTTTTCTAAAAGCTTTAGTCCCATTCCTAACTGGACGAGTGAATTTGTATGGGTCTGCTGCCCAAGTGTACTATTGGGGCATGGGGCTGAAGCCCAGCAGCATACTCCTGTTACCGTTGCATGGAAAATCACCTTGAATGTTGAAATTCTGAGATTCCTGGGGTGGTGTTTTGTTTTTAACTTTTAAATATCTTCAAACCTTTGTTTGGGTTATTGGGGAAACAAGGAGTGTTATAGCGTTGATCTCTGGGATTGTCTGAGAAAGCTGCAAAAGGAAAGAACATACAGAAAATTAGCAAAAGGAAATGATGGGCTGGTTTGGACGATACTCCAAACTAGCCCAGTTAAATGTGTGGGTGCGTGCATACATTCTACCTGCCACAGTACACTATCCCACTGCGGATTAATCATGGGGCGGGGGGGGGTGGCGGCGTGTGTGTGTGGGGTTTACCATTCAGGCACAGGTTTATGTATTTAATTAGTGTGTCCAAAGGTGGTTTGGATTAACTGTCTTCATTTATAGAATGTTGGAGTTGAACGGGACCTTGAAGGTCTTCTAGCCCCAGGCCTGCTCAGAACAGCATCCCTAGGTTAGATTGTTCCATTGCTGAGCAGCTCTTGCAGTTAGGAAATTCTGCCTGCTTGTAAGTTGAACCCATTGATTCTCACAAGTCTGAGGAAATCCACTGGTCTACTAGTCTGTGCTGAGTGAAAAATGATGCCTGACAAGTGAAAAAAGTCCTGATGAGTAATGTACCAACATAGCTTGCGGAACCATCTGACTAGTAAAATATTTTGTCTGGCTGATAAGCTGAGCCAACATTTCTTCACCCCTGGGTTCTAGTCTTGCCCTCAGGAGCAGCAGAGGACGTCCACTCCTCCTCCTTCGTGACAGCTCTTCAGATAATTGAAGACTGTCATACTTCCTCCTAGTTTTCTCTTCATACTCCGTTCTTTCAACCATTTCTCATAGGGCTTGGTTTCCAAACCCTTCACTATCTTTCTTGCCCTCCTCTGAAACCATTCCAGTTTTTCAATATCCTTAAAATGCAAGACCCAGAATGGGACACAGTACCTCCAAGTGAGGTCTGACCAGTGCAGAATATAGTAGAATTATCTCTTTTATCAGTTGGCCTCTGTTAATGCAACCAATGATTGCATTAGCTTTTCTAGCAGCTGCATCACAGTGCCGGCTCATGTTCAACTTATTGTTCCCTAAGACACCTAGGTCCTTTTCACATGTCCTCCTGCCCCATCCTCTACTTGTGCATTTGATTTTTCTTGCCCAAATGCAGAAAAGTCTGCATTTGTCTCTGTTGAATTCCACCTTGCAATTAGATGGCAGAGGAGACAGCGTTCAGGGGCAGGAGGGAACATGAAGGCATCCATGCTCCTGCCCTATGCATTTAAGTAAGCTGATTTGGAATATTGTCTGAACAGGCCCTTTGTGTTTTGTGACATGCCTTTAGTTATTTTCCTTCCATTCACAGATTAGATGCTGTGCAGCATGTAGGCATAATGTCTATTGGATGCGACAAGCTTGAGACCTTGACAAGAATGTCCTGGCAGTTTGGGCCCTGGGCTTTGAATGGCAGCGCAAGAAAGCATCTGGTCTGAATTGATGCTTTGAAAGGTGTTCTGTCCTTTGTTCTTATGGTCCATTGAACTGAAGAATAATGAAGCGAAGGCCTGTGATTTTGGCTGCTGTTCATTTGGCGTTGACGGAAGATCTGAGGTGTTTGTGCTGCATTAACACACACTAGACAATCCGAGGTCTCCAGCAGTGCTGCTGTTTTTGTGTTCATGAGATTTATTCCTACCCTTTTGACATGAATAGAGGGAGGAGAACTAGAAGTCAAAACACAAGCCCTGTTCACATGTTATATTCAACAGCTGTACAACAAGTGTGCACAGGTACAGATGATTCACACATTATGCTGAACACAGGTAGAGCAGTACACTTCCTATCTGTACCATCATTTGAGGATCCTGTGCCCAGGTTCACTTTTAAAATGAACGCAGGTACAGTAATTCACACAAAAATGTGTAAGGGTGTACAAACATATGTACACTTGTACAACATGATGTCTGAACTGGGCTATAGAATTCTAGAGTTGCAAGGGAACTCTCTCTCTCTCTCTCTCTCTCTCTCTCTCTCTCTCTCTCTCTCTCTCTCTCACACACACACACACACACACACACACACACACACACACACACACTGCTCAGTACAGGAAGCTGCTACAACACAGAAGAGGAAAGGATGCGGAGGGTTTGTTAGCAAGTACAAATAAATTTAGACAGAACTAGAGAGCTATACTGAAGAATTATGTAACTGCAGCTGTGGCTTTCTAGGTTCTTAAACTTTTCTAGGTATTTAAACTTTTAGCAGAGTTTAAATACATTACCTTACTTTTTTCCAGCTTGTTTCTGTTGCTTTATTATTATTATTATTATTATTAAATAAAAGCACAGCATTTCGGATTTACATGACAACCTCTAGAGTCTGCATCCGAGGCCATTAATTCATGCTCCTCAGTTCACCAGTGCCTGTGCATATTCATCTGTAGAGAAGCCCCTTTTGAGAGAAGGTTGGTACTGGTATAGTGGAGAGGTTGGTGTGGGATTGGAAGTTGCCTTCAACAAGACATATGCTTTCTGTGCCTTGCTTGAACTCGTTTTCTTTCTTCCTCTTTGATACAGAAGGAAGTGGAAGGAATGACTGTGTGGTGTTTTGCATGCTGAAAATGAGGGTGGGTGAACATAGGCGTTTTTGGATCACAAATTCACCAGCAGCTGTACTTAACTGTAGAATAGAATATTAGATTTTACTCTGACTTTGGGCTATGGAACCATGCTTTATGCCCCCGAAAGGGCTTGTGAATTGACAAGGAGCTTGTTGGTACCACATAAGGCAGAAATCCATAGTTTGGTCTCATTGTTGGCCTTCAAGAGAGCCCTAAAAACTTGTTTGTTCTGGCCTTCCAAGGTTTTCAAATTGTTCTTAAATGTTTTTAACTGGTCTTGAATGGTTTAAAATTTGTTTTATATGGTTTTAAGTCTGTTGTTTTACATTGTTGTTGGGGGGGTGTTGTTTGTTTTACATCGCCCAGCTGGGCAGTATTGTAATGTAATAAAATAAAAATAAATTAATGAGCCCTGAAGGGCTGGTGTGGATATGGTGCTTATAATTGGTGGTACTGGGAAGTCCTTGGAGCTTTCGGGGGAGGGAAAACATAGGAACATAGGAAACTGCCTTCTACTGAGTCAGACCATTGGTCTATCTATCTCAGTATTGTCTTCACAGATTGGCAGCGGCTTCTCCAAGGTTGCAGGCAGGAATAATTAAATAAAAATAAAAATAAAAAATCTTGTCCTATCTTGGAGATGGTGCCAGGGCCCTAGATGCTCTTCCCAGAGTGGCTCCATCCCCTGAGGGGAATCTCTTACAGCGCTCACACTTCGAGTCTCCCTTTCGTATGCAACCAGGACAGACCCTGCTTAGCTAAGGGGACAAGTCATGCTTGCTTCCACAAGATCAGTTCTCCTCTTCCTGGCATTCACCTCTGTACTGGCAGTCTCTTCGAAGGCATTCAGCGGGTCAATCCATGGAAAGAGGCATCTGTGTCATTTTCATGTTGTTTAAGACACTTTTGTCAGCCCTATTCTCTGATTGGAAGTATTTTGTTCAGCATCTTTCATACCTGTTGCTGCTGTTGTGCCCTCAATATCTGCTACATGTTGGATATGTAGTGGATGTCCTACAGAGCAAGCATGATATAGTGGTTAGAATGTTGGACTAGGATCAGGGAGACCTGATTTCAAATCCCCACCTGGCCATGAAACTCACTGGGTGACTCTGGGCCAATCACGCCTAACTTACCTCACAGGGTTGTTGTGAGGAGAAATGTAAAGCATGTACACTGCTCTGGGCTCTTTGGAGAAAGTTTGGGATACAAGTGAAAAAATAAGTAAATAAACAAACATGGATAGATCAATGGCTGACATACTGCACAATGTTCCGCGCAGGCTGGTAGCACAACATGCACACAGTTGTACAAGTGTGCTCTTGTGCAAATGCGGAAATTGTGAAAACGCAGTTGTGTAATAGTGCAGCCATTGGAAATAATGAATGGCCGTACTATCATGCAAATCTGTTTACACAATTTTTGCATTTGTGCAAGAGTGCTCTTGACAATTGCGTTCACCTTACGTTACAGTGTACATGTTATGTTGCACAGTATGTCAGCTAGTAAACCCAACACATGTATTTTATGTACAAAATAATTTCTCCATTGAGTGGGGATTGAGCCCGAGTCTTCATAATGTGGATTCTTCATACCACTGCCAAATGTTCTTGATGGTCCCTGGCACTGATGTGGAAGACCCTCCATTCACGGGATGATCAATCTAGTGAGCCGCTCTACATGTTATGGTCACTGTGTAAGCAGCAACATGGAGGCTGATGCATGTGGTGTTGTAATGTGTTGACTAGGTCTGAATGAGGACAACTTGCTGAAGGTTGGGGACAGTGTTCCCTCTAAGAGGGATTCCCAGATATTGTTGACTCCAACTCCCAGCATCCCCAACTGCAATAGCCTTTACTTGAAAATTATGGGAGTTGGAGTCAACAACATTTGGGAATCCCTGTTAGAGGGAACACTGGTTGGGGACTATTGCTGGTCTTGCGGAAGTGAGCATGAATCGTCCCCTTTGGTAAGCAGGGTCTGTCCTGGTTTATGTTTGGATGGGTAACTACATCTGAGCACTGTCTGCTGGAAGATATCCCCCATAGGGCATGAGGCCATAGCTCAGTGGTAGAGCATCTGCTTAGCATGCAGAAGGTCCCAGGTTCACTCCCTGGCATCTCCAGGTAGGACTAGGAGAGACGTTGGAGAGCCACTGCCAGTCAGTGTAGACAATACTGATCTGGATGGACCAAAGGTCTGACTCTGTATCAGGCAGCTTCCTGTGTTCCCAAGGTCGCTTACTACATGTGTGTCTATGGCTGGATTTGAGCTCATCCAGCGCTGCCCAGTGATAGTTTTGTTTCTTATATTGTCAGCTGAGTGAAGATGTGGAACAATTTTCTACAAACTCAGGGCCAGCAGAGGAACAAGTTGGCGAAGAAGATCAGGAAGATGCCAGCTCAACTATCCTTCCAGGTGAGGACTGTTGGTCTTCTGGTTGCTAAATGACCATGTGGTTGAATAGATATCTGGGGCCACACGAGTGCCCTCTGTGGAGGGTATTTTTTTCAGCAAGACAAGCAGAGCCATTCCATCTCCCTGAAGTAAGGAATAGTAGTGCCATATGCACGGAGGAATGGATAGCTGAATTATTCAACAGGCGCAGGAAGACCTCTCCAGAAGTCAGTTTTGACTGTGATGCAACATGCACCAAGGTCAGCGCTGTTCAGGCACTGAGGGGACATTGTGGGGAAAGCGGAGGGATATACTTGCCTCCAACATTCACGGGGAAAGCAGGATTGTGTCCCAAGTCTATGTTTTTTTGATATCTTGAAATTCTGACATAATTCCATGTGAGTTCAGGACTCTGGTGTATTTGCCCCCCATATTCCTAGACAACAGCAGCATTTCGGCGCACTTCAGCAAGTCCTGCCTGAAGAACGTCTTCTCGGTAATTCTCCTCTTCATTTATCTGCTACTTATGGCGGTGGCTGTTTTCCTGGTCTACCAAACTATTGTCGACTTCATGGAAAAGCTCAGGCATCCAGTGATGTCTGTCTCGTACAAGGAGGTGCCCTATTACGATGCACCTGGTAAGACTGGAAGCAAATCAGAGAACAGCAACTTTATCTGAAGATGCTATTTTAAATGTCTACAAGTGTACAAATGACTCTTTGGCTTTCCAGCTCTTAAATAGGGATGTGCCCGAACCATGGTTCGAAGCACGGTTTGAGCACTTTAAAGGAAATTAGAAAGGGAACTTTAAGGAAAAGGAGAGCAGATGCTTACCTGTTTTCCACTGCCCCTTCCAGCTTCCTGCTGGGGCAGTGTATATCTCCAAAAGCCCTGCGCGCCATCAGCACGCACATGGTATCTGCGCATGCGTGGGTGCCATGTGCATGGTTAGCATGTTGTTGCTGACCACGCAAATAGCACCCATGTATGTGCAGATACCATGTGTGTGCTGATGGTGTGCTTTTTGGAATGTGCGCCACCCCAGCAGGAGGCTGGAAGGCGTGGCGGAGAGCAAGTAAGCACCTACTCTCCTTTTCCTTAAAGTTCTTTTTCTAATTTCCCTAAAAGTGCTTGAACCACAGTTTGGGCACATCTCTACTTTAAAGCTTGTGTAGTGTGGGCTTTTCGGGTTTTACACATGCCTCTGTTAAGTGCTGTTGATTGATTAAGTGCCATCAGGTTGGTATCGACTCTTAGCAACCACATAGATAGATTCTTCTCCAGGATGATCTGTCTTCAACTTGGCCTTTAAGGTCTCTCAGTGCTGTACAACATGTCAACTAGTGGAAGCTTTTCAGTTCCCAAAGCACCCTGGGAACTGTAGTTTCCTTGTGGTGCTGAACATTCTGTTGGTGGTTCCAAGTACCCAGGTGCTGGGTGAAAACTTTGATAATGAGGAGAGTTCAACATGTTTTGTGTAAGCACAGCCTGTATGTGCTGCTTGGCAGAACTCTAAGGGTGACTAAATGTGCCATTTTAAGGGTAATGGACTCAAGCAAATGACCACTTTTTCAATGACTGTAGCCATAAGCAAAATTTCAAATTCATACTGTGTATGCCCACTGGCAAGAGAACATCTCCTACTATAAGGCCATCTTGTTACAAAAGCCTTAAATATTATAGATAGTGTCTGAAGCGTGCAAAATACATCAGTAACGGAATCTGAAACGATGTCCAAAAATTCGGATTCCATTACTGATGTATTTTGCAGGCTTCTGATGCTATCTAGTAGGAAATGTTATCTTGCCAGTGGGTATATATAATATCAACTTGAAAATTTGCTTATGGCTACAGTCATTTTAAAAAATGGTAACATGCCTGATTCCTTTACTTTTGGAATTGCCAGAAACAGCAGCCCTGTGTCAAGTTCTTCCCTTCCTCTTCCATAATGTCTCACACCCCATGTCTTGAAGTCATTATGTTTATATGTTTCCCCACCCCTGCTGGACGCCATCAGCTGTAGCTGATGGTGAGAATGAGCAGAACATAAAGAGCAATGAGATCAGGATATGGGAGTAGGCAGAGGTGCACCTAGATTATTTTGAACCTGGACCGAGCCCCAGCGCCCCCCCCCCCCGCCCCGGCCACAAGTTAAGCATCATTTTTTAACATGTAGGTTCTTGAGGGCGCAGACCACACCACACAGGACAGACTACAGATGGGGAGGGGCAGGGGGTGTGGAGGCCCTGGACTTCGGCCCCGAAGTCCAGGGGTAAGAGCACCTCTGGGAGTAGGTTATATTTGCCTGATTTTATGCATCAGCTAATATTCTATCCTCCAAAAAGCCAACCCCATACATTTTGCTGGTGGATTTTATTTTCCCAGCCCACTGCCAGGGACTTTGCTTCTCTGCCACAGACTGTCCATACATACACATTTCAGAGTTACAAAGACTACTGCCTTATACTATGTCAGTTTGCCCAGTCCACAGTTGTATGTCTTTGACTGGTGGTAACTCTCTGGTGGTAACTCTGCCTGTTGGGCAGAGATCTTTCCCAGCCTCACTCCCCAAAGTCATAGGAACATAGGAAGATGTCATATACTGAGTCAGACCATAGGTCCATCTAGCTCAGTATTGTCTACACAGACTGGCAGCGGCTTCTCCAAGGTTGCAGGCAGCAATCTCTCTCAGCCCTGTCTGGAGATGCCAAGGAGATAACTTGGAACCTAGATGCTCTTCCCAGAGCGGCTCCATCCCCTGAGGGGAATATCTTCCAGTGCTCACACTTCTAGTCTCCCATTCATATGCAACCAGGGTGGACCCTGCTTAGCTAAGGGGACAATCATGCTTGCTACCACAAGACCAGCTCTCTTCCCTTTGTCTTCCCTTCTCGCCCTTTGTCTGTCTATGCTAAGGATTGAATTTCTGAATGCTCTTTATTCACAGCATGTGCACTCTCTACCACTGACATACATGGTCAATGGCCATTAGCATATATTGAGACAAGCCTTGCTTAGTGGCAGAGCACATGTTGTTTAGGCAGAAGGTCTCGGGTCCAGTTCCGGGCATCTCTTAAGGTTTTTAAAAATGATCTTAGGACTTACTTGTTCAGAGAGGCCTTTTAGTGTGTTTTACTACAGCCTGTTGGGTTTTTCATTTTAATTGGGTAGGTTTTGTTTTTGTCCTACGTTCTGTTAAATTTTATATTACTCCTCTGGTTTTATTGGTTTAAATAAAATAAAACTCTGGTTTATTTTATTTGTATTACTCCTCTGTTTTTTTTTTACCCCTGCTAACCTGGCAAAGAGGCACCTTTTAACGTGGCGGTTCTCTTTATTTAGCAGGGGGAGAGTAACTGGTACCTCCAGTGACTGTTGCTGGTGTCTATCTTATGTTTCTTTTAGATTGTGAGCCCTTTGGGGACAAAGATCCATATTATTTATTTATTATGTTTCTCTGTAAACCGCCCTGAGCCGTTTTTGGAAGGGCGATATAGAAATCGAATAAAAAATAATAATTATATTGTTGTGAGCACTCACACACCCCCAGCAGCATTTTCCTGGAGGAGCAGAATATACATATTTTAAATAAATAAAATAATCTCCAAGTACAGCTGGAAAAGACCCACCTGAAACCCTGTGGGGAGCTACTGAAAGTCAGTGCCAACAGTAGTGAGCTAGATGGTTTGATTCGGTAGAAGGCAGCTTATACCAAGCTGCCATTGATAGTTCATGGCTGAGTACAGGAACTGCCATATACTGAGTCAGACAATTGGTCCATCTAGCTCAGTATTGCCTACACAGACTGGCAGCAGCTTCTCCAAGGTTGCAAGCAGGAATCTCTCTCAGCTCTATCTTGGGGAAGCCAGGGAGGGAACTTGGAACCTAGATGCTCTTCCCAGAGTGGCTCCATTCCCTGAGGGGAATATCTTACAGTGTTCACACTTCTAGTCTCCCATTTATATGCAACCACAGTGGACCCTGCTTAGCTAAGGGGACAAGTCATGTTTGCTACCCACAAGACCAGCTCTCCTCTCTTGCCCCCAGGATTCCCCCAGTTTCCAGTCCAACCTCCTACAGATCCTGATTTTCATATTACTTGCTGTACGCTGTTTTAAACAGTAATATTTTTTGTTCCGTTGTTGCACATGATGATTTTGCAGGGACCTGGGGCTAACCCAGTTTACAAGGAATGCAACACTTTCCTTCCAATGTCTGTCCCCATCACAGGTATTGCCCTCTATCCAGGCAAGGCTGAACTGCTGACCTGCAAACGACACTACTATGATTACATTCCACCTCTGGTAAACCCGGGTCAGCCAGGAGAAATCGAATGCCCTACTCAAAGAATCAACTACACAGATCCTTTTACTAATCAGACCAAGGTAATAATTAAGCAGAGGAAAGACTGGAGTCTGTTGTCTCATTCGCAGCATTGTTGTCTAAAATCGTAGCGGAGCTGTTGCTGTGGAGTTTTTCTTGCTGTGCTGTAAGTGTTTTCCTTAAGGGTTTTTTTAAAAACATCCAGAGATGGAGAAGCTCTTATTTTGACAAGGAGTGCATTCCAGAGCCCTGGGGCAGTCTCAGCGAAAGCCCAGTCCAGAGTAGCCACCAAATGGGGAGCATAGGAAGCTGCCATATACTGAGTCAGACCATTGGTCCAACTAGCTCAGTATTGTCTTCACAGACTGGCAGTGGCTTCTCCAAGGTTGCAGGCAGGAATCTCTCTATGCTTTGGTAGTTTGTTGGTTCAATAAAAAAATCTTGTCCTATCTTGGAGAAGCCAGGGAGGGAACTTGGAACCTAGATGCTCTTCCCAGAGTGGCTCCATTCCCTAAGGGGAATATCTTACCGTGCTCACACATCAAATCTCCCATTCATATGCAACCAGGGTGTGGACCCTGCTTAGCTAAGGGGACAAGTCATGCTTGCTACCACATGACCAGCTCTCTGATCCTAATGAGCTGGTGGCAACCCTAACCAGACCTCCCCAAATGATCTTAATAGGCGGCAGTTTTCATGACAAAGGTTCATAACATTGCCCTGTGCTGAACATTGAAACTACCCTTAAAAGAATCCATCTTTAAGCCTCAATCCTGTGTACAATGTGGGTGGAGTATGAGGGGATGATCTGATGGGTCAGAGGGAATGCAAGCAGCACTCTGAACTGTGCCCCCACCCCCAGGCCCCACACTACCTGCTATGCTTAGCAGTCCATCCATCCACCTGGGCTGGAACACTCAGAGCTAAACCTGGCTGGTAGTATGTTCTTGCGGATTGGGGAGAGAGAGACTACAAAGGGAAAAACCAGACACCCACTAATGCACTTGCCACCTCACCAGTGGTGCGTGTTCCCAGTCCTCTGGCGATCAGGATACCCAACACCACGCAGTTCTCCTCCCCAGAGTCCTCATTTACACTCTCATTTTTGAGAAGGTAAGAAATAGCAGGGATCCTTTCTGAGCTCCCATTGTTTCTTACCATCTACACATCCTAGTGGCGATCACAGAAGACCTGCTTCTCTCTTAAGTCTTCTGACTGTGTGCAAGAATAGGGTCTGAGGGAAGAGATGGGATTGGTGGCAACCACAACTAATGGCAGGCTAGTGAGCTAATCCTAAATTTGTGGACCCCTGGGAAAAGCTGTGGACAGGAGTACACAGTACTCCTTGCCCATTTAGACCTTTAAATTGTACTCCTTAATCCTGACTTCACATGTAAATGTAGCAGAAATGCATTTACCATGGGGTTGCCCCATGCAGCTTGGGCCTTAGAGGAGATGGCAACTTATGCTAAGACAGGAGTAAAATTTTAAATGGGACAGGGCTGTTTAGAACCATGGTTTATGTCATTGAACCATGGTTAGTTTGTATCTCTGGACCCATACTGGTCAACAAACTGGTTTATTTTGGGCAAGCTACAGTTGACTGCCCAAAATTTGAAGATGTTTGGTTTGTCCTAACCATGTTCTCATGTGTGAACCTACAACCATGGTTTTATCTTGGTTTGTTCCATTAGCTCCATCCTCACAGGGGATAAAGGGAGACAAGCCTAGATTCGGGGAAGTAAGGAAAATCAACCACTTTGTTTGTTTGTTTGTTTGTTTAACATATTTATATACCCAAAACATGAGTCTCTGGGTGATTTAAAATTAAAATCATTTAAACATTGAATCAATTAAACAACTAAAATCATGTAAACAAATATTAAAATCATTTAAAACCCAACCTTAAAAATATCAAAACTATAAATCTAATTAAAAGCCTGGGTGAATAAATGTCTTCAGTGCCTTTTTAAAAGTTGCCAGAGATGGAGAGGCTCTTATTTCAATAGGGAACACATTCCAAGGCCCAGGGGCAGCAACGGAGAAGGCCCATTCCCGAGTAGCCGCCAGACGAGTTGGCAGCAACCGCAACCGAACCTCTCCAGATTATCTTAACAGGTGGTGGGGCTCATGGTGAAGAAAACGTTCTCTTAAATACCCAGGGCCTAAGCTGTTTAGGGCTTTATAGGTAATATCCAGCACCTTGTATTTTGCCCGGAAACGTATCGGCAGCCAGTGTAGTTCTTTCAACACAGGAGTTATATGGTCTCTCCGAGATGACCCCGAGACCAACCTGGCTGCTGCATTCTGGACCAACTGCAGTTTCCGGACTACATGCAAAAGCAGTCCCACATAGAGCATGTTGCAGTAATCCAGCCTAGAGGTTACCAGCATATGTACCACCATTTTGAGGTTGTTCATCTCAAGAAATGGATGCAGTTGGAGTATCAGCTGAAGCTGATAAAAAGCACATCTGGCCACTGCCTCAACCTGGGACACCAGGGAGAGGTTTGGATCCAGAAGCGCCCTCAGATTGTGTACCTGTTCCTTCAAGGGAAGTGTGACCTCATCCAGAACTGGTAGATCAAAATCATTATTGTTTTAGTGGTTTGTTTTTAGTTGTAAACCGCCCTGAGCCATTTTGGAAGGGCGGTATACAAATCAAATACATAAAATAAATAAATAATAATCTCCTGAGTTCTGACTCCGCACAATAAGTACCTCAGTCTTATCTGGATTCAGTCTCAGTTTGTTATCCTTCATCCAGCCCATTACTGCCTCCAGGCAGGCATTTAGGAAGGTTATGCCTTCACCTGATGATGTTGACATAGAGAAATAGATTTGGGTGTCATCAGCATATTGATAACACCCTGCACCAGATCTCCTGATGATCTCTCCCAGCAGTTTCATGTAGATGTTTAACAGCGTCGAAGACAATATGGAGCCCTGAGGGACACCCTACAAAAGTTCAGATTTTGAAGAACAACAGTCTCCAAGAGACACTATCTGGAATCTGCCTGTGAGATAGGAGTGGAAGTACTGCAAAGCAGTGCCTCCCACCCCCAATCCCCTCAGACATTCTAGAAAGATACTATGGTCGATAGTATCAAAAGCCACCGAGAGGTTCAAAAGGACCAACAGAGTCACACTCCCTCTGTCAATTCCCAGTTGGAGATCATCCATCAGGCCAACCAAGGCAGTCTCCACCCCATAGCCCACCCAAAAGCCAGTTTGAAATGGGTCTAGATAATCAGTTTCCTCCAAGACCGCCTGGAAGGTTGGAGACAGGTCTGTAATTGCTTAACTCTGAGGGATCCAAGGCAGGCTTTTTCAGAAGCGGTCTCATGATTGCCTCCTTAAGTCAAGGAGGCATCCTGCCTTCCCTCAGAGAAGCATTTATAATCTCTGCCAGGCCCTCAACAACAGCTTCCCTGCCAGATATTATAAGCCATGTCTGGCAAGGATTGAGAGGGTAGGTGAAACAAACCAAGGCTGGATTATTGTTTGTGTTGTGCCAGTCCAAGTTAAATATTCATGGTTCTGCATGACAGCTGAACTTGCCTGTAGTGCTGTACAATAATACTGCTATCCCACCCTCTTTCTTGTGTTCATAGAAATATGCTGTAATCGTTAAAGGACCTGAGGATGTGAAGAAGCGAGAACTGGTGTTCATGCAGTTCCACCTCAATAAGACAGACCAGGATTTCAATGCAATAGACTACCTTCTCTTCTCCTCTTTCAAGAACTTCCTCAACAGGTACAGCATAATTTCCATTCAAGTAAAAGGTGGAATCCTTTTACTTGGATGCGTCCTTGAATAGTGAGTCCCCTCAACCCTATCAAAGATGCACCAGGCCACTTCCGTTGGGCTCTGATGAGCATCGCAGTACAGATAGGGTTGTATGCTTGCATTGGCTGCACATGTGTGAAGAGGAGTTGTGGTCACAATGCATCTCTAGCTTGGCCTTCCTAAAGGAGCCCAGCTGGGAATGCCAGGTTCTTTTCTCCCATTCCCCCATTTTATCCTTGCAACAATCCTGTGAAGTAGGTTAGGATCAGAGAGAGAGAGAGACTGGCCTGAGACGACCCAGTGAACTTCTGTGCTAAGTGGGAATTTTGAACTGGTCTCACTGCTCCTAGTGTAACTATTACACAATACTGAAATGCAGCTCTCTTGCTGAATTGGGCTGATAGACAAATATAGGTTTATCTGTAAAAATAACAGAGGGATACAGGGCTGCCTGGATGGATGGATCTCCTACCCCACCCCCCAAATCCCCACTTCCTTGTAGGAAATCGCATGGGGCCATAGCTCAGTGGTAGAGCATCTGTTTGCATGCAGAAAGTCCCAGGCCCAATCCTGGGAATCTCCAGCTAGGGCTGGGAGAGCTGGTCTAGTGGTAGCAAGCATGACTTGTCCCCTTAGCTAAGCAGGGTCTGCCCTGGTTGCGTATGAATGGGGACTTGATGTGTGAGCACCGTAATGATTCCCCCTCATTGGATAGAGCCACTCTGGGAAGAGCATCTAGGTTTCACGTTCCCTCCCAGGCAGCATCTCCAAGATAGGGCGGAGAGAGAGTCCTGCCTGCAGCCTTGGTGGAGAAGCCACTGCCAGTCTGTGATGACAATACTGAGCTAGATAGACCTATGGTCTGACTCAGTATATGGCAGCTCCCTATGTTCCTATGTTCCCCAAAACCTTGGAGAGCTGCTGCCTGGCAGTGTCGACAAACCCAAGCTAGATGAACCAATGGATCTGATTTGGGGTAAGGCAGCTTTCTGTGTCCCTGAGAAGGTAAAGGAGGCTTCTAGCTGGAGGATTCCCCCCCACCTGCCAAGCTGCCCAGGGATGGTTCCATTTCCTGTCCTGATCCCTGCTAACCTAAGAGGTCAGAAACCAGAATTATAAGTGCTGGTGTGAGTGGTACATATCATACCATGGCTGGTTGTGCAAAAATCTGGATTTTTGTTGTTGTTCCTCTGCAGTCAATTTTTTTCCTTCCACTTGTATCAATTCATAGTAGCTCTGCTATGTGGCATCTTCCTACTAAAAGTCTTGAGCATTGCAGTTCAGTGATGGTATGGACTCATATGCTTTATGAACTGTAATTCCCAATGTTTCCTATGGGTGGCCGGGAAAGAATGACTATTGACTCTGATTATTTAGGAACATAGGAAAGTTTCCAGGTCCGGGAAAGATCCCTGCAGGGGTGTAACTATAATAGGGCAAGGGGAGACAGTTGTCTGGGGGTCCACTGCCTTGGGGGTGGGGCCCAGAGGCACATCACATGACCGACTCCCCCAGCCGCGCACCCGCCCCAGCTTCCTTCAGTTGTATTCATCCTCCAAAATTGATGTGAGTCTTAAGACCTGGAGCTACCAGAACAGCATGTCTTTCTCTAGTACCATTAAATGACTGCATCGTCCACAATTTACAAAACCTTTAAAAAAATAATTTAGGCTAGGATGATGTTCTATTGTGGCACATAGGTTATATATAAAAATTTTATTATGCTTTTTGTTACCACTATTCAGCCTCATTTACGATTTCTTTACTTCATGAGCTGAGCTTCAATGAGGGGAGGGCATTTTAAAATCTTGTCTCTGGGCCGACTCCAACCTTGCTACGCCCCTGGATCCCCATCTGAAATCCCAGTGAAATCCCACTGGCAAGCAATGCAGGCAATCCTGGACTGATTCAATAAAAAGCAACAGTCTGTATGTTCATGTTCAGGATGTACACCTGAGCAGTGTTGTCTCTAAGGCGTGTGCACATGTGTGCGCTCATAGGTTTCTAGATGTCCGCTCCGTTAATTTTAGATCCCGCTCAGGTTGAATCAGGAAGGCCCCATTCTGAATGCAGGTGTGCACACACTGCCTTGATTCTGCCGCCCAGAACAAAACTCATTCCACACACACATTTGAAAAGAAGAGAGAGAGAGAGAGAGAAAACACTGCCCCTGATCCCGAGAACTACATGCCTAGCTATGCACACACAGCATCCCCCTCCTCCCAGAAGTAGCAGCTCACCATGCTGCCTCCAATGCCATAAGTACATAGGAAGCTGCCTTATATCGTGTCAGAACATTGGCCCATCTAGCTCAGGATTATCTACTCTGACTGGCAGCATCTTCTCCAAAGTTTCAAGCAGGAGTCTCTCCCATCCCTACCTGGAGGAGATGCCAGGGACTGAACCACCTAGGACCTTCTGCGTGCAAAGCAGGTGATCTACCACTGAGTTACGGTCTCACCCCCATTTAAGCCTGTGGTATAGATGTGGCCCTTGTGGCTTATGCTTTTAGTATCTCACTAGGTAGCACAAGCAGCCATGTCGCAGTTTGCTGCCAGTGAATCTTAATTGTGGAGGGGAACACTCCATGCATTCACACATGATTACTTGCACTGTAGGAAATCAAGCAGGATTTGTTGTCTCCGTAGAAGGAGAAATTCCTCCCTTCTACATACCACAGCATACGATACCTTTAGACAGGCTGCTACATGAGCCAACAACTAGGCTACAAATGTTTTGCTTGAGACTCCACATCTAAGTGAATTCTGGGTAATTGTCTGTTCAGAAGCTTTCCATATAAATTAAGCTTAGCGTGAATCATACTCTAGACTCTGCACTTCTTTTTCTTTGGGCTCTTCACATAGCATACTTGGCTGCCTTGGGAACCCACAATTAGCCTGAGTATGGAAAGGCTTTCAAAATGTTGTGGGTAAGATTTAATAATTAAGAGGCCCAGCCAGGGCTGGTAATGGAGCTAAAAACCCTTGCAGGCAGTCTTGTGGAAAAGCATTTATTCCAGCTTAATCATATTTCCATCAGAAACCAACTTGAGTAAATCACTTCCGTGGAAATTAAAGCAGGGAGGAATCTGGAAGCAACCACTTTGCAGTACTATTAAACAAAGGGCCTTTCCAGATGAAATGGACCACCATTATTCAATTGTTGGTGAGAGTTCAAATGTCTGGCTTCAAGGAAGCACTTCTGTTGCTGAGGTAAATCTATTTTTCCTAGTTCAGGAACATTTCAGTAAGTGGATGGTGGGAAGCAGCAATCTTTCTTCCCACTTTCCATTTATTGCTTTCATCTGCAACTGTCCATAAGGACCCACAGGACAGTGCCTGTGACATGCAACGATACCATCGTGGGCTAAAAGGATGAATGGTTTGACTCCATAGTAGGCCTCTTCATACGTTCATCACTGTGAACAAGTGATGGTGATTGGTTCCTCGTGCCTATATAAAAGTATTGTTACGGTTTGCATTTCAATCTTTAGAGGCGATATGCTTCTCCACTACTACACGTGTGGGAGCGTTTGTCTAGCTCCCTCGGTTGTTTTTTCTTCCTCTCTGCCTTTTAGAAAGCTAGAGTTTCTGCTTTTTGAAAACAAAGAGAACATGACCCTTTCCCTTGTGCTGCCTTTCATCCTACCTCTCCCACAAGCTGCTCCGGAACCTATTGGCACCGTGTCCACGGCTGATTGGGATTCCTGTTAAAAATTGCTGACCGCTGTTAACTGCAATGCACTACTCTTTAACAGTGCTGGCAATGATTCCCGATATAGTGCACCCTCTGCCAAGAAAAAACACCCACCCGCCCCCTTCAATGGGCATTTCATCATGCAAAGCAGGGTCTTGTACCTGGTCTCCTAACCTCCCTAGAAAGGTTTGCTGTGCAGGCACGGCCAGCTCCATGTTTGTGTTGGCCTTTGGGCAAGAGACTTGCAGGGTTCTCTTTCCCAGCCATGAGATCCAACCCACCCACCAGTAAATGTTGCCACCCACTCACTGCTGTAGCTCACTCTGCCTCTCAGTGGCCTCCCAAGCAGCCAGGAGGAGGGTTCGCTTTGGGACTGTCCTCGGCTCTTCAGCCATCCATGAGCCCTGCAAAACCATCCCATCTTTTCCCAACTGCCAGCATTGGCCATATGTGCTATGCCCTATTAAGGTCGGGGGTTGCGGTAGTACAAAACCGGCAATTGGACCCAGCTCATCTTTACTGCTTCAGCAGTGCCAGCCCAAGGGGCCATGTGGCAGCAGAGACAGATGATTCAGCTGTTGTTATTGGCTCAGCTTATGATAGGAGACTCATGGTGCTGATTAAATGGAATTACTTATTTGTCAGCATGTACATCTGTCAGAAAAGGCCTAATATAGGAGTTATGCTTAAATGTCTTGGAAGGACCCAGAGTGGAAAATCTAGTTAAGATGTCAGGAAATCTTTCAGTAGCACCCTCTGGCCTCCCCCCTTTTTGGGTGTGTTTAGTTAAATCTCGCCCCAAACAGATTTGCAGAGACTGCAGGGGTTGATTTGTGGCTTATGGGGTCAAATCTTGCTTTTTATGAACTAGAGGAGTCTGCACAAACTACCAGACACCGCCATTCTTTGCTGCTTAGCCATTGGAATGCTGATTTCTAGTTCCACCAATAATAGGTTATTCAAAGAATATGTACTGGGACCTCAAAGGACGACATTCAGTTTTATACTCCTACTTTTACTAAAGTTAACTGGAACAAATTGACCCTTTTAAACTAAAGCTTCATAGTACACTTGTCAAAGCCATTCCGTTGCTCCACTGAAGATATATTCTCCCCTCATTAACCCCTGCTAACTGGGCCAAGGGGCACCTTTTTTTAATGTGAGTCTCTTTATTTAACAGGGGGAGAGAAACTGGCCCTATCCACCCCCAGCACAGTACCTGCAGTGAGGTACTTATGGTTATCTTATGGTTTATTTTTAGACTGTGAGCCCTTTGGGGACAAGGATCCATCTGATTTATTTATTTATTATTTCTCTATGTAAACCTCTTTGGAAACTTTGGTTGAGAAGCGGCATATAAATGCTGTTATTGGAAACTAGCATATCCCCGTATGCCTTTGCATCTAAATTGCAACCAAAGCCACACTGTACCAGTGACTGAATGATTGTATATACAGTATGCCCATGGCTTTTACCGTGGGTGGTAGCTGCCGACATAGCTCATGGCCTGCATAGCTTGTCTGCTTTCCATCTGCACCAGTTGGCAGCTTGGCCCTGCCCGGCCCTGGGACCTTGTGCAGGCAAAGCAAAGGCCCTACCACGGAGCCAGCCCCCTCCCGCTCCAAGCTTGCTTAAGCAACCCAGGCACCCCCTCAAGTAAGTTTGGGAGAGGGGCCATGGCTCAGTAGCAGCCTGCACAAGATCTCAGGCCAGGCAGGGCCGGGCATTTGTAAGCAGAGAGAGATGCTGCCAGTCAGTGTAGCTCAGGGCTGCTCAACTCTGGCCCTCTTGCAGACATTGGCCCACCATTCCCATGATCCCTGGCTATTGGCCACTGTGGCTGGGGATTATGGGAGTTGTCGTCCAAAAACAGCTGAGGGGGCTAAGTTGAGCAGGCCTGGTGTCAATAATACTGAGTGCATCGCCTTAAGTAGTGCAGTGGGAAAATGCTTGATTAACAAGCAGAAAGGTGGTTGCCGGTTTGAATCCCTGCTGCTACTATATCGGGCAGCAGCGATATAGGAAGATGCTGAAAGGCATCCTCTCATACTGTGCCGGAGGAGGCAATGGTAAAACCTTCCTGTATCCTACCAAAGAAAACCCCAGGGCTCTGTGGGCACCAGGAGTCTAAATCGACTTGACCACGGCACACTTTACCTTGAGCCGGATAGAAGGTGAGCCTCGGTAGAAAGCAGTATTCTGCATTAAATGGAATCCTATCATTGTGAAGTGGGAGTGGAGAGCTTGAAGACTCACAGGGAGCTTGAACTCACAGGGAGCACCCCTGGCTGTAGAGGCCGCCCCATTCATCGCACCCAGCTCCTCCAGGGCATCTTTTGGCACATGCAAAGCTGACACCAGTTCCAGGTGACAACTTTGTGAGCTCACCGGGCTCACAGAAATGCACAAGGAGTGCCTTCCTCAGGCTCCTGGAGTCCAAGCAAGCAAAATCTATGTTGAAACCTCAGGCATAAGCACGCATGCGCACACACCTGTCCCACCAAAGCAAATCGACCTAGCAGAACATTTTGATCTTCTTAAATTTCTGATAGTAACATTTGCTCTCCCTGCTGCAGTCCAAACAAATCGGAGTTCATGAAGGCGTGCGAAAGCTCCTACTCCAGCTGGAAGTTCTCCGGCGGTTTTCGAACCTGGGTCAAAATGTCTTTGGTGAAAACGAAAGAAGAGGATGGCAGGGAGACAGTTGAATTCCGACAGGAGGTAAATGAGTTGCTCTCCTGAGGCTCCCTGACTGCGGTAGGCAACCAAGCACAGCTGTCATTGCTGGCGGAGGAGTTCGTGTCAGCAGGGTTGCCTCTGCTACAGTCATGCTTTGCTACCAGGGCAGGTGGGGTGGGGGGACACACTAAAGGTTGATCAGATTGACAGAAGATATATAGCACACTGTTGTGATTTCATGACAATTCATTCTTGCCCCTTCTCGTGTGCTCCCTGCTTTCTCAAGCAATGAGTTTTGGGGCAACACTGCAAAGCTTAGGTTTCTTTGGATAAGATGACATTGGAGATTTAACGGTGGTGTTATGAGCACCTTTTCTTTATAAACAGACAAGCAGAACAGGTTGGAAGCAGGGAAACTAACACAGGTAGCAGGAGAGCTGGTCTTGGGGTAGCAAGCACGACTTGTCCCCTTAGCTAAGCAGGGTCTGCCCTGGTTGCATATGAAAAGGAGACGATGTGTGAGCACTGTAAGATATTCCCTTCAGGGGATGGAGCCACTCTGGGAAGAGCATCTAGGTTCCAAGTTCCCTCTCTGGCATCTCCAAGAGAGGGCCGAGAGAAATTCCTGCCTGCAACCTTGGAGAAGCTGCTGCCTGTCTGTGTAGAGCTAGATGGACCAATGATCTGACTCAATATATGGCAGTTTCCTATGTTCCTATGACCACTACTGCCACATCAGTTTCCAAAAGCAACTGTTGCACCCCAGTTTTAGCCAGCTCCACTGAAAAGCTCTGCTCTCCTGACCTTCAAGCTGCAGCTAATGGTGCTTTGCTCCTGCCACTCACAGAAGGCCATGACATCCCACATGCCCAAGAAAGATTCCTAGCTATTAAATACTAAGCCGTTCAATAAGGGCCCTGCTCAGCCTCTCAGGCAAAACTGTAGTAATAAGCTGGTTCATAATCAACAGCCAAATGGACACAGAGACTCACATAGTGCTTCAGTGGCTTGTTTCTGCTATCAAAACATTCTTGTAAAAAAGCAGCTAAAGTAAGTGCATGGGGCTGCCTAGGTGTCCTCTTGAGGCTGAGGAAGAGAAGACGTGTGGGAATGGGAGGGAGAGCTGGTGTTGTGGCAAGCATGAATCAGCACAGTCCAACCCAGATTTGCATTTGCACGGCAAGATATTCCCTTTAAAGGATAGGGCTGCTCTGGGAAGAGCACTTGCATGCTGGAGGTTCCAAGTTCCCTCCCTGGCATCTCCAAGATAGGACTATCTTGGACTAGCCCTTTGGGAATAGAGATCCGTCTTATTTATTTATTATTTCTCTGTGTAAACCGCCCTAAGCCATTTTTGGAAGGGCAGTATAGAAATTGAATGAATGAATGAATGTAGTAATAATAGTACTAATAATATAAAGCCTGTAACCTTGGCAAAGCCGCTGCCAGTCGGTATAGACAATAGTGGGTGAGATGGGCCAGTGGTCCGGTTCCTAAGAGGTATCTTGGATTCTCAGGTAAGGTTCATGGTTTGATTTGATTGGGTTTTCAGGAACTCTATGCAAGAAAGTACAACTCCTAAGTGAGCAGTTGGGTTACCTTCAACCAGACAAGGGTGGGGGCAAGTTCCAAAAACCACCTCCACCCCCCAGAGGTCCCACTGAACCTTGATATCATATTATGTCATAAACGTACCTGTTGGAAAGGTTCTTCTGCTACTTGCATGCTGCAAGGTAGCAATGAGCATGCATCAAAGCACTGGCTGCTTCACAGGCCGGGTTCTTTTCCACTGCAGCTGGCTCTCTCCCTGCTCCTGTCACCAGACATCCACTTTGTCTCTGGCCAAATTTGCCAATGGGAAGGGAGATTGCTGTTGCTAGCGCAGCAACACAGAACAGAGGCCAGCATGGAAAGTTGCCATTGCTTGGATGCATGTTTAACATGCTTCTATACTGCCTGTCATGTGCATCCCTAGGTGGTGTACATAAATTAAAATACAATATAAAAACAGGATAAAATGATTAACAATTACGGGATAAAAGTAATTAAGAGCCTGAGAAAACAGGTGTGTCTTAAGGGTCTTTTAGGGATGTGGGGAGTGGGGCCAGTGAGCAGGGGGCAGGAAAGCACAGGGAGGAGTGGCAGCAGCAGGCAGGTGACACCCCTAGTGGAAAAAGGGACAAGGGACAACCCCATGGCTCACTTGCCAACTGAGGCAGTCGCCTCACATGGCCTCATGACAGAGCTGCCCCTATATAAAGGATCAGAGCAGTGTTGACATAAAGACACATTTGAAAGTAGTTTACAGAATAACCTTCCCGGTAGAAAACACTCAATACAACCTAGACTAGCTGAGCATTTGAAGAACATAAGGTCCGTGTTAACATATAACATGCAGACACATTTAGAAATGAAGCTTTCTGCAAAATTAGTAAATGGATAGCATTACACCATATCGTGTGTGTGTCTGGGAGCAGATACCTGGTTTACAAGCCACATGTACTTTAGTTCTTCTCTGTAACATATTTGGAGGGAATGATTTGCTTCTTTGCAAGGACATTTTCCTAACCTGCATCCCTCTTTCCCGAAGGAGTTGTAGTGCACAAAGCAAAGACGACAGGTGCAGAGAACACTTGAGATTGTGAAATCGCTCTTATTTTTGTTCACCGAGGATCAGGTCTACCACATCTAGTTTGCTGGGTGGGGTAGAATCACTAATGCACAACTCTTGGTATATTTTGTTTTGGAGTTTTCTTCAGATGTTGGGGGAGGGGGTGTACTCTGGAGCTGCCTACATGATTATAATGGCAAATTTCTCCTTGCCGTTCTATAGATCAGTGTGATTAACTATGTTGCACGAACAGAACCTGGAGGCAACCAACTGTTTTTTGTGGTATTTGAATGGAAAGATCCTTTCATTCAGGAAGTTCAAGACGTGAGTAAATGTAGGGCAACTTCTTCTTCCGGGCATTTAAGCCAAATGGCATGATGTATCATTAGAACTTAACCTCTTCTTGGTGATGTTCAAGTTATAGAAAAGCATGCAGGGCCACAGTTGGCTTCCTGATAGAGCACATGCTTTACATGGGTAAGGCTCTTGGTTCAACCCTTGGTATCTTTGGTTAAAGGCCCTCAGACAGCTGGATGAGAAAAACCTCTTCACAACTTAGGTCCCTCAACTGTTTTTGGACTACAACTCCCACAATCCCAAGCCACAGTGGCCAATAGCCAGGGATTATGGGAATTGTAGGTCAACAGCTACAGGAGGGCCAAGGATGAGCAGCCCTGGAGGCCTTGACATCACAAAAGTGTTAAAACAAGTTTGCCTTTTAAAAAGCTATGTCGTCACAGGTAGCCACATCTTATCATCGCTGCTATTTTGTGCATGGAGCACTACAAGTATACAAACGTTTGCTCTCATTGGCTAACATCCAGACTGACAAAGCACCAGTGCTATGGAAGCAGCACTGATGAGGTAGCATTGCTTCTGAAGTTCCATATGAATGATGCAGCAGGCTGCACAGCCCTCAGGAACATTTTTGTGTAACCCAGAACAAGTAATTGAAATTTGCTGCCACCACTCCCCCCGTCCACTGGATGATGGCCGATACTTGGTAACCAAGGAACAGTCAAAATATCTCACAATAAGAAGAATCAAACATGTATTTCTATGAAGAAAAATATATATTTCAACTGCAAACTTAACATTTAAATCATGAGTTTGTTGTTTCTCTCTGTAGATTGTCACTGCAAATCCCTGGAACATGATTGCTCTGCTTTGTGGCATTTTCTTAGCTTTATTTAAAGCAGCTGACTTTGCCAAACTCAGTGTGAAATGGATGATAAAAATCCGCAAACGACATCTCAAGAGACGAAGTCAAGCCCTTAACCACATAAGCTGAGGAGTGAGCACTACTGAATGTTCTGGAATACACTGAAGAATACAAATGACAAGACTAAACCAATACAGAAGCCATTGACATGCCCACAGAAACTGCATTGATACGACTTGCTTTGTCAATGCACCAACACTTGAAATTTCAGAAATCTAAATCCATGCTCTTTTTAGAACATGAGCATCTTCACTAAGCTATTGGTAAGTGGTAGGGAGGTTTTTGGAACAGTATTTAACCTCTTGAAGCAGAGGTCATGGCCAGTATGGAAGGGCAAAGTAGGGGTGTGCTCAGAACTGAACCACCGGTCCATGCAAGCCAGTTCAGTTGAACCCAGCCAGTGATCCAGTCCATTTGGTTGACCCAGTTCAAGGGCTATGCTTGTAAAGGGGAATCCAGTGATAATTCCCCTTTACAAGCAAAGGGGGAACCCTGCAGGGTTCCCTAAGGGTCGCAAGTTGGCGAGAGGGCACCTTAACGGCTTTGGTGGCTCCTCTAAAATCCATCCGCGCTCCCCCACCAGCAGTGCAGGTCAGCAGTGGGCCAGTTCTGGCCTCCATGGAGGCCAGAAAGGTTTTAAGGGCGGGGGGGGGCGGCGGCAGTGAGAAGGACACCTTACTAGCTTTGGCAGTGGCTTTAACCCCCCCCCCCGCGCGCTCCCCCACCCCAGCAGCGCAAGCTGGAACGGGAGCACCAGCAAGGCTTGGAGGAGCTGCTGCCACCAAATTGCCCTCCCCCCCCCCAAAAAAAACCCCCTTTAAAATGCAGGTTTCCCCTTTGCTTGTAAAGGGGAATCCTCATCAAATTTCACTTTAGAAAGGTAGCCCTTGAACTGGGTTGAAACTGCCTTTTTTGAGCCTGGTCTTGTCCAAGTTTGAACCGGGCTAGTTCAGATCAAACCCAGTTCTATTTGAACTGGTTCTGCACACTCCTAGTAGTGAAGTAAAAGTGGGTCTTAGAAAAACATTCCTGCACAAGTTAAGATGGCGTTGTCTTCGTCATGGAGTCCAGAACTGTAATGAACTTAGTTCATCCTGTTACCTTCCCAAGGCATAGGTTTGCTCCTGAATTCAGATCTCTGAGAAGAAACCCCTGCTCTGAGACCCTAAAGAGATAACAGCTTTAAGACAAGCTGCCACTTGGAATGGACAGTACACTATTGGCCTGATTCAGAAGGTACCATGTTACAGAAATATTCTAGGGATAGTTCTGTCAAGCAGGTAGACCGCAAGGGGTAAAAATGCATTACTAGGTTAGACTAGGAAAGGTCTGTACTAATTGTACCTTGGATTCATGCTGAGGCAGATGAGTTTGGTCAAAGCTGGTTTTCCAGCTGCATTGTGTCGGTAGCAGTCTTTCCCTTCACTATTCCTGCCAGAAGTCCAGTCTCAGCTGCAATCCCTGTCCCTCAGGTGTTTGACCTATAATTGGCTCAGGAATGCAGCAGACCTAAAATGGCTGTGTCATCAGAGGAGTGAATGGTCAAAGAACCTCTCTCTGCAGAATTGAGCACTGAAATGCTTATCATCAAACATTCTTATTTGGCTAAAATGCATTAGGTTGTGTTTTGAAACTTTTTTTCCTTCAATAAAGTTACATCTGTCTGAACATTCAACTTGTTAAACTATTTCTACTAACCAAACTGGAAAGGTCTTCCAACTTCCTTCCTACCTTTATATAGATATAGCAAGTTTACAGGGTATAGATAGATACTAATAGATAATGGAAGTTGTGCCACAGACTTCAACAGAAGCAAGCTTTGTCCTCAAGGTTAGCAAGTACTAGACCAGGGATGTCAAACTGTGGCCCTCCAGCTGTTGGCCTACAACTCCCATCATCCCCAGTCACAGTGGCCAGTAGACAGGGATGATGGGAGTTGAGGGCCAACAACAGCTGGAGGGCTGCAGTTTGACATCCCTGTTTAGACTTAACATCTGGTCCTAATTGGCACCAGAATAAATGTAAGCACAACAGACATTTTGCCTAAATCCAGAGAAACGTTTTGAATTATCATGGCTGTAATTTTATCAAAACTGTCAGAACATCACTAAACATCCCCAATACAAAATCCAATGTACACAAGGAGCCTCTTTGTGAATTTGATATGAATAGGCATTCAGTCACCCAGAAGAGTTATATATCCAATTGCTTCTCTGTCACCTGGGTTCAACAGAATATCATGGGACAGTCTGGCATCACCTCAATGATTTCACCAAATAATGGGAAAGCACATGATGAAGCCACCTCGCTGAAGCTAGGTTTAGGTCTAGTCAGCCTCTGGATGGGCACTGCCAGGGAACCCCATGTAAGCCACACCTTGAGTGACATAGTGGAAGAAAGGCAGGATGTAAATATAATAAATTAGCCCAGGTGCACCTGATTCTGTGAAGGATGAGACTACTGTGAAGCATGTCACAACTACCACTTTCTGTAGATGTGAAGCCATAACCACAGGATTGAAGAAGCACAGAACAGATTCTTGGACAACTGAACTTCATGCGGACCTCAGTGTACCAGAAGAGATACATCAGTAGTTACAATAATGTGAACTGTAGAACCAAAATGCTAGCTTTGCAAATTATTGTCATAATGTTGCTATTAGATTTCACTTACGTCCCAGTGCTAAACAAGCCAGAATTTTTATCCAGTAACATCCTAGTTTGTTTGTGGCATCTGCTTCTACCCTGCATCAGAAGATAATACTAATGCCTGATTAGAACTCTTTTACCAGAGTGGGACACTAAAACAAGGTACCAACTTAAAACTATCACAGCATGATTTGAGAACCAAGAGTGAATGCACATGGCAGTTACAAACCAGTGGCCCAGTTCAGACAACACGCTAATCCTCAGGAGAGGAGAGCTGGTCTTGTGGTAGCAAGCATGATTTGTCCCCATAGCTAAGCAGGGTCTGCCCTGGTTGCATATGAATGGGAGACTTGATGTGTGAGCACTGCAAGATATTCCCCTCGGGATGGAGCTGCTCTGGGAAGAGCAGAAGGTTTCAAGTTCCCTCCCTGGCTTCTCCAAGATAGGGCTGAGAGAGAGATTCCTGCCTGCAGCCTTGGAGAAGCCGCTGCCAATCTGTGAAGACAATACTGAGCTAGATAGACCAATGGTCTGAGTCAGTATATGGCAGTTTCCTATGTACAACTCACCTAACGTCAGCATTCCTCACTGTCAGAATGCAGGAAAATCCCACAACTGAGGTTCTGTTGCCACCTTCAAACCCAGGATTGAACCCTTGGTTTGAAGTTAGGTAGCTTGCTGAGTTCTGTTGACCCCATTGTGTCATTCACATGCAGCAACCACAAGCATGTCCCCTCATAACGGGCAATAGTTACTGGGCAAGTGACACACTCTGTGGCAGTGGGATTGCAAGTGGAGACAATACAACTGCAGGTGTCGTATGGTATGATTCTTGGCTTTCAAGGTTAATCTCAGGTAAACCTACCCTCCATTTTCACTGGTTGTTTGATTGGGCCCTGTATAGTTCAGGAATCATACTCCAAGCCTAAACTTGAATCAGAAATGTTATCCATTAGTGTGTGTTCAAGGCCAATCCTATTCTAAAGGCAAGTTACCTAGATAATTCCAAGAAACTAGTTTGAAATACTTGCAATAGTAAAAAACAAAAATGGCAAACTGCATTGTCAGTTTTATACACTTGTTCGCTTTCAGTTTAGAATCCCATTGTGTGCATTTAGCCAGGTACTAATTAGCTGGCAGCACAAAAATGTGGTTTCTCAAACAGAGCGATTTATCCTCAGCTTCTACCTCTGAAGTCTCACACTCACCATGAAGTTCAGCTCCCACATAAGAAAGGCCTCTTAAGAGACCAATTGCCTCAGAAGCATTCTTGATCAAATTTCACACGCCCAAAGTAAAAGAATAAAGCTTCTGGGGACAATAGATTTTGGAAGGTGAGGTGGGTTTGTGACAAGCTGTATTTAGGGTACCATTTGGAAGTTTCTGCATTGCCCCGATTTCTCTTCCAGACAATACACTAGATCAGAATTCCAAAAGCAACAGGCAGAGAGGGCAAAAATAATAATAAATGCAACAGGAGAGCTGGTCTGGAGCTTAACGGATCCACTTGAATGAAGAAAGCTACTATTCTGTATTAGACTCCTGCCACCTACTGATGAGGACTGGTTAAACATTGAGTCCTTGACAACTCAATTCATATGAAACATGACTGAAGCCCAATTGCCTCATGACACTAACATGAGTTGTCTGTTGCTATGCCCATATGAATCCATACTGCATATAAAGCCCATTTCCATAGATCTGTAAAAATGCAACAATGTGTTCAGTTCTTAACTAAAAAACATATGAACATATTACCTGCTTTCAACACTGTGTTTTAGGCAAAGATGTCAATAGAACAAGACTAATGACAAAGAATGCAGAATGTTTTTCTTCACATCTTAAATTCCCTATACGAAGGGTAATTTGAAAACTAGACCAGAGACTAATCTACATCCAATTTTTTTCCCCAATTTCTCTCCCTCTTAGTTTGACAGCAAATGTTTGATTTAGTCCTGCACTTTTAATGGCTTCAGCATTCATTAATGCTGCATTTGTCTGAACTCCTTTCTAGAGAACTCGTCAAAGTCAACCTTTTCTTCAGCATGGTTTTAACTACAAAGATGGTAATATACAGCACTACATACAAACATAAAGACTTTATTGAATGCTGCTCAATCCCTCAGTCTTTCAATACAAAAACCATTTTCCACACAATTGCAATTTAAGAGACTGGAATGGTACTCTGATGGAAAGATCTGCAAAAAAACCCCCCACCTGATCAAGTAAAAACAGACAAGACTTCTATAGTTAGCTTTTCCCATCATAAAGAACAAGCACACTGCATTCTCCTTAAAATGAAACAAGGAACTGTTTGTCACATAGATGGTTCATTCCTGGACAGGAATTGCACAACCCAAGCCACCAATCTTGCAGAATCCATTCTAATGAAAACTGCCATGCTATGCTCTGTTCTGCAACAGCTCCAGAGCTAAATTAGGAGCTTCGCTGACAGGCTCAAAAGGAAGCTCCATCCTCAGATATAGGATCTGTAGCATAACTACTGAATGCTCTACTAAAGGGGCAGATATGAAGGATAAGGGGGAGCAAGGCAACTGTTCAGTGGAAGTTGATGTGAAGTCTCCAATTGGGTACAGAATACATTTGTGCTGGATTGTGTTTTTAACCTGTGCTTTACTCCCCGCCCCATGGCTCTGTTCTCTGAACACTCTATGCAGCAATAGCTCTGAAATCTGTGGCAGTGTAATGGGCAGATACGAATCTCATCCCGATAAAGACAGAAGTCAGTTTACCTTGCAACCCAACCCTATGCGTATTTATTCAAAAGTAAACCTCAGAGTTCAATGGGGCTTACTCCCAAGTAGGCAAGCATAAGATTGCAGCCTTAGTTTCATTTGTACAGTTTCATACAGTACAGCTAGAAGTCTCTTCCAGAATCTCAGTCAAAGCCTGCAGTAATGTGAAAAGCACATGGAGGGGGGAGGGAAATGTAAATAGCTGACTTCTATGCCTATGTGCAACACAAAGAAAGGGGGGAAAATTCAAGTCATAATTTTTCACCACTCCCATAATTAAATCACACACATCATGGATGATAAAATTCATTTCTGTGAAATGTCAGAAGTGACAATATAGCAATGATTAGACAAATTTACAATATGCTGTGGTAAATAATGTCACATTCAATTATTGTATTTCAGTTCAAACACTTTCATTTACAATTTGCCAGAAGAAAAAAACAAATGGCCATTTCTAATATACTGATGAGGTTTCTCTTGAATTTTTTTACATATTTAAAAAAAAACCTGTATAAAAGGTTTGCCTCATAAACAGAGGCTGTCATTCTCAATTGGCACTTGTATCATTCTGTACATTTATCACGGAGGGTGTATTATTCTGCTGCTCAGCCAGGGCTCTTTTTAGCTTTAGCTCCTCCAGCTTCACCCACAGTTCTTCACGTTCTAGCTCTTTCTTTTTCTCTCTGCAGAAAAGCAAAACAGTTGTGTCATTGACCTCTGTGCACTACAACCAGTTTAACTGTGACACACGCCTTGGTGACCAACTGGTTTGCCCAAGCATGAGTTTATGCTCACAATGCCTACTTTACCCAAGGCATTCAGAAGTGGAGGTGAGAATATGCATACATTAAGAAATCTGTGAATATAAAGCAAACCCCGACCCTGACTGAGCACTTCATACTATTGTGTTTCAATACCTTTCTGAACTTTAGAAAGATATTTAACTAAGATATTTAAAGATATTTAAGATAATTTCTAATATTTAACTTGTATAGCAAAAGTAGCACCCCTTGGCTTCGTTTAAGTAAGGAACACAGTCAATCAAGTTAATGCATTCCAATTCTAAAGACTGCTGCTAGAATTGTTGCTTGTTTCAATCATGACCCTAAACTCAGATGCAAACAGTGTCCCAAGTGTGTAGGATTGCTCTCTTGCAGCTTTTGGTATGCTGCCTTTAAAAAAAGAAGAAGAAGAACCTGATCTGCAGCTAATGTGCAATGTTTTTTAGAGTAGGTCACATTAATTACCAATTACTGTCAACTTTACTACCATATATAAAAAGGTGCTGAGACTAGTTCTCATTAAAATAAAATAGATGTATTGCTTAAGGCCAGATATACCCAGGTTCAAAATCTCCACTCAGCCATGAAGCTCACTAGGCGAACCTGGGCCAGTCTCTCTCAACCTAACCTACCTTCCACAGGGTTGTTGAGAGGATAAAGTGGGAGTTGAGACAACTCTGCTTTGGCGATGGATACTTGGGGATATATTTAAACTATTTTGAGCACACACCATAGATTTCTAGAAGAAAAACTTTTTTCAAGCAAGATAATTCACTTCAGGAACTCATGCAGATCACACAAAAACTTGGAAACTCAAACAGGAAAAGGCTGTTTTCCTGCACAGATAAGTCACTATGGCTGTTCCTCTATAGATATGAATACAGGCTTGGTAACATTCACAGGTGTTTTTTATCCACTGTTAAGTTGCCTGAAAATGCTAATTGCCTCCTCAAGCATCTCCTAATGCTTTGTCTCTTTGTATAGATCAGGCATGACCAACTGACAGCCCACAGGCCACACCCAGCCCCACAGTTCAGAGGTAGTGCCTTGGACACTACTGCTGTCTTGGACACAAGGCATGACTTCAAGCAATTTGATTAGTACTGAAGGGTGAAATGTCCCAGAGGCCTCTGGAATATCACTCCATTCCAGGACTGAGGGGAAAGCATGACACTGTCCCAAAAGCAGCTCTGCTGCCAAAGTTTCCATCCAGCTCTCTTCTTAGCACTGAAGGAAAGAACAGCCCACAGGCACATATTCTGCTTTAATGCTGAGGGTTTGGGGAGGACAGAGGAGAGAATGAAGGGCCATATCAGGCCAAAAGTGGCCAGCACCCAAGCAGCTTGGCTATGGAGGATCTGGCCCTCCAGGCTGAAGAACTTGGCCATCCTTCACAAATTAACATTTGACAGATCAAATGTGATTAGAACAATACAATGGTTCTTTTTAGAAGGCAGGGTCTTTCTTTCTTTTTTTTAAAAAGATCAATGCACATTGTTCAGTATTGTGCTCAAGTACACTAAGTGCTTTGTGGAACACAAAACTGAACTGGTGTTCATCCAGAGGGCCTACAAATGTACCGTCAAACAGAAGCCCTAGCTAAGGACGAAAGTGAGGACAGGACTGGATGAAAGAGTACAAAGGCTACTTAGCAAAAGACTGCAGAAAATGCAAGGCTCCATAGAAGGAATGGACTTGAAGAGATTCTTCTAGGAAAGAAAAGGAACTGCTTGACATGGATAGTGGAGAGTGATCAACTTTACAAAAATTTGCAAATTTTTGTAGTTAGTACTGAAAACAACATTAATTCAGGAGGCTGCCTTCAGGCACATCCTACAAGGTCAAAGAAAGAAAAAAGTAAATACCTTTGTCTTTCTGCTTTATAAGAGCTTGTGAGTTCATCAAACAGTTTTCCATTCATCTCCATCAGTGTTTTCAGCACATTATACACCAATGCTACAATGGTTCTAAACAGAGGGGAAAGAGCACAATTAAGGGACATGACTGCCCTTTAATTCTGAATAGCTGACTCTCTTCATTATGTAGCCACTTTATGTAGTGCAGATAGCAAAGTAACACGAATGAGTTTTAAGCACAGATGTGCTCTCAAATACATGCAGCTTGAGTACTTCAAATGTGTGCATTGGGAATATTTGGTTCAGTCATTGCTTTGATTAATGAAGCTTTAAAGAAGCAGGAGGGTTCCATCTAATTCAACTACACCAATGGTTACTATAAGATTAAAATAGTCCTGAAGCCACAGGGCTGGTATGTGGAAGGCAAGGATTGTAATACGTCTATCAAAAGAGAGAATGCCATTTCCCACAAGTTAGCATAAAAATGGTGCAGACCAAATGCATATTGCACAACTGCAAGAAACTAGTCATTTTCCTAATCTCATGTACTTACAAGCATAGTTCAGAGCTAGCTTGCCTGAAGCCATATAAAGAACCAATAAAGGTTTTTGTGCTCTCTAAATTGGGACAGATTTGTCTACAACATTCAAATATGTAACTCTGAAGTTCTTCATGTTGCAAACATACAACACGAAAAAGCGCTCCTTCTCTAGTGCACTGGTGCAGTTAGTCTGGAAGTGCTGCTAGTCTGCTTCTCCTGCTGCATCAGTGGTGCCTCACCTTGAATGTCAGCCATTCTCTTGTTCACTTTCACACGTCTGTATCCAAAAACTTTAAATTGTCACTATTTAAGGGATCTCCAAGAGAACAGATACCATTCCATTCCACCATATAGACAATTCCATTATTTTAGGATAAAGTTTGACCTCCAGTATCACAACAGAAACTGCTGCCTTGAATTAAACTCTATACAAGTGCTACCCAACAAAAGATTTAAAGAGATTTAAGATGCTAATGGAAAACACATCTAAGGTTGCATCTAAGATTATCTGGTAAATAGTACATACGGATTCCAGTGTTCTTTGGAGATCTTGTATAAACTACCAAACATAATTGGTAGAATTGTATCAATGTTCTCCTCAATCAGACCAAGAATGTATTCATTATTCCAGAAGTACAAAGCCCTTTCTGCAACCTGCAATAGATGTTTCAGAATATCAGGACAATGAAGCTGAGTAGCATCAATTATAAATAAAAATTAAAAATGCCATGTTATACCTGAAAATGTGAACTTGACACACACTTGGCTATCTGTTTGAAGAGAGGCTCTTGTATTTTTTTGAACTGTGTTGGTTCTATTACATCCAGGATTTCTTCAATTTCACCTAAAAACATGACCTGTTATAAAGAAAAGCATTTAGGCAAAAAATGTTTGTACAAAAATACCATGATCTTAGTTGTGATACAAGTGGTCATATGAGAGATAAGTGTGGTAATAGAGCTGGGGTAATGAAGGGTACTTGAGAACCAGACATTTCTTCCAAGTCACTGAAATTCAACAGTCCACTATTGCCTCTTCCTGTGAGGGAGAATCTGTAGCAATCTGTCCACACCACTGGTTGCTCTCATCTCCTCCCCCAACTTTTCTGGGGAGAGAAGCATTTCCAGGCAAACAGGAGGTTTCCACCACAGCCTATGCTCATTATAACAGCCACTCTGTGAGAAATGGAGAAAATCTGGGTAGGGAACATGTATTCAAGGGAAGGTGATGGGGATTTTTAAAATATTATTATTTTAGACTGGCTTAGAGTACATTTTGATTAATTTCAAGATGCTGAACTTCTGCCTGCCATACAATGGATAAAGGTAATGGGTTGGGAGGTAGAGAAAGACAAAAAGGAGGCGACAAGCCTGTTTATATACACATTTCTACAGGACACATTGAACAGATTATTATTCACCAGTCAGAACAGACAATTTCTGCCAGCACTTGGAAATTATAATCATAAACTAGAAAAGTTAAAACAAAGCTGTAATCCTGAGCATGCTTACTTGAACGTCAACTCAATCAAAATCAATAGGACTTCTAGCAGAACTATACCCACCATTTCTCTTTCAGAAATCTAAGATGTGGGACAAAATTTGTCTATCCCTGAAATGCACTTTCCCTCTTGTGTTCCCTTACCCTCAATATTCTTCCTAGTGCTACCTTTGTTTTAAAGAATGTTGATGGGCCTGCTTCCATAAGCATTTGCACACACAAGTCCTAGTTCACATTAGAAGTTTATGTGCAGCATACAACTCTTTGCACTCTCCACCAAACGCATAACTGACACACCTAGTCCATATGTGAACCAGTGCTGAGCAGCAAAGGTATTTGTTAAGCACAAACATTCTGCGCCCTTTGAATACAGATTAAGATGACATGGTGAACTGGTGGCGTGCCAATGTGCTGATTCCTGGAGCACATACCAAAGCCCACCTTCCAGTGTTGAGATGGTTATGCCAACATTAGGTGTGTTGTCTGAACCCCACAATGTTAGCATATTCTGTCCAACTTATGGCCCAGAAGCTAACATCGGTAACCAAGAAGATGCAGATGCTTGGTTACAGAAGTCTGGTTCCAGTGCGTGCTCCAGGAACTAGCCCAAATTATTATTCAGAATAGTCAATACATTTAGCAGAATTACTAGAGACTAGACCCACAACTAAGATTTTGTAACAGCAAACTTCAAACGGGTGTAGCAAGCTGGGCAGTGGCCCAGGGACAAGCCTCCACTGGCCCTTTTCTCTAACCCCACCACCCTGTTGCTCAACCCACCCACCCCCAGGACAGCATTCTTCCTGCTTGCCACTGCCTCATTCTTTCCACTGACTGCAAAGGCCAGGCACGATCCACCCCACTGAATTCTTGTGGCCAGTGCTGAGAAAGAAAGCCTGCCAGGCACTTCACCCTCTTTAGCCCATGAAATGCTTGCTTCGCAGCAGCTGCATGAAAGGAAGCATCCAACCAAGGTGAAACAAGTGCTTCACAGGCTGGAGAGGGTGAGGGGGCTACCATGCTTGCGATCCCAGCCTCTGCCCCATGCTTCATGAGGGAAGCATGGGGGGGGGGAGGCAGCAGCACAGGAATAATGTTACTGTGATTACAGCAGCAGAGGGGGCAAGAGAAATGAGGGCAAGGGAGCAGGGTGACGAGGGGGCACCTAGGTTCCCTGCCTAGGGACACTTGTCCTCCCTTACTCCACTGTCCCTACATGTCTGACTTCAATACTGTTCAAGTATTCCCATACCAACAGGAGTAAACTACTTTATTAGAATAAAACCTGAAGGTAGATATGGTAACTGCAACATATCTACCATATTAGAGTAGATATAGTGGCCAACATCCTGTAATGCAGCATGGGTGCTATGTGGGAGGTACGTATGCTGCGGATGGGTTTGACGAACTCAACAGCGGCAATCACGGGGATGCAGGGGAATTTCGCCAATCTCCTCTTCCCCAGAAATACCCTTTGCTACATGCAAATATGTCCCTGAAAGCTGACATATTTTTGCAGCACAGGGCATTTCCAAGGGAAGGAGAGATCAGCAAAAATCAATTCCTCTGCACAAGTACCAGTGCTGTCTTCATTACTCTGGTGCTTCTTCATGCAACAACAGCCCCAGGTTAGTCAGGATGTCAGCCAGTAGCTGCAACAGAAGCTTCACAAAAATAGAACAAATTTAAAAATCATTCCCTCAACCATTTCTGATTTATCACTATACAATTAGGCTTATCTTGGGAATAGGGTACCTGAAGGAACCCCAGAGCACTTTTTCTTGCACCTTGGGGCAGTATACACAGACTTTCCAATTCCCTTAACAGCTAAGCATGCTGCCTTTTCAAGTGCTGGGAAAGGGGCAGGAAGAGAATAGAATTTATCTTTAACGTACCTGAGGCCTACGTGGATCCCTTCATGGACCCTGCACCCATGCTGGGAAATGATCATACCAAAGTGTGGACTTCACTGCCAAGAGTCTTCTTTTAGATATTCAAGTGAAATTTTACTTATTACCAATGCTACAATTGTGATACAATTGAGCCACACCACCCATTGAGGTCATCTGAGGAGGTCTGCCTCCAGTTACCACCGTTCATCTGGTGGCTACACAGAGATGGGCCATCTTGGTTACTGCCCCAAGATTGTGGAATGTGCTCCCTGTTGAGATACAATCCTCCCCATCTCTGGCAATTTTTAAAAAACATCTGAAAGCCCATCTTTTCACCCAAGTTTTCCCAGCTTTTTAAAATTGTGTTTTAATTTTATGGTTGATTTTAAATTGAGACGAAAGTTTGGGCAGTACAGAAGTTTGATAAATACATACATACATACATAAATTTTAAAAAATCGCTTTCAGACCCCTTGGTCTGTGTTAGATTATTCTTTTGTAACTCAAAATGCAGAAATGAATGACTGACCTCTTTTTGGCTGCATGTTTTTGGCCAAAATTTGAGCAATCCTCTGATAACCTAGATTATAAAAGTTAAAAACAAAGTCAGAACATATCCACAGAAATCAAGAATTCCATATTGAGTTGAGCACACAAAGACCAGATTTAATGATGGCTTACTACAATTATACTATTTTAGATCAATATATTATAACTGCAGTTATTCAGAAAGCTACACTTTTATTTCATCCATATCTCCTTTTTAAGAACTATAAAATTTCAGAATTACAATCCATAGGACCATCAGTGTATTTTTAAAATGATTATATGTCCCTCTTAGAATCAAACCTATTTTTCCACTGGAAAGCCAAATCTGTTTTCCTAGCTGTTTGAAGATGTTAGTTGGTTTCATTGGAAGCCAGTAACAAAATATTCACTGGCAGTATATTTAATATGAGGAAATACTGCATTTCCTCATATTATACTGCAAGTCAGGAGGAGTGAAAGGAGGATGGAAATAGTTTTGTTTCAGACATCATTAAATGAATAGTTCAGTTTTCTACATTCATACTCAAAGTGGTGTACAATAAGTTTAAAGATACAAACATTTAAAATACAGTATACAATTACATTACAACAATAGTCAACAATAAAAATCCAGCAGCAGTAACACAGAAGGCACAAACAGCAATAAGCAATACAATTAATATCAGTCAAATGTCCATTCTAAAAAGAAGTCTTGACCTGATAAGAGAAAGAGACCACAGAGGTTTTGTAGAAGTCCTATATACCTGGTAAAACCAAGGCAATCCAGTCTCAGTGTAGTCCTTATTAGCACTTTAGGTATTCAATTGAAATGGTTCCCACTGAGTGCCAGTGTCATCATACAGAAATTGACAATGCCAAGTCATATAGGACTTTCATCACAGAAATGTAAGGATAGACCAATGCCACTAAGTCCACAGAGCTATGGCCAACGGAGGCTTTCGGTTTAGTGCCAGAATTTCAAGCTATGGGCCACTTTAATTTCTTCATCCTAACACAAGCAAATTGACCTAGACTAAAGGGATATGGAAATCTTATCACTTCATTACTTTCAGCTTTGATCTGAGGAAGCGTCTTGCACGGCCCAAGAAACTGCAAGATAGACTCAGGTGAGACCATCACACTGATTCCTTTGCTTTCTTAGTCACATCCTTGTTTTCTAGATTTCCCCCCTCTAATTTGTAACTGAATGTAAAATTTGCTTCATTCCACATATGGTATCTTCTTGTAGGCTAGCAATTGCATATATAGCCTAGTCACACGTTTACACTTTTAGATTTTCTGCACTAACACGATTATGTTCTTTTAAAAACAAAATGACTGTTTTGGATGGAGTTACTTAATCTAGGCTGTTTGATTTGAGGCTGCCAAGCCTGAGGTCAAAGAGGTTTCTTGCTCAGAGAGGGGAGCTGGGCATCTTTAAGGATTTTTATTTATTTACTGTTGAATTTATATATACCACTTTTCATTAAGCGTCTCAAGGCAGTTTACAGCATAAATATTAAATGCAGTAATAAAACCTTTAAGAAATCTAAAATCTGGCTTTGAACTAGACAAGCAGATTTAATTCCTCCCAAAGGTATATTTGTATTAGGTATCCAGAATCGTCTGGCTGAAAAGGAATGCCAACTTCAGATAGGCCAAAAGACAGTTCTTATCTGAAGAACTGTTCCTCTGAGTTAAATTCAATAGAAAGAGCATTGAACATAGCTGGAGAAATTCACTGCATACTTGGAGGCAATTTGGTACCATATTCACACTTACTACAGGTACTGTCAGCCTAAGAGTGAAGAACTGCTTTTGCTACCTCATTTACTAACATTCTTTGCAAACCTTGAGGATCTCCTCATAATGTCAATTGTCAGCAGCCAAGGGAGGTGTCAACCCTCTGTTGTCTACTTTGCACTGATTATTTATGCAATTTGTATTTATTTCAGTTAGGTGCTTCACACACACCAGTGGAAAGGTGGAATACAGCCTAAACAAACATTTATTCATATGGGAAGGAGAAACATCTCAAATGCTAGAAACAGTTATACTAAGTCACCATTGTTTCACAGAAGTATTTAGCAGCAGTACAGTTAACATCCAAACAGCTTCCTATGTAATATGTTTATATTCAAGTGACTTGGGGAGTTTTACATAAAATGGTATGCAGTATGTAACAAATTAAAAAAAGAAAGAATTCTGATTTAGTAAGAAGGCAGCAGCTACAGAATCGAGGGAACAGCAAACAAAAAGATTGATTTAGGTTCTGCCAGCAGTTCTCTTGATATAATTTCCCATGCATTTATTGAATATGGGGAGCTGTACCTTCTGACCCCACCCTTGATATGTGCTTGGCACCACCACCCACCCTCGGTGTGAATTGGCTTTCATGAGAAAGGGGTCCTATTCACATATTCCAAGTGAGCAGGAACCTTGTATAATTTTGGACCCCACTCAAAGCCCCTTACTCATGCAAGCTGAATACACAGCTTCTGGGAGCATAACCAGCAGGTGCACTGACATCAGGGAGGCAAGGCCAGAAGGTGCAGTCCCACTGCTGCATTCAGCAAACACATGGGGGATAAGTTAATATAAGGGGCTTATATAATAGGGTTGACACACACTTTAGAGATAGTAGTGGAAAGCTTGTTTGATTATAGGCAAAGTACTCCAAGTCAAACAGATTAGAATATCTGTAACTTGTGTATTCTAGGCATTGCTCACCATTCAAAACAGATAAGCATCTTCCATCTGTTTCAAAAGGGCATGTCTCATTTAAATGTATAGTAGAGAAAAGCACTGTGCCTCTGTTTCCACAAAATACACATTTAGATTGCATGTGAATTATGGGTTCCTGTTGAAAAAATCTGAGTGCAGTTTGACAATCAGCAGAGGATCTGATAACATTCATACTATTAAGCTCCCAGCTAGGCTTCACTTGGTGGACATTTATATTAAAATGTCAGTATAACATGTATATATTAAAATATAGATATTAAAATGTAAGCACACCAAAATTTCAGAATGAACAAACAACTTACTTACCGGCTCTGTTAATGTCATATCTTTCTCCAGGAACTGAACAACACAATAGGCCAGCTAAAATAAAGGTGATATGTTTTAGCTTTTGGGGGTGGGGGGGGGAGGGAGCTTATCACAATGATAATACTTCCGTTTCCATTACTTCAAAGACATATTATCACATGTAATAGTTAAGCAACTCATCCAAAGTATTAAAACAAGGGAGACACACATCCCTATATCCCTCTAGCTAAAATACTATACATCAACACAGCAGACCACCTGGAATCAAGTCAGACCATGTATGCATATGTTCCCTACTCCTCCTCACATCAGGGAAGCATGAACAACTAACTGGAAGCATCCATTTAAAGAGGGCTTCTCACAGGTTCAGTGTAGAGAGCCTACATTCAAATAAGTAGAGGAACTCATGGTTTTGTCATTCACTTCATTCACAGATCAGGAGTATGTAATCTCAAAGACTGTCCCCAATGTCTCCCTAGAAACCACCTGAAGTGGATGGGGAAAGGAAGAGGTATCCAAAGATGTCTTAAGAGGGAAAATGTGAACATCATTGATATGCTATTACCATAGGACAAGATTTAGAATTTGTTGCCAGTTCTTCATATTCACTTGGAATATAGCCTTCAACATGGCCAACAAATAACAAGGTGTCTCAGGTAACACTTCCATAGCATAAAGCCTGGATAGTCAGAATTTTCATACCCAATGCAGCAGAGTATCTTAAATATAACCAATTCTATATTTATAACATTTTACAAGTTACATAACATCCCTGAAGGTTTTGCACTTGAGCGGTTCTATATTCAAGTAGCATCATAAATCTGGATTAATCTTCAGTTTTGGGGTATAAACTGCCCCTTAATGTTAAAAGCTTGATGTAACTCAGTATATTGACAGCAAAACACTAAGTAGCTAGCCCAGCTCTGAAGAACAGAAGGGAAGAGATATGACAGGGGCAGGAGCTGCCATTGGAATATATTAAATACAGAAGCCGCTTCAGATCCTAAGAGACAATAGAGAGTAAGCCTGACAAAAGGACAGAGAAAGGACATTCCAGTCCTTATTCATCTTCAGAGCCTTCAAGTGGCAAGTAGTTATTGTTTTACTGGTGAAGAATTTGCTCAGCTCTACAGCTCAACCAAAATTTAAAGTAAACTCAAAAATACAGATTGAGTTGATGAGGAAAAATATTTGTAATCAAGTATCTAGACACAGCTGGATCTTTTTGCTGATAAACATCACTTCAGCTGCATGGATTTTAAAAGCTTAAACAAACTGCAAACTGTGTCAGAAGTAGGAAGATGGGCAATGTCAAAAAGCATGCAATCATATCTCTGGTGTAATCCATTAACTCCAATCCATTTTGGGGGAAACAGCATTTAGAATTTCTGCATTTATTTAAAACAACTTGATTTCATCTGACAGACATACCTGTGCATGAAATAAAGCTAATCCCTTTGCAGTATGCATAGGGATAAGAACCTTCATAAGGAACTGTTTATGTTCTGCTTTCAATGGCAATGCAAACCCATTGATAATACTGAAAAACATAAGTTAGACAGGAAAGCTTATTTTGGTTTTGCAGGTTTAAAAGTGTACAGTATTAAAAGACCTAAATATACAACAAACATCTACACAATGCAGCACAAGCTGAAACCACATTTAAGATACAGATGCACTAAACTGGTAGTTTCTTTGGGTAGATTTCAATTTCAAATGTCTGGCCACACAAGGCCCTTTATAAATGTGAAGCACTACAAAACCAACTCTAGGTTCAGTTCCCCCCAGGACTATAATAATCTGTCAACACTTTTAACCCTGTTGCCAAAGATGGTGGTTATGAGATAGTAACCAAGGAGTTGATCAAGTTTGTTTCCCCATTTTGGCAATCTGATATGCAATTTGTAGCAGATTAAAACCTCTGTCTCATAGCAAACTGATGTGAGGAAAAGAAAATGCTGAATCATCCCTGGCAAGCTGCCTGGCTAGGCTTCTCCTAAAACTAATCTATATTTCCGGTAGAATTAAAATGCTGCCACCACCTCTCTTATCAACAGATCTTGAACCTCCCTGGGCTTGAGGTGGAATCCCAGGGAAAGCTCACTTAATTTTGCTAATGGACAAGTACAAAAATCTTCCACATGTACAGCTACATGTGGTGAGAAAACCGATAGCTGCTGAGCTCCTGAGGATGTGTTTGCACTAGAGAAATACTCCTCCTTCTACAGATTTAAAAACCCACTCTGAGAGGCTTAGAAAAAGTGAAAACAAAGCAAAACATAAAAAGAAAACTTATTCAAAAGGCTGCAAAGTAGGTTGTATCAAGCTTCAAGTAATAGGTTGCATTTAAGAACACTTAAATGGTTATAGAGTCTTTTTCAATTACTACAGACTGGTTCCATCTGAGGCTGTCTCAGCTTTTAGAAACAGTTAAAAATACTTAGTTACAAAAATAGGTTGTAACTTTATGCATGCTTAAATGTTTACAGAGGCTTTTGCAATGCCCTAGGTATGTTGAGCGTAGGCTAGTGTTTCTTATTTCAATTCCATTTCAGGTAAACTATAATTGCACAGTATCCAGAATATGCAGAGCATACACATATAAAGGAATAGAAGTTCCTAACACACAGTCTGACTAAACAAACTGTTCCCTATGCTAAATTCCCTTTCCCTTGAACTCACTCAATTCTTGATGAGAACCAAGCGTCCTACAATCCTTTCTTTCACGGATCTACAGAGTTATTCCATGAGAGAAATCTCCATGCTGGCTTCAATCATGAGGGAGCAAAACTCCATTGCCCCTCACTAAGCCCTTCCGCAACCACTTCTCTCCAACAAAGACCACCCTTCTTGTTGAGTGAATTCCCAGCAACAGCTCTCTAGGTCCCACCCATCTGGTGTACTGATTGGCTGCCCTAGAGTTCACCAGTGTGTCAGTCAAGACAAGGGTTCACTCCCTATTAACTCTTTAGGGGAAGGGGAGGCTGATCACCACCCAACTTAATACTCTTTATTCAGGGAACAATGGTTTTGACAGTTTAAAAAATTAATTCCATAGCAGAATTACAATACTGCAATCAATTTTGTACCAACTCAGGGCTGCTTCAAATATAATTTATTAACTACATCGGATGCACTACAGTATAAGAAAAAGCATATAAACTGCATAAAGGTCACTGTAAGACAAGAACAGAAGACCATGTTCAATGGCACTTGCTTCCTGCATGCGCACACAGTAAAACAGATGTATGTGACAAGAGAAATTATTTAGAAGCCTTTTCTTTTACAGGAGCACTGCTCGTGTAGACAGTGGCTGACATACCATGCAAGGGTACATCAGCCCAATAATGCTGCATGCACATAAGTGCACAAAAGCAAACACTGTACAAGTGATGTTACATAAAAGTATGACCACTGGAAAAAATGGGCTCATTCTTGTGTAACATCATTTGCACAATCTGCACAACTTGAGTGCATGTAATGTTACTGGGCTGACATACCCTAGTGTGGTATGTCAGCCAGTGGCTGAAAGTTTCAGAGTTCTCCTTTTTAGCTTACTTTCTTCAAAGAAAGAAAACTTTTGAGATCACCTGGCATTCTGTGCATGGTGTGTGGGTCCCTATCAACTTAGCAATGCCTGGACCAATAAGAACCAAATTGGGTACAGTTGTAGGGACACATAGAGAAATCTCAGTGTGGCATAGTTTGTGATGTCATCCACCCCAATTCAAGATGGTGGATGCATGAACATTTGAGGCACAAGTGGGCTAACTTGTGAACCACCTAACCAATTTGAACCAAATTTGCTACAGCTGTACGGACACATAGGGCTTAGGTTTGTAATGTCATTCACACATAAGGATGGCTCAAGGATGTATTTTGTAATGATGTCATTCACCCTGATACAAGATGGCGGATGTCTGAACAGTTGAAGCTGAAGTGGGCTAACTTGTGAGGATGGTAATTATCAATTAAGATTATAGTGAAAGGAAAGTAGGCAGATTAGTTCTTACCAGAACTTATTAATATTTTCAAGATGAGCTTTATTTTCCAAGTGATCTTTTCCAATTTAGTCAGTGCTATAGGTATTAAAGACCAGAAGCAGTTAAGATTTTTTCAATTTTACTTAAAAATAATGTTATTTTAGAATTTAACTGGGATAGCATTTGACCTGCAAGAAATCGTTTCAATATTGCCCTTGTCTACGGAAGGTCACGCAACTGGAGAACTCAACTATAATATAATACCTTGGAGAAAGACCGAGAATGCACTATATATTCAGGCAACTCAGTTCCCCAGTGTCATCTCACAGCCACAGCATCCCAGGGTGTCTTGACAGTTTGTTTATGGTGTTAATCATGTCAGGCAAGGCAAGCTGCCACTGTAGAGCTGTTATGGAACAATTCTGAGGTGCTTTGAGTCAATGAATTAGTGTATCAGCTAAATGCAACCAGAGGTATAAAAGTTGATGGGTCAGAGGCAAAAGTCACCATTCAGGATGCGAGAGTCTTGGTTTCTGTGTTAGAACATGTAATGGCTTAAATCCCATGGAAAGCAGGTCCTAATTAACAACAGAAGGCATGCTGAATCCTTCTTGTGCCCTCCATTTACCTCCCAACAGCTTCTCTCCCTAAGAGGCAGGGTAGGGGTCTGCAATGACCCACATGCCCCATTTGCTGTTAAAATTCCCCTTCCTACCTCTTTTTATATCAGGGCTACACAACTTTGGCTCTCCTGCGAATGCTGGCCTACAAGTCCCATCATCCTCAGTCACAGTGGCCAATAGTCAGGGATGGTGGGAGTTGTAGTCCTACATCTGCAGGAGAAAAACAGATTGCTCATCTATAACTTATGATCTGGTAGAGATCCATCAACATACATAATAATGGGGTACTGAGCCTATACAGGACCCTTGCGCTAGAATGCCGCAGCTCGTCATGGCAACTGAGCTCTGCCTCCACACCCACAGCATGTTATTTAAAGGTGGGTCAGCACCATGTTCCTCAGTTCTTGGATGACTGCAATGGAGGATAATCATCTATAGCAGGCGAGTTGGTCATTGGAAGAGAATTGCATGCACACTCAGAACGCACATAGCAGAACACTACGCAGAGGGGTGGTTCAGGAGGGTCTTCTGGATGTCAATGGAGCTCTACCAGATCATAAGTTACAGGTGAGCAACCTATTTATCTGGATTGAGATCAGTCAAGATCCATAGGAATGGGTGTTTAGCTAGCTCCCAATGGAGGAGCGTGCAGTAGTAGCTATTGTAACACCTGCTTTAAAATGCTTCTCCCGAAGATCGCCTCAGCAGCAGAACACACAACTATGGTGTAATACTTGATGAAAGGTAACTCAGCGGACCAAGTTGCTGCTTTACAGATGTCTATGAAGGTTACCCCTGATAAGTGTGCAGCTGATGAAGCATAGGCACAGGTAGAGTGGGCCTTGATTGCTTCAGGTGGTTTCACATTCTGTGACCTGTAGGTCAGCATAATGAGTTCAACCAACCATCTGGACATTCTTTGTCTGGAAATGCAGGAGCCTCTACCAGGGCCCCTGTAAGCTACAAAAAGGTGCTTGGTGGACCTAAAGTCCTTAGTACAGTCTTGGTAATATAAAAACACCCAACGAACGTATCGCACGTTCTAAAGGTATAGATGAGTCCCCGAAGAATAGAGGAAGAACAATATCTTGGTTAAGGTGGAAGTCAGACACCACCTTGGGCATAAAGTTATCTATCTACCTATCTATCTATCTATCTCGCCCAAACTTTCTTCTCTGGGCGGTTAACATAAAACAATTAAAACACATATAAAAAGTTAAAAACAATGCAACCATTAAAAATCAGCCATAAAAATTAAAAACAGTTTTTAAAAGCTGGGAAAGCTTGGGTGAAAAGATGGGTTTTCAGATGCTTTTAAAAAATTGCCAGAGATGGGGAGGATTGTATCTCAGCAGGGAGAGCATTCCACAATCTTGGGGAAGCAACCAAGAAGGCCCATCTCTGAGTAGCCACCAGACGAGTTGGCAGTAACTGGAGATGGACCTCCTCAGATGACCTCAATGAGCAGTGTGGCTCATAGTGAAGAAGTCGCTTTCTTAAATACCCAGGGCCTAAGTCATATAGGGATTTTTAAGTTATAACTAGCACTTTGTATTTTGCCCAGAAACTTACTGGCAGCCAGTGAAGCTTCATCAGCAGAGGAGTAATGTGGTCTCTCTGAGATGACCCAGAGACCAACCTGGCTGCCGCATTCTGAACCAACTGAAGTTTCCGGACTACATACAAAGGCAGCCCCACATAGAGCACATTACAGAAGTCAAGCCTGGAGGTTACCAACAAATGTACTACTGTTTTGAGGTCATTGATCTCGAGAAACGGGAGCAGCTGGGGTATCAGCCAAAGCTGATAGAAAGCACCTTTGGCCACCGCCTCAACCTGAGAAACCAAGGAGAGGTGTGGATCCAGAAGTACTCCCAGACTGCGAACCTGTTCCTTTTGGGGAGGTGCGACCCCATTTAGAACAGGTAGATCAAAATAATCTCTGGAGTTCTGAACCTGCACAAATAAGTACCTCCGTCTTATCTGGATTCAGCTTCAGTTTATTCTCCCTCATCCAGACCATTACTGCTTCCAGGCAGGCATTTAGAGAGGATATGCCAGCTCCTGAAGAAGTTGACATGGAGAAGTAGATCTGGTTATCATCAGCGTACTGGTAACACCCAGCTCCAAATCCCCTGATGATCTCTCACAGCAGTTTCATGTAGATGTTAAAAAGCACTGGAGAAAGTACAGAGCCTTGAGGGACACCATACCAAATGTAACACCGATTTTCAAGAAGGCATCCAGGGGTGATCCGGGAAATTACAGGCCAGTTAGCTTAACATCCGTTCCAGGCAAATTGATGGAAAGCATCCTCAAGGATAAAATTGTAAAGCACATAGACGAACAGGCCATGCTGGGAGTGAACCAGCATGGCTTCCGCAAAGGTAAATCTTGCCTCACAAACCTTTTGGAGTTCTTTGAGAGTGTCAACAAGTGTGTGGATCAAGGTGATCCAGTTGACATAGTATACCTGGACTTCCAAAAAGCTTTTGACAAAGTTCCTCATCAAAGACTCCTAAGAAGACCTCGCAGTCATGGGATAAGGGGACAAGTACATGTGTGGATTGCTAACTGGTTGAAAGACAGGAAACATAGGGTAGGTATAAATGGAGAGTTTTTGCAATGGAGGGAAGTAAGAAGTGGGGTCCCCCAGGGATCGGTACTGGGACCAGTGCTTTTTAATTTATTCATAAATGATCTAGAAGCAGGGGTAAGCAGCGAGGTGGCCAAATTTGCAGATGATACCAAACTCTCTCGGGTAGTGAAATCCCAAACGGATTGTAAGGAGCTCCAAAAGGATCTTTCCAAACTGGGGGAGTGGGCGACAAAGTGGCATATGTAAAGTGATGCACATTGGGACGAAGAACCCCAACTTCAAGTATATGCTGATGGGACCTGAGCTGTCGGTGACTGACCAGGAGAGGGATCTTGGGGGCCTGGTGGACAGCTTGTTGAAAGTGTTAACTCAATGTGCGGCAGCTGTAAAAAAAAAGGCCAATTCCATGCTAGGGATCATTAGGTAGGAAGGGGATTGAAAATAAAACTGCTAATATTGTAATGCCTTTATACAAAACTATGGTGCGGCCACACCTGGAGTACTGCGTAAAATTCTGGTCACCACATCTAAAAAAATGACACTGTAGAACTGGAAAAGGTGCAGAAGAGGGCAACCAAGATGATCAAGGGCCCAGAGCACCTTTCTTATGAGGCTAGGCTACAACACCTGGGGCTATTTAGTTTAGAAAAAAGATGACTACGGGGAGACCTGATAGAGGTCTATAAAATCATGCATGATGTGGAGAAAGTGGATAGAGAGAAACTCTTCTCCCTCTCCCATAACACTAGAACCAGGGGTCATCCCATGAAATTGATTGCCGGGAAATCTAGGACCAAACGGAAGTACTTTTTCACACAATGCATAATCAACTTGTGGAATTCTCTGCCACGAGATGTGGTGACAGCCAACAACCTGGGTGGCTTTAAGAGGGGTTTGAATACTTCATGGAGGAGAGGTCTATTGATGGCTACTAGTTGGAAGGCTATATGCCACCTCCAGCCTCGGGGGCAGGGTGCCTCTGGGTACCAGTTGTGGGGGAGTAACAGCAGGAGAGAGGGCATGCCCTCAACTCCTGCCTGTAGCTTCCAGCAGCATCTGGTGGGCCACTGTGCGAAATGGGATGCTGGACTAGATGGGCCTTGGGCCTGATCCAGCAGGGCTGTTCTTATGACGCACAAATCAAGAAGGTCCTTAGAGGGAAGCTTAGCATTACAGCCCTCGCACCTCTTAAAGCTCCGTTTTTCCTCAGCTAGAATGATAACCGAATAGCGTTGTCCAAAGTCCGTTCCAAAGGTCAAATTACACCAACTAGTCCAGAAGCCAAAATCAAATCAATAAACTGAAATAACAGTCATTTTGTTGTTGTTGTTCTTTTTAAAAACAGAGTAACTTGTGAAGAAAATTTGAAGAACTTTATCCAACGTGACAGACCAAGGTCTGAACATAATGGCGGTCAGAAAAGAACTGAGGAACATGGTCCCTGTTCACCTTTAAATAGAATTCTGTGGGTGTGGAGGCTGGGCTCAGTCACCATGACAAGCTGCAGAATTCTACCGTGAGGGTCCTGCGCAGGCGCAGTACCCCATTCTTATGAATCTCAATGGATCTTGATCCAAATCCAAAGTTGTGTGACCCCTAGGGTTGATAAAAAGTGTATTTTTTAAATAAATACAAAAATTAGATATTTTGTTTAAATCAGAATTTTTAATTTAAATTGAGTTTTATAAGCCCCTGGTGGCGCAGTGGTAAAACTGCTGCCCTGTAACCAGAAGGTTGCAAGTTCGATCCTGACCAAGGGCTCAAGGTTGACTCAGCCTTCCATCCTTCCGAGGTCGGTAAAATGAGTACCCAGAATGTTGGGGGGCAATATGCTAAATCATTGTAAACCGCTTAGAGAGCTTCCAGCTATAGAGCGGTATATAAATGTACTGTAAGTGCTATTGCTATTGCTATTTTAAAAAATTCATAAAGAACCTAGAGCAAAGATATCATCATGAATATTAATCATAACTTCTAATTATATCCTATCAATAATGTTAACAGCAGTATATGAGATAACAGACCTGGTCAATCCTATTCTGCAGGTGGTAAAATGCAGCAATCACACGTACGTGTTTGTGTGTGCGTGCGAGAGTGTGTATATACACACACACACACACACACACACACACACACACACACACAGTCAAGCCCTTGCTGTCCCCACCCACCTCTAAAAGTGCAAAGACAAAGAAGGTCAATGAATGGAGGATTGCGTGGGATGGAGCAGATTTGAGCAAGGAAGAGTCTGGATATTAATGCACAGGATAGGGGAGGGGAAGGAAATAGAAAGTGAAGCCAAAAGTGAACAAAACATATTCATGAAGTCCTGAGGAAACTTTTTCTGAGTGTATCCCTCCACTGTAGAAGGGAAACACATATCATGGCAAGAGGCTGTAAGTGACACCCTATTTGGGAATATTTTAATCAAGTTCCTGTACCTGTGGGTAAGAAAGGCATGTGCATGAAATGCAAACCGTGCAACGACGAAATGCAAGGCCTGGTTATCCAAATTAAACAGCATTATGCGAAGTGTGTACCTAGTGTACCTTCTAAAAATGAAACCTACATCTCTTAATATGTATTAGGTTATATTAGACAAGAATGTACTTTTATAGAAAGTGATGATTAAATAGAACCTTCCAGACTAGTAATTAAAATAATTAAAATTGTCCTTCGTGAAGCTATTTAAATCATGATTTAAATTGATTTGATTTAAATCAAATCAGCCCTGTGCAGCCCTGTTCTCTATAATCAGAAACACATATCTGATATAGTTTGTGTGTGTAAACTGCTGCCTTTTACACTCAGGAGGAAAAACAAAGCCCATCAAGCCTTTTACATGTTTACATCCAAATGTTTACATACCTCCCCCACGAAAGAAAACAAGGGAAAACATGAACACCTACACCCTCTACCCAGTTGGCTAATTACTGCAATAATAAACCTACCTTCCTAGTATCTCAAGTAGCTCAGCAACACCATTGAAATGTTCCGTTTCATATATAAACCTGTTAGGATACATTTGAAATTAATATACAAGCAAAATGAAAGCCAGTAAAACAAAAGTCTTCAACCATAACATTTACATTTAAGAGCTTCTTTCTTTGCCTGAATTCAAACCGTCATCACTTCAAACCTCAAGTGTGTTTAATAAAACAGTCAGTTCTATCTCAGGCTTCAAGTGCTACGGTGTAGGCAGAGGAGTGCATTGCAACAAGTGAAGCATCTGAAAGGATGCAAGAAGGACCACAGCTGCCATGTTCCACCTCATTTTCCTTGAGAAATAAGCAGAAATCATTTGCAAAACCTTTTCACTGTACAATGCTGCCCAACACTAGAGATAAACAGACAAGTTAGGGTTTATGGTATAGTAGCATCTAGTCATATTGTACTACACTGAGGGAAATAAGTATTTGATCCCCTGCTGATTAGGGGTGTGTCCGAACCGGTCTGGAAGCCATTGTAAAGGCCTCCGGACTTTCCAGACCGGTTCGGATCTGGCTGGTCCGGGTCCGGGTGGGGGGTTCCTTTAAGGGCGGGGAGGGTTTACTTACCCCCCCGCCACTTGCCCCCGTCCAGCGCGCGTATTTAATGTAATAATTGGGGCAGCAGGATACTTCCCTGCTGCCCCTTGTCCCTCTGCAATGCCGCCAGCTTTGACTCACAGTTTTGAAAAGTTATTACTGCTGCCCAGTGCCAATAATGAAGTTGAAGAAGAAGCCGGCCTCCACTTCGGCGCCTCTCCGCCCGGCGGCTCCCCCAGGAGCCGCCGCCGCCTCCCAGCAGCCACTGAGAGCGGCTCTGCCATGGAGGACGCGCCGCGGCAACCCTCACTTCTGGCTACCATGCGACTTTCCCCCACATACAGAGTGGCTGCATTCTGCCACTCTGTATGCGGGGGAAGTCGCATGGAAGCCGGAAGTGAGGGTTGCATCACTTCCGGCTTCCATGCGACTTCCCCCGCATACAGAGTGGCAGAATGCAGCCACTCTGTATGTGGGGGAAAGTCGCATGGTAGCCGGAAGTGAGGGTTGCCGCGGCGCGTCCTCCATGGCAGAGCCGCTCTCAGTGGCTGCTGGGAGGCGGCGGAGAGGCGCTGAAGTGGAGGCCAGCTTCTTCTTCAACTTCATTATTGGCACTGGGCAGCAGTAATTTATTTTCAAAACTGTGAGTCAAAGCTGGCGGCATTGCAGAGGGACAAGGGGCAGCAGGGAAGTATCCTGCTGCCCCAATTATTACATTAAATACGTGCGCTGGACGGGGGCAAGTGGCGGGGGGGTAAGTAAACCCTCCCCGCCCTTAAAGGAACCCACCCCACAGTGCCGGACCGCAGCTCTGCGGTTCCGTGCACACCCCTACTGCTGATTTTGTCCGTTTGCCCTCTGACACAGAAATGACCAGGCTATAATTGGAATGGTAGGTTTATTGTAGCTGTGAGAGACAGAATAACAACAAACAAACCCTCAAAAGCCCAGTGCCCAAAAGTCAGCGATGGATTTGCATTGTAGTGAGGGAAATAATTATTCGATCCCCTATCAACCAGCAAGATTTCAGGCGCCCAGGTGTCTTTTCACTATATGCAGATAACGAGCTGAGATGAGGAACACCCTCTGTAAGGGAGTGCTCCTAATCCCAGCTTGTTACAGTACCTGTATAAAAGACACCTGTCCATAGAAGCAAGCAATCACTCAGCTTCCAAACTCACCACCATGCCCAAGACCAAAGAGCTGTCGAAGGATGTCAGGGACAAGGTTGTAGACCTGCACAAGGCTGGACTGGGCTACAAGACTATCGCCAAGCAGCTTGGTGAGAAGGTGACTACAGTTGGCACAATAACTCGCAAATGGAAGAAACACAAAATAACTGTCAATCTCCCTCGGTCTGGGGCTCCATGCAAGATCTCACCTCATGGAGTTGCAATGATCATGAGAACGGTGACAAAGCAGCCCAGAACTACACGGGGGGAACTTGTCAATGATCTCAGGTCAGCTGGAACCATAGTCACCAAGAAAACAATTGGTAACACACTACGCCGTGAAGGACTGAAATCTTGCAGTGCCCGCAAGGTCCCCCTGCTCAAGGCAGCACATGTACAGGCCCGTCTGCAGTTTGCCAATGCACATCTGAATGATCCAGAGGAGAACTGGGCAAAAGTGTTGTGGTCAGATGAGACCAAAATCGAGCTCTTTGGCATCAACTCAACTCGCCGTGTGTGGTGAAGGAGGAATGCTGCCTATGAGCCCAAGAACACCATCCCCACCGTCAAACATGGAGGTGGACACATTATGCTTTGGGGGTGTTATTCTGCTAAGGACATCTTCACCGCATCGAAGGGACGATGGACGGGACCATGTACCGTCAGATCTTGGGTGAGCACCTCCTTCCCTCAGCCAGGGCATTGAGAATGGGTCGTGGATGGGTATTCCAGCATGACAATGACCCAAAACACACAGCCAAGGCAACAAAGGAGTGGCTCAAGAAGAAGCACATGAAGGTCCTGGAGTGGCCCAGCCAGTCTCCAGACCTTAATCCCATAGAAAATCTGTGGAGGGAGCTGAAGGTTCGGGTTGCCAAACATCAGCCTCAAAACCTTTCTGACTTGGAGAGGATCTGCAAAGAGGAGTGGGACAACATCCCTCCTGGGTTGTGTGCAAACCTGGTGGCCAACTGCAAGAAACGTCTGACCTCTGTGATTGCCAACAAGGGTTTTGCCACCAAGTACTAAGACATCTTTTGTGAAGGGATCGAATACTGTCTCACTACAATGCAAATCCATCGCTGACTTTTGGGCACTGGGCTTTTGAGGGTTTGTTTGTTGTTATTCTGTCTCTCACAGCTACAATAAACCTACCATTCCAATTATAGCCTGGTCATTTCTGTGTCAGAGGGCAAACGGACAAAATCAGCAGGGGATCAAATACTTATTTCACTCACTGTACATCCCTTTCATTCAGTTCAAGTGAAAGACTCTACATCAACCACATACTATTAATTTCCAAGATCTTTAAAAAAGAGAGAGCCATTCAATAGCTTAAAAAAAAATATAGAAGCATTCATAATGTCAGCACTAGAGGAACCACAGGTCCGCTATATCCCTCAGAATACTGTGTATACATACTTGTCATTTAGTATATCATCAACATGGGCAGACATAGCATGCTCTCTCTATTTCCTCAAAAGCTGCTTCCATGAATGAACATGAATTGCCCATGGATAGGGATGTGCATGGAACCGCCTGGCCTGGTTTGGTTAGAATCTGGACCAGTTTGGTCCGGCACCCCTTAGAACGCCCCCCCCCCGGTTCATTTTGGAGGGGTTTGTGAAGTTGCTGGGTTTTTTCCTTTAAACTTTTTTTTTTTTAATTCAGCCTGCCTCGCAGAAGCCATTTGCGCATGCGCGGCGGCAGGCAAAATGGCCGCTGCACCGAGCTACAGAGGCCCAAAGGGGTCAGGGTGGTGATTAACAAGGCCGGCGGGTGGAGGGGGAACCTTCACGGACCCCCCTGCAGGCTAGAGGAAGCCCTTGAAGGGGCTAAAGGTTAAGGGGGGGATCGCGAAGCCCCCAAAACGTCGAGGGGGTTTGGTCCGAGGTCGGACCGGAGGGGGGGGGTTTCTGTTCTACTCTGGAACCGTCAAACCAATTCGATGTAGAACGGAACCCCCTTCGAACTGTTCGCACATCCCTACCCATGGAGTGCCCCCATTAAAGGGAGCAGGACTGGCTGCCAGAACAAAGAAACAAGACCAACTATTCCACTGGTTTGGGGAGTCTAGACCTCAATCCTATGCTTTGTTGGCTTGCAACAAAGCATAGTAAAGCATGAAACTGGGCTATGCTATTTCAAGTGATAAGCACATATAAGAGTCCACAGTAAAAAAGAATTGCCTGAATTAGTGCAGCCTTTCTAAATGACAAGTATTTGCAAACTAGTTTCAGCTTCTTAAAAATACATCTTTCCTCAAAGACATACAGATGTCTACAGTGTTAGGTAAGCCCATGTCCACCACAAACAACTGTACCACAAGCACAACCTTGAACTGATGGATTTGTTAATACTAATATATTACACTTCAACATACTCCATTTCATTTTCTTCAAGGAAAAATGTATTTCATTATAATAGATGAGGTACATGTGAAAAACAGGAGTGGTGTATTTCAGGGAATCCTTTGGGAGGCATGATATCTGTGCTCTTTTTGCATAGACATGTTGAAATGCTTGTTTGCAGAAGCCAGACCATCCTGCATCAAGGGCAATGAACGAGTTGTGGCCCCATGACAAAAAAAGTATAGGGCTCTATTCCCACCCCTCTCACACATACACTCAAAAACACACAAAGCCACACACAAAGCCAATTTACTCTGTCCTATAGAACTTAATGGGTACAATTAATAACTGAACCACCTCCTATCTCTATAGGTCTATCTTGGCTTCATTTGTGTGTGTTGTTTTTTTAAGTGAGTGAGGTTTGCAAATTATCACTTGACTGGTCACCTGAGAGTGTAATTACTCCCAGTGACTGAAACTGCACAAGGGTCTACTCTGTACAGCTTTTAAAAAAGCAGTAATTTCACTCAGTCCTAGGGGAGAATGAACTTTCAGTGCCCGCAGGTAAAATGACTGAGCATGTACTTTTACTTTCACACTTGAAGCCTCCTGTTTTGTTTTACAAATAAGAGTGGTTGCTGCCACAGCTGCCTTTTGTAGTCCATCATACCTAGACCCAGTAATTCTTCAATAGTTTGTCCTTTTCCCCTGCCATCCTGAGACTGAAATCTGGTTTATTTGTTCTATGCATCTGAAGAGTCGAAACCATCTTTTTAGCACTGCCACTGTCTATGAAAGGTCATGCAAATGGATAACTTACAAGCTATTGATTTAGACTGACAGATACACACACCATGGATTATACATTAGGAAAATTTCTGTTCCCACGAGCATCCATATCCATAACAATGAAAAGTGCTTTAGGAAGCAGTTCCCAGACTCCCCTTTTTTCTACACATATACTTTGAAATAAATCTCTACCAGTTAAGTGGAGCTTGCTTAAAAACAAGTGTGCATAGTATTGAAGCAAGTTTGCGTGTGTCAGTTTGGAGGGGGGGGGGCGTTTCCTTTCTCTACCCCACTGTTACCTCCAAAAAATATTGGTGAAGAAAGGGGAAATTATTTATTTTATTTACTTCAACAGAGAAATATTATCTTCCTTTTTTCTTAAACCTCTAATCCAAGAACAGTCATTTATCTCTGTTACTTTTAAGGATCTGGAAGTTTTAAAATTCACATGAGGTGCTGTGCAGACTGGTAAAAATGTGTGGGCTAGTAGCTTTAGTAAACTTATTTGAAAGGCTGGTATAAATACTTTGTAAATAACTACATGTTATTTATTATACCTGAGAAAAATATTGTTGATTTGTTTTCTGATGAATGCTCTTAATCCAAGGAATTTGCCATAAATTCGATGAAGTACTGTTTTTAGGAAGTCGCGCTCTCGTGGATCTTCACTATCAAAAAGCTCCAACAGCTATTAATAAAGTATTGCTTATTACTTCAGTTCCCAGTAACTAGCACTCTTACTGGAATAAAGACAAATTCTATCATTATTATTCCCACCCCCAGTACACAAACATTAAGCATAGAACAGCTCTTCAGAGACACGGGAAATATATCATTTCACACATCTACAGAGGTTAGCAACTCTCAAAATAACCCTGTTTTTATAAATTAGCACACTTTAACAGTGTAATTGTGATGCAATAATTTAGTGCATTTCTGTGTGTTAAATATTAGGACTGTACAAGTTGGATGATTTGGAAGCTCACATCAGAGTTCCGCCCATCCCCACCACGAGGAGGCAGCCAATCGCATGGCAACTACCCAGGCAGTACAGTTCAGGTGGTGGGTGTTCTTTAAATGCCGACCCAGCACTGGTGTGGGGAGAGCTGAACAGCTACAGAGATTCTCAGGAGTGTCCAGGAAGAGGTGGGCGAAGAGTGACACAGGGGAGGCTGGGAACGAGAGCGGAGCACCCGGAAAGAAGCACAGGAATTCCTAGGGGCTATAGTTCCTCCCAGAGCTTCTCCCATAGGAGGGGAGGAACCATCTTCTAGGATAAACTGCAGCCCCCTAGCAACCCTGTGTTCTCCCTGGCCGCTCCATCCTCGTTCCCAGTCTCCCCTGGGTCACTCCCCACCTGCCCCCTGGATGCTCCCAAGAATCTCCACAGCTGTCCAGCTTTCCCTATACCAGTGCTGGGTTGGCACTTAAAGAACCCTCATCAGCACCATACTACTTGGGGCAACTGCACCACGACTGACTGCCTCCTTGTAGTGGTGGGCAGGAATTCTGACGTGGACATCCAAATCTTCTGACTTGCACAGTCCTATTAAATATATACAAGAGTAATCAAGTCTATAAGTTACCTAAATCAATAGGCACAATCCAGAAAAAGTTTGATACCACTGTAAGCAAATTCCACCCAAACAGACATTAGTTAAAAAATTTAAATCACATTATTTCAGTACAACCCAGGTCTGGCTAACTGATTCAGGAAATGAGCCCAAAGTTTCTAAACTAGTGAAGTGCTCAAATGACACCACAATAGTCTACGTACCACACTGTTGTACCTCTCTTATGACAGTAGTATGCAAACATTACTATCTTTAGCTAAAACAACAGTATTTCAGATAAATATTTACCTGCTGTACAAATTTCTGGTCAATATAACGCTTTGCAATGCTAGGCTGGAAATCAGGTGACTCTAAAAATCTCAGTAAAAATTCATACACCAGCTATGAAAGAGTAAAATGAGAACTTGTATTTAGAAAACGTACTTACATAAGCAAGGAATTCACAAATTTTAGAGACGCAAGGAACATGACTATAGCAAAACTCAAGCTAGCAGAGAAATAAAAAGTATGTCCCTAGTAAAATTCAATAGGTTGGATCCAAAGGGAGCTCTGTATGAGCAGACAGTACTTCTGCTTGTGCACAGAGAGGGGCTTCTGTGGTTTCTACCAATTCACTCCTCCATGCCACCTCCCCAATTCTCATGATTAGCCTTCTGGGAGACACAAGGGACTACACAAAAGGTGAAGAGGGCCAGGAAAACCCAGTTCCCTGAGCTGGCCTGGTGTGTTTGGTTTGAAACAGGGCTCCCTATAATTTTTTTAAGTAGTGAGCAGTGAGAGGTTTGTCCTTGGTGGCAGCACTGAGGCAATGTGCAAACATCTCTCTCTCTCTCACACACACACACACACACACACACTCACACAATGTTTTTTCTGGGAGGCGGTGGCTCCCCTCATAGGGGGAAAAGTTAAAAAAATGTTTAACTTTTCCCCCTATGGGGGGAGCCACCACTGCCTCCCATCCTCCTTTCCCCTGACCCCAACTCCAGACCACTGTTCCCTTTAAGGCGTGCACACGCTCACAAGTTTTTGGATGGTCACTCAGTTCATTTTAGATCCCACTCAGGTTGAATCAGGAAGGCCCCATTCTGAATGCATGTGTACACACACTGCCTTGATACTGCTGCTCAGAACAAAACTCATTACACATAGAGATGAAAAAATTTAGAGGGACCGCTGCTCTGGACAGAGACTTCGGGGGGGGGAGCCAAATTCCGTCTCCCCCTCCCCCTGCTTCTGTCTGGGCTGCCAGGGCGGGGAGCTGCTGCTGGTGGGGAGGGAGGGAGCTGTTGGCATTACCTCCCCCTGTCCTACTACCTCCTGTCCTCCTCTGGCTGGAGATCTCGCGAGCCAGAACTGGAGATCTTCTGCAGCTGGAACTAGAGGAGGAAGAGGCCTGGAGGAGGGAGTGATGGAGCAGGAGGTGGTGGCAGCAAGCTGGTCAGGCAGCCGGCGGGGGGTGGGGGGGAGACAGGGTGGCAGGTGCAGCAGAGACTGTGCGCATGCCAGAATCTTCTGCATGGGGGGCTGGGATTTGGTGTGCGCACCTTAGAGGAAACAGTGGTTTGAAGTCAAGCCTTGGCTCGAGGGTGAGCCTTCGAACAGGCCCAGATTGATGGTGAACCAGTTTGAATTCAAACCAGTTCACACATCCCTATGCTGAAGAGCTATCACCTCTTTCCCAATGCCCTGCTATGATGTTGCAGTTAGCAGAGAGTGGCCCCTCTGAAGCTTGGTGCAGAGATGTTTCCTTATCTCTTAAGCCATAGTGAAAAGATCAAAAGCACCCTTCAGGCTCACATGCTCTTCCTCCTTCTCACCCTGCACTTTATGTAACCCTCTCCCCAGGGTGGTCCTTTTATGAGGTGAGGCAGCCACCTCAGTTGGGATGCCAGCAGGATGGCAAGATGCTCCCACCATCAGAGCAAATCTTTGGAACCAAACTGATCCCTGCAAGTTTTTCAAGGAGTGACTGTCATGTTCCTTGCAAAACTCACTAGCAGCACAAGAAGAGAAATGTAGGCTGCTGGCAACCATTCCTCCTCCCCGCCACTTTCAAGGGCCCATTTTAAAATAGAACACGGCAACATTTTGTGCCTTGCCTCAGGTGCAACAATACCTTGGGCCACTCCTGCCTCTTCCACACAATTCACCCCAAAGAGGAGTGAGAAATATTTTGAAACAGCAAGCTCTAGTATGGAGGTGACAAGCAGAAGAGAATTCAGATGTTTGTTAAACGTGCACGGTAAGCCAAGCAAAAGGTTTTATTTTTTGAGTGAAGATGCCAAGAGCTTGCACAAAGTGTGTAGAGAACATGGCAAGGAAAGCATGTATTGCATTTCCAGAACTGCCAGCACCTAGCATACTGCTGGCATGAAATGCAAACCGAGTAGCAGAATTCAAAAATAAGAAGTTAGGTACCTGTATGTGGGGCCACGAGGCTTCTAACGTAGGCTCATCTTCTTCTGGATCAAAATCTGGATTTTCACTCGGTGGAAGTGTTCTGAAGATGTTGAAACTAATCTTGAGAAAAAGATACATTGGGAAAAAGAAAATTTTATTACATTTTTAAACATGTACCAAGCAACGTATTTATGGCTGCTTAGCTCTTTATTCTGAAATTTAAGCATATGCCATGAACTGCCATACTAGGTTGGGCCATTATTTATTTTTTATTTATTATTACATTTATATCCCGCTCTTCCTCCAAGGAGCCCAGAGCGGTGTACTACATACTTGAGTTTATTCTCACAACAACCCTGTGAAGTAGGTTAGGCTGAGAGAGAAGTGACTGGCCCCCAGAGTCACCCAGCTATCCAAGTATTATCTCTTCTGACAGGAAACAACTTACCGCCCCCCCCATCAGAAATCCTTTAATTGGCATGCTGTGGATTGAACCTGGGACCTTCTGCATACAAAGAAGATTCTCAGGCATTGTCCCTCAACAAGGTACAGTAGAGTTCAAGAAACAGAGTTAAGCTTTGCTGATATGTAAATGTTGAAAAATTATACATCAATAGGCAGTATAATCTGCCTTCTTTGTGGATCAGTGCATTTGCCCAACTATCACAGCACTGTCTACTCTGGCAAGCAGCAAGAGATCAGTGTCTCAGGCAAGGTCTTTGCCTACACAACCTGAAAATTAAGAAAATCCAGATTAACAACTAGAGCTCTTCTGGGTTTACTTAAACGTATGTCCATTTAGGAGAGGGGAAACTGGTGCATGTGCATACATGTATGAACATGCCTTCTAGCTCTACTATATATGTGAGTGTTTGGTAGTGTAGCTATTTGCTAAAGAACATCCTGAATAAATTACAACCATTAATTTTAGTGGCCTATTATTATTATTTATTTATTCGATTTCTATACCACCCTTCCAAAAATGGCCTACATACCGTGCTGCATGCCACCCATGGAAGGGGGATGCATATGCTAAATACTTAAAATTTGTAAGAGAAAGCAACATTGGACCTACAGTAGAGGCTCCTTTTTACACAGAGTTCCCTTGTAGAGATCAGTATGGGTTGTCTACCCTACATGCTCCAATAGCGGACTTATGCAGGTCAGCTTGCTTCTTATATGCAGAGGGAAACAAATCCTCAGTTCCAGGACTGTTGCACCTTTAAACAGGTTGTTCTAGTAAGAACTAATCAGCCTACTTCACTGTCTCTACAACTGGACTAAATCTGGTTCAAATCAAGGTCCACAAATTAGATATCTTGCAGCTCACCATTAGTATAGGTATACCATAGTGGTGCCCAGGTGGGTGGGAGTGGATTTGAGTTAGACTACCTTTTGCAATACAGCATGGCCAAAGGCCACTTGTGCTGACTGGAACATGTCAAACTTATAATGTTTAATGAAGGGTGTGATAGAGGACAACATGGCAGTTCTATAGATTTCTTCCAGTGGGGCTTGTGCAGAAAAATCTGCAGAGGTGGAGGCACCACAAATCAAGTTAGCTGTAATTCCGTGTAGTACTGGGAGAGAAATGGACTTGTACGCCATTGTGACACAAGACTTAATCCAATAACAGAGTAGCAGCTTTGAAGACTGAGGAAGGAAACAAAGAGAGAATCCCAGATTAGCCTGTTGGAAGGCTAGGACTTGGGGAGCACCAGCAGAAGGGCATATGTGCTTCCTTCGGGCCCAACATAGAAAGGCCACCCATGTGGCCTGGCAGATGAGGTAAGTCGAAGGGCAACTGGATGCCAGGATGATGTTCTTGACTGCCATGGAGTAGCCCCATCTAGCTAAGGAAGATCGCTAACCTCCAGGCATAAAGGTGCAGCCAATCAGGGTCTGGGTGATGAATGGGCCCCGAGAGAAGGATGGCCAGGTGTCATGCTAGATGCCATGGAGACTGGACTGAGAGGGCTCTCAGGTCTGAAAACCAAGCTCTCCTAGGCCAGTGCAGGGTGATGAGGATGAGGTCCACTCTTTTCAGCTATAATTTGTGAATCCCTTTTCTGATTAGATCTGTTGCAGGAATCCCTTTCCCAATGAGATCTGCTGCAGGAAGGCATAAAGGAGCCCCCAAGGACATGTTGTTGTGAGGGCATCTATGGCCTCTACTTAAGGAGACTGGAACGTGGTAAAGAATCTTGGTAGGTGGTGGTGGTCAGAAATGCAAATAGATCCACCAGGGGTCTGGGTAAAGGCTCTGTTCAACTGGGTCAATTGATTGGCAGCTAAGCCAATCAGCTTTTAGGTTTGAGAGGCCGCTAAGACGTTCTGGAGGCTAGATGATGTCCTGCCCAGAGAAAGAGGCGATCTGACTGTCATCAGTGAGCATGATCTAGTACCTCCTTGACGGATGATGTGGCATATTGTTGTGATGTCCATGTGAAAGAGAATGTGACAGTGTCAAATGAGAGAAAGTAGAGAAGGGCTATGCATACAGCATGAAGTTCCAGATATTGTGACGGAGCTCGAGGTGGTTCCATTTGTCCTACACAAATTGATTGTTGCAGTATGCTCCCCAGCCCAGGAGACTGGCATCCAAGGTGCTCATTATTCTGACTATATCCTTGAAGGGGAGACCCTTGCAGAGGGCTGGGGACAGCCACCGTTGGAGGAAGTGGAGGAGAAAGAATGAAAGGTGAACTGGTTTGTGAGTTCATGATGAGATCCTGAAAGTGTAATAGCCACTGAAACTGGCAGGAGTGCCACCTGGCTCATGGGGTGCATTCTAGGCATGCAATCACCAAACCCAGGATTTGGGACAAAAGTATGACGTCTGTGGAGAGCGTGTGAGGAGGAGCGAGATGAGTTGGGCAAGCTTTCTTCGGCATTCCGAAGGGAGGGATATTGTTGCATTGGCTCCCAGATGTTGGAAGGGACTGAGAGGGTAGGAGATGACTCTCTTCCTGATTGATTATGAAGCCATGAGTCTCTAAAAGGTGAAGACTCAAGCATACATCTCTCCTCCCATGAATTGGATTAAAGGGGGATCGGATTAGGTGGTTGTCAAGAAAGGGGTGAATGTGAATGCCCTGAATTCTAATGTGCGCCATGAGTACTACCATGATTCTGGTGAACACCCATTGTGCTGATGAGAAGTTAAAGGAAGGGTTCGGTACTGAAAATGTTGTTGGTAGTAACAAAACCTGAGGAACTGTTGGTGGGCTGGAAGGATCAGGACATAGTGGTAGGCCTCTGATAGGTCTATGAAGTCTAGATTGGCCCCTGGCCAGATTGCCTCCTTGATTGTCTTGAGCAGTTTCATCTGAAATTTTCTCTTGCAGATGAACCAGTTGAGGCACTTCAGGTCCAGCATTGCTCTCCAGAATCCATCCCATTTTGGAACTAGAAACAAAACAGATTAAATGCCAAATTTGACATGTTTCTGTCAAGGGTACTGGCTTTATGGCTTGAATCCGATGAAGAATGTTGTGATTCATCTGAAGCTGTCTGACTGAATTTTTGGAAGTTGGAGAGATAATGAAATGACTGGGAGGAATGGATGTTAGTTAAAGTGAGTAACCATGGGAAAGGGAGGAGGGAACCCAATGATCCTGAGTGGAACTGGTCCAGATGGGAACAAAGTATTGAGTTTTACCCCTATGGGACGATAGTCATTGCTTACAGCTGGCAATGTGTGGAGGAGAAGAACTAGTGAGAGGTCTGGGATTTGGAGAAACCCTTGTTCCTGGGTTTCCACTGCTTGTGCCAAATCTATCTATCTGTCCCTGGATCTGGGAAATGTTCTGAAGAAACAAAAGGAGAACTGATTGGATTTAAACTGCCTAGCAACCTAGCAACCTGATGGCATAGCTTTCTTTTTATCTCATTACAACTGGGACATGGTCCACAGATTCCCAAAATGCTTTGCTCCCTTACAGTGGATAGAGGCAAGACTACATGTGAACTCAGTAGCCACATTCCAGTGTTTGAGCCACAGGGACCTATGCATTGCCACATCTGACACCATGGCTCTAGAAGTATATTGGAGCCTGTCTAAGCTAGAATCAGTCATGAAACCTGCTGCCTTAGCTTAATTTGTCCTGGATGAACCTCTGTAAGGAACTCCTTGGCCCAGAACTTGAGAGAAAATGGAAGCAAAAGCAGCTGTTCTGATAACAGTGGCTGAGGCATCATGTGACTTACACAACTTATCATTCTTTTTATCCTCAGGGGCTTTTTATTTAGTTGATCACCATGACCTCTTCAGAGATCAACTGGGTGACAGGAGAATCAATGAGTGAAATAGACAATTGGGACATGATGTTTTCTAGGTTATAAATTTTTTTGGACAAAGTACCTAAGACTTTAAAGGACATGGTCACATTTCATTCTGCCAACATGAATCTTTGGAAAAGGGAAAGCTGAATGGCAGAGGGAGAAGAGCAATAGGAGAACACCTGTTGGTCTAAGTTGGTAGAAGGCAGTGGATCTGGATGGGGAAGGGGTGGTTGCTTTAGCAAGCAAGTATTTTTTGCTTTAGCAAGAAGTATTTCAAAGTCCTCAAGAGAAAAAAGAATGGAGATACGTTGCTGTGGAGTGGTATCCTCATCCAATAATTCATCTCCTCTGTATCAGAAATGTGGGCTGCACGTGAGAGGACTCAGTCAGAAAGAATAATGGGATTGACCGGAGGTCTGGCAGTAAGTGATGCTGCTGCCATGGATTACTGGTCTGAATCCAACACTACAAATCAAGTTCAGTTCTATAGCAGAGATCCAGACTATTTAATTACTCTCAGAACTTTAAAATGGTGTTTGCAAGCTTATGCACCCACTGGTTCTCCCTTATCTGCTGAATATTTGGTCAACAAGAATTATCATGCTGTCAGCCTCATGTTTTCTTTCCATACTCCAGTGCCACAAGAAATAACCTTGCAGTTACTATACCAAGACCTTAACAGACAAGGATCAGGTTGGCAACTCTAACAGTGTCTTAAGGTAAAGTGTGCTGTCAAGTCAGTTTCGACTCCTGGCGCCCACAGAGCCCTGTGGTTTTCTTTGGTAGAATACAGGAGGTACAGTGTGAGATGATGCCTTTCAGCATCTTCCTATATTGCTGCTGCCTGATATAGTACCAGCGGGGATTCGAACCGGTAACCTTCTGCTTGTTAGTCAAGCATTTCCCCACTGCGCCACATAAGGTGACTACCAGTGTCTTAGTAAAGTCAAATTTCAGAGCCTTCAAAATGTGGAGTCTACCTATATTTTATGTTAAATACAAGGGAGAGCTAAAGTTATTCACAATTACTATGAAGCTGAGCACTTTAAAATCAAACAGCCTTTTCTGCATTTGGCCATAAGCTATTGCATAGTAAACATACACACAAATAACAGATACATTAAAAAAGCTATCAAAATGAGAAAATGTGTAATACATACATACAAAATTTTCAGATCTTGGCTACCAATAAACAGTCAACTCTGAAATAAAATTAACCTGATAAAACCTCAAGTCAGATCACCACCATGACAACTGACTACAATGGTCAAAAGAGCTTTCATATGGATTTTTAAGACAGCCAAGGCACAGAACCAATGGGTCATCAACACAACTATACAAAAAGATTACAAATCTTCTCCTGGGCAGATCTAAGTTGTAAATCAGCAAGAACGGCTTCAAGAAATGTAGAACATGGTGCTGAATACAACATTCAATATAATAAATAGTTTTGCAGTTCTGCCTTCTCTGGAGCTCCAGAAACACACTAAGCAAGAAAAGTGTGGTGACATCTGCCATCCATCAAAGCTGTTCGTATAGTCTAAAAGCCTCAAAGGCTTATCTACATTTTAGAAATGTAAACTCTACCAAATAAGACACTCTCAAATTATTACTGTTATAAGTCTGAACCATTTTAGGAATTTAGAATTTAAAATAGATTGCTTATCTAGCAAAACATTTTGACTAAAAGCCAATCTCTAAGCCTGTTGCTGAGAAAAACACATAGGTAAGAGATTCACAGGAACAGAATGAAATCAGAGCCAGTTGTGATATTTAGAAGCCATACACAAGTCTATAGTCCATCATAATCTGGATAAAAACCCAACTGAGGACATTTCAAACATCCCCAAAAGATTTAGAACAGCATGATGGACATGAGCTCTAATGGAAGGGAGTCCCACAGCTGCCCAGACTAGGGTTGCTGAGGTACCAGCAAACAAAACCAACAGCTTTCTAAGAATACAGTTTTGTCAAGTTTTTAGTTTGGCAATTACAAGCCAGCCTTTCCTTTACTATGCAAGTCAGACAAAGAGGTTTTGTTGACCATTCATTGTTTGAAGCTATTGCTGGATCATCCACTATTTGTTTCAAGCATTCCAGGGTCAGCAGCCATGAAAAGACTGCTGATGGCTGGCCCAGCTCAGCCATCATGTTGGACCAATTGATAAATCATAGGTTGTCAGTCTGGAGCAGGGAGGGATTCTCAACGTTGGGTCCCCAGATGTTATTGGACTTCAACTCCCATAATCCCCAGGCCCAGTGGCCTTTGGCTGGGGATTATGGGAGTTGAAGTCCAATAACATCTGGGGACCCAATGTTGAGAATCTCTGGTCTGGAGTACTCCACAGGCTTGTGCACTATTCACTACTCCCCACTTCCTTCCTCTCCTCCTCTCCCTTTCCTAGTTGGTGACAAGTAAAGCTTACCATAAGCCAGGCCTCAACAAATTCTCTTTAGATCTAGGAGCCAGCCCAAAAGGTCTAGGAGTCAGACAGTGGACCCTTGACAAAACTACCACACTTTGTGGCAGATACTGGGGAGGGTAACGGGGCTTCTCTTTATCCTCTTTACAAATAATATACTTAACACAGAAATGAGACTGCTTGGGACAAATAAAGATTTTATTAAATAACTCTACCTCTGGCACCATAGTTAAATTTCTAGGCTCCCTGGCACTAAGATTTATCAAGCCCTACATAAGCAAGTGTAATCATAACCGAATCAGGAATTGAAATACTGTACAGCAAAATACTTGGCTGCAGTCAGCAGTCATGAGATTTATTCAGAGCCTTCTTGTATTTAATATGGAACTTGACTGGCCATTTCCAGACCAAGGAACATCTCCAAATCTATTTAATCAATGAACAGATGCTGGCTCCATAAAACACATTATGAGGCCTGCTTTCACTGCCACATATTCTGGACCACTATAGTGGCAACTACCTTGCAACTAGATATGAAGCAAGCCATTTATTAACTCAAAGAAAGTTTGGCAGTATTTTTAAGCAACAGAAGGTTTTTCTGCTACCAATGATTATAAACATAGTTTTGAAGGATCACCCAATGCCAGCTTCACACAATACTGTCATATTGAAGATTTCCATTCTATGTTGCTTTGTCTGACCCAAATTAGGACAATTTATTCCCTATATCCACACATAATTATCAACAACTAATTCACACCAAATCATATAGAAGATATTACAAATTAAGTGTTATCTGTCAGAGTCCATTATTCATCTTCAGTCACATGCTTTGTATAACAAAGTTAACCATTGTTAGAAATCCTGCCCCATCAGCACAACCACCTGAGCACTACTGCAGACAGTTATCTTCAATAAAAGATACCAAGAAACTAGAAGAGAGAGACTGTGCAATGTATCACCACGTCAATTAATATTAGTTTTAGCGAACAGCAATACTACAAGTCAATGGATTACAGAACACATTTGAAAATTCCAATCTTATCTTATCTCTGTCCCACTGTAGGACTACAAAACTGAGCCCAGGACAGGACCATATTTATGTTTCATGGGCTCAGGCAGCTTACAGCCATTTCATCACTCACATTCCAAGTAATGAGCACAGTGAATAGCTCATGGAAACAAATGAAAAAACAAATCCCTCCCCACCATTTTCTTGCCCCCAGTGCTTCTCCCAAAATGTATGGTTGATTCAAGTTCAATTCACAAAGAAGACGACAGAGGCACAAGGGACAACTTAAAAGTCACCCTCAAGAACACTTTAAAAAAAAACCTCTTTTCCTTTGATAAATTGCTGTGGAAGGAAATAAAGCAGGTCCAGCTAATGAAGAAGAAGCAGGTGGAGATAGCATTGGTAACCATTCATATTGTTCCTTTCTCTCCCAACCTCCTGGTTACAGGGCAGTCTTTTTCTTTCTTTTTTAACAAGTAGATTCAGGGATGAGGTTTTGTATAGGAGCCTATTCATTTCTCAAGTTGAAAAGCAAGCCAATGACAGCACTCTGGCATCACACCTGATTAAGCAGTGCCTTCCCTTCTCAACATCATGCTCATACCCTGAAGAAGAATCTTTGCCCTGTTCCCTTGCAATAAGTATCCATTCCTATACTGTTGCCAGCTGTGCTTATTCTGCCTGGCTCCCAGGAGCCTCCCTGTTTGCAGTTGCCTCTCCAGGCTTAGAGATTGCACTTTGGATATGCTCAGGAGCTGCACCACAACATGAGCTCTCAGTTTATGGTACACATGGAGAAAGGTTACTTAGTTGGTAGTCGTCTAGTCACCCCTAGATCTGTCAACAAACAAGGCAAATTGGAATGGGGATCAAGATACTTGCCCCCACCCATGCGGAAGTCCCAGCTAGGTAGCCTCTAGAGTTTAAACTACAGCGAGTTAACTGGCATCCAAAGCCACTCTGAACTGCAGAGTGAACCATCTTAACTCCCCTCATCCTCTAGCAAGAGATAATGACTCCCTAACAAGATGATTATGCCAAGCAGGAAGAAAGGTAGATAAAGCAGTGAAGCAATGGCCTCCCCATCACAAAGAGGATGAGTCAGGGACATAGACCTAGAGATGTACCTATTGAAATGATTGACAGATTTACTGGAGAGCTCCTCCTGGCACAGACACTTTGTCACACCTGCATACTCTGAATTTCATCACAATCAGACTTGCACACAGAAGGCAATCCCCACATTGTTGCACCCAGGAAGACCGATCAGACACAATGCATTCTGCACAGGTCCACCTTGGCACTTCTAATCAGCAAAGTAGAACAGTAGGAATGTGCCCCCAAGGCACATTTGGGGATATAAGTATCCCCAGTTCCATGACCCAGTGTGCTCCCTTGTGCTTTACACTTGGGACTCCATCATGTGTTCCCTACAATCTTTGTGTCCCCTTGGGCATTTCTCTCAGGACTCCATCATGTGCTCTCCCATGCCTCTCACTGGAGACTCCAACTGCAAGCAACCTTCGTGCCCTCCCGCACCCCGAAAAGAGCTTGAAATCACTGAATTCTTGGGTGATTTACTGTTCACAGGCCACGCCAGGCTGCATTCAGATTTTCATGCCATTCTCCAGATTGGTCCTTCTGCCGATCCATTCAGCTTGCCTAGCCACACCGTAAGAAGCTGAACCCATGGAGAAATCCTTCTCGTGAACATCTCTCCCTCCACTCTCTTCAACCCACCTGCTTCCAATCCCGGCGTCTCAGAGGAGCGAGACGTTGCATCCCGTCATGCAGATCTGGTGAAAGTGAACGTTTGCCCCACTCTTGGGTCCCCAATCTATCTCTTTCTTAAATCCAAGCTACTCTCTCTCAAGCCTCTTTCTCTTGCCTGCCTGGGAACTTGCACAATTAGAATCCTAAGCTAAAGCGCCTCATTGAAGTTTATGTATTTAGGAATGTACTTTATTGCCCTTTAAGTTAGAAACGCCTCATCGTAGTTTTTGCTTAGAAACATATTTTTATTGCTTTAACCACACAATTCTCTTTTCTGCATCCCCCTCACTCAAATAAATTCTTCTTTTAATTTTGATACTATAACCTTGTTGCAATCCAGTCATTTCTTGAGTCCAAATGTTTGCACAAATTAAAACTGGTGGAACTGACCCCCTTTAAGCGCTAATTCCCCCACAAAGCCCAAACATTGGGGTGCTGACCAAACACTCCAGGGCAGTTCTATTAGCAATACGTTGTTCAGAAGTATTGTTAAAATAAAGTAATTATGTTCTACCCAAGCTTCTGTGCTCTAAGTGATGTTTGGGCAAAAGAGGAGTTAATGGGGACAAAGATTTGAAAAGGGCAGACAGAAGCAAAGTCTGTTGCCCTACGGCTGCAATCCTCTTAGAGCAATCTGAAGCCTAGTTTAGGAAAAGGCCAGGGCAAGAAAAAAAAATCCCTATACACTGCCAAATGCTTCCACCATGTTACAGTGCCACAGCTCTGGAAGTTTGAGATGGGTTCTGTGCATGCACAAAAATCCGATGGTGTGAATTGCACATCAGAACACACAGACAAACCTAACCTTTGACTTGAGTTGTTTCACAAACAGTGGTTCAGAATTCCAACAGCACCAATACAAGTACAGCAGCTCTCAAGGTCCATGCAAGTGGCAATCAGCAACATGGGAGTGGGTAATGTGCAAGAGAATGGAGAATGTTATTTTTTAATTGAGAGTTAGAATTCCACTATATTACACAATGGAACTTACTAGATAGATCCTGAATCATCATATTTTCCCTATGTTCCTTCTCCATGACATATTACAGTAGGATGAAAAATCAATGCAATATATTCTAGCCTTGCAAATAAGTCCACAAAAGCTCACTACCCAACAAAAAAAGGAATTTCTAGCCTGCGCCTAAAAATCCCAACTGCCTATATTGAATGTCAGCACTGGTGCCTGGAAACTTGCAAGACAATACATAGAATGCACTGAAAATATATATATAATCTGTTCAAGGAAAATCTGCAGCTTTGAACTCATTAGTTTTGTTGTTGTTTTAGAGACATACCAAAAGGCATAACATTTGGGAATCTCTCTCTTTGGTGGTAATTGCATTCTCCTTTTTTCTTTTTTCTTTTTCAAGGAAAGGAAACCATAGCTCAGTCAGTCTTTATTAAGGCCTTTGACCAATATAAAAACATCTAAAACAAATGTAAAATGTAAACATAGCCATATTAATAGCATATCTGTACGCTGGATCTAACCGTTAGCAAGCAGTGTGTGTCAAACTGGTATTGCAGAACAGAATTTTTCAACTCTGTGTGTGATAGAAGGATTTGCATCTGTTAACAAATATTTGGCATCAAATTTGTCCAATCATCCTGGCAGTTATGTAAAACATGGGCAATTAACCTTCACCTAAGACCTATATAAAAGACACACCGCAGGAGCCCATGTGCAACTGACTCGATCTCCTCAGAGTTACAGGAGCAATCTCTCTGCTCATTTGGAATTCTGCTATACCTGCCAGCCAGTAGTTCTGAGGGGGGAAACCATAGCTTAAAATCCTGCTCCTCCCCAAACTTTGTTCTAATTAGAATACCAAGATTTAGGTTGAAACGTGTTTAATTAGAAGTGGAGAATAGGAGCTTTGTGTGTGAGATTATTTAGAGTGTCTGTCCCTCACAGAGAAATTGCAGCTAGCACACAAATTGGCAATACGTTCCAACAACAAAAACCTGACAGATGTAAAGTGTTTTACTTAAGTCATCTTGTGGTACACCACAATTCCTTTCTTCGTACTTCCTTCCCATTCTTAGCCTTCAGTGCCTTACTACTAACCTTCTAACACATATTCAGAAGTGGCCTTAAGGCAAGAAGAAGAAACTATGCCAGCATTATCTTAACAGCTACAGAGTCACAATATGCAAATTAACTTGAGCTATTGACACAACTGCTGAAGGCCAAGCCTCTCAGGTGTGAATGGAGCAGACTACACAGGGTTGTTGTTTTTCTTTAACCCTCAGGACAAACCAGAGCTCTGTGCTTTAGGCAAAAGCAGTGACTCCACTCTTCAGGAAATACACACATCCTATTGAACATGTGCCAGGAGTTTGTTTCTTAAAGGGCTAAGCTCAGAATCCACACCTACCAGCTGGAGAACAATTTGTACTAAATAAAGATTATTGCTAACCCCTGCTAACTAGGCAAAGAGGCACCTTTTACCGTGGTGATTCTCTTTCTTTAGCAAGGGGAGAGTAACTGGCCCTATCCACCCCCAGCACAGTACTTCCAGTGACTCTTGCTGGTGTGTGTCTTATGTTTCTTTTTAGAATGTGAGCCCTTTGGGGACAGGGAGCCATCTTATTTATTTATTTGTTATCTCTCTTTGTAAACCACCCTGAGCCATTTTTGGAAGGGCGGTATAGAAATCGAATTAATAATAATTATTATTATTATTTGCAGTCCAGAAATATACAATTCAGCATCATACAATAATATTTACATTTTCCAACTTGGATTGACCATTGATTCCAGCATGTTTGATCAGTTACTGAATCTTACTACAGTAGTCAGAACCAAAACAGATCTTCAATCACAGTTTAAGCTATATGGAAGAAGGTAAAGGTAAAGTGTGCTGCCGAGTCAGTATCGACTCCTGGTGGCCACAGAGCCCTATGATTGTCTTTGGTACAATACAGGAGAGATTTACCATTGCCTCCCCATGCACAGTATGAGATGCCTTTCAGCATCTTCCTATATCACTGCTGCCCGATATAGGTGTTTCCCATAGTCTAGGAAACATACCAGCGGGGATTCGAACCAGCAACCTCAGGCTTGATAATCGAGTCATTTCCCCGCTGGGCCATTAGGTGGTTGGAAAGTGAACCAAAAACATTGCTTGACTATCTTCATGGCATTAGCAACCACATAGATTCTTTCCAAGATGATCTGTCTTCAACTATAGACCTATATCTAACCATCCCTTTGGGGGCAAGGTGATAGAGTGGGTGGCGGCTTCCCAGCTGCAGAGGGTCTTGGATTATACGGATTATCTGGACCCTTTTCAATCTGGCTTCTGCCCTGGATATGGGACTGAAACTGCCTTGGTCGCTCTAGTGCAGTGTTTCTCAACGTTTTTGGAGTCATGGACGGGTACATTATTTGTGCGCAGTTTCCCAGACCAGCCGTTAGTAAGGGGGTTGCCCCCCTCACCCCAACCCCACCCCTTGGCACACACCCCCAAATAATTTCGAGCAGCTCTCTGGAGCTCATTTCCAGGCAGTCCTCACTGCTGCATAATGTTCGTTTCAAGGAAGTGAAATGAACATTATCCAGCAGCAAGGGCTGCCTGAAAATGAACTCTCTTGGCAGCCTGAATTTTTTTTTTTTTTTTGGAGGGGGGAGGTGGTTTTTATTAGCGATGCCTCATGGACTGGTACCCAATGCCTTGTGGACCGGCACCGGTCCACGGACAAGTCGTTGAGAAACACTGCTCTAGTGGATGACCTTTGCCAGGAACTAGACAGGGAGAGTGCATCCCTGTTGGTTCTGCTGGACCTCTCGGCGGCGTTCGATACCATCGACCATGGTATCCTTCTGGGCCACCTCTTGAGTATGGGAATTGGAGGTACTGTGCTGGAGTGGCTCCGTTCGTTTCTTGGGGAGAGGGTCCAGAAGGTGGTGCTGAGGGACTAATGCTCGGCCCTGTGGCTGTTGGCCTGTGGGGTCTCGCAGGGTTCGGTTTTGTCCCCCATGCTGTTTAACATCTACATGAAGCCGCTGGGAGAAGTCATCCGGAGACTTGGACTGAGTTGTCAGCAGTATGCAGATGACACTCAGCAATATCTCTCCTTGTCACCTGATCCTAGGGAGGCGGTAGATGTCCTGAATCAGGGATTGGAGGCCATGATGGGTTGGATGTGGGCTAATAAACTGAGACTGAATCCAGACAAGACGGAGGTAATGTTGGTCAGTAGGAGAGTCAATCAGGATGAGGTGATTCTACCTGTTCTAGATGGGGTTGCACTCCCCTTAGGAACATAGGAAGCTGCCATATACTGAGTCAGACCATTGGTCTATCTAGCTCAGTATTGTCTTCACAGACTGGCAGCGACTTCTCCAAGGTTGCAGGCAGGACTCTCTCTCAGCCCTATCTTGGAGAAGCCAGGGAGGGAACTTTGAAGCTTTCTGCTCTTCCCAGAGCGGCTCTGTCCCCTGAGGGGAATAACATTCAGTGCTCACACTTCTAGTCTCCCTTTTATATGCAACCAGGGTAGACCCTGCTTAGCTAAGGGGACAAGTCATGCTTGCTACCACAAGACCAGCTCTCCTCTCCTTGAAAGAGCAAGCACGCAGTTTGGGGATATTACTGGACCAGGCTCTGATTTTGGAAACTCAGGTGGAGGCGGTGGCCAGGCTTCGGCTAGTGCTCCAGCTCCGTCCCTTTCTCAAGAAGATAGATCTGACCACGGTTACCCATGCCTTAGTCACGTCACGGCTGGATTACTGTAACGCGCTCTACGTGGGGCTGCCTTTGAAGAATATCCGGAAACTGCAGCTTGTACAAAATGTGGCAGCTAGGGTTCTATCTGGAACTGCCCAGTGTGATCATATCACACCTATTTTGAAAGAGCTGCACTGGTTACCAGTTTGTTTCCGGGTCCAATTCAAGGTCCTGGTTTTGACCTTTAGAGCCCTTAACAGTTTGGGCCCAAGATACTTGAAGGACCGCATGCTCCCTCAAGTGGGTTGCTGCCCACTTAATGAAATCACCTGAGGGGGCACTGCTCCGGGTGCCGACAATGAGAGAGGCTCTTGCACGCAGGACAGGGCCTTCTCTGTTGCTGCCCGCAGACTTTGGAATGCTCTCCCAGTGGTCATTCGCTTCTCGGACTCCATCACAGTTTTTAGGACGCTTGTTCAATCTTGGCTTTTTATCCAGGCCTTTACATGATTGTTTTATTGACGCTTCTGTGTGTTTTTATCTGTGTACGGTTTTTATGTTTGTATTTTATATATTTTAAATCAGATTTGTTGTCATATTTTTAGCTTAATACTTTTAACTGTCATTTTTATTATATTTTTTTTAACTTTTGTAAACCGCCTTGGGATTGTTTTTAATGAAAGCCAGTATATAAATTTAACAATAAATAAAAATAAAAAATAAACTTGGCCTTTAAAGTCTCTCAGCGGTGCATTCATTGTTGTCGTAACTGAGTCCATCCACCTTGCTGCTGGTTGTCCATTCCTTCTCTTTCCTTCAACTTTTACCAGCAATATGGACTTCTTAAGGGAGCTGTGTTTTTGCATAATGTGTCCAAAGTATGATAGTTTGAGCCTGGTCATTTGTGCCTTGAGTGAAATTTTTGTATTGTTTTGTTCTATGATCAAAATGTTTGTTTTCCTGGCTGTCCATGGTATCCTCAAAAATATTTTCCAGCACCAAAGTTCAAAAGCACCAATACTTTTTCTGTCCTGCTTCTTCAGAGTCCAGCTTTTGCATCCATGGAGTGTCACAAGGAAAATCATTGTCCAAACGATTCTAATCTTTGTGGATATGGACACATCACAGCATCTAAATATCCTTTCCAAATCCTTCATTGCAACCCTACCAAGTATTAGTCTGCGGCGTATTTCTTGACTCCTCTTATACTTTTATAATAAAACAATACAAATAAAATGCTTAATTAGATACAGTTTATCACTTAGTTTTGGAGTACAGTTACTAGAAGCAACCATAATATATACAAGTAGTACTGTCACAGTTTTAAAATCTTAAATCAAATCCTGGAACATATTCCAGATGCCAGGGAGCCGTGGCACCTAGACTAGGATATTCAGAGTTAGAGTTATTTAATAAAACCTTTATTTGTCCCAGGCAGTCCTGTTTCTCTTCTACGTATATTACTTGTAATGGGAGACGTCCATTTACCGCCGTCTCTGTACAATATCCATCACTAAGTCTGGTAATTTTGTCAAGTGTTCATTGTCTGCCTCCTAATTCCAAAGCAAGATTGTCAAGGCCTGAATTATTCATCTGCTGTTAGAGAATGGATAGTTTTTTGCTCTGTAACGGACTGCTTCAGTTAAATTTTTAACAGGTACGTTTTAAAGACCTCTTGTAGTCCCACTATCACTGTAATGCCTCATTACAAATCTTTAACCTAATATACACTGTGGTAGCACATGCATACATAGTACAAAGGAAGTCGAGGTCAGTCCAAACTAATGAATCAAAACTGTAATGAATCAAAACTGTGAAAATTTATTTAACTAAGGAAAAAAGAGACTAGATACAGTTCAGAAAAACATATTAAAATTCATGAGGTAAACCAAGTTGGTTGCCTGTCACTTCTAGCAGATATAAATCAATGGAATTCTTAACATTTTGTATCACTACAAAGCTATATATTCAGATACTAAAATCAGTTTTCCATTGGCAAAAAATCCAATCAGCAAGTAAAAAAGTGGTCTTCATGAACTAAAATGTTTCAGGTATGCAAATCATTATTCTGAGATATTATCTGAGGAAAAAAGAAAATGAACTGGCATGTCCTACTCATAAACTGAAAATTCTACCATCCATTTTGCCAGTTTAAACACACGCCAAAATCTGGATTACCATCAAGAGATCTGTATATTTATGATTCAACTGTTACTAAGTCCCCGCCCCCGCAGGTCTTAACCAATATCATCTATTGCTATTCAAATCATCCTCACTCGTGGTGAACATTATTGCAATTGCCCAAACACTTTCCCTTCCATGGTATCCTGTGGCAGTTATCAGCTGTTATACTTTGACATCTGTTTTCCAAGTTATTAGCCAAATATGCCTTTTGTGAACAAGGAGAAGAGTTAATGCAGACAGAAACTAACCACCAAAAGCTCTATGAACCAGGGTGGGTTTGATTTAAATCACGATTTAAATCACTAGTCAGTAAGACAAGATTTAAATCATGGCTTTTTACATAAAGACTCATTCTTGCTGGTATAATCTTGATATTTACAACCAGATGAAGGTTTCATTTTTGGTTCTCTTTTAGATAGAAAAATTGCCCAAAATAATCTGAAAGAAACCTCTGGAAGAGCATGACATTGTGAATGGATTAATGGAATTCATTTACCAAAAAATTTAAACATTGCATATATACAGCCTCATGCTACATAATTACAAACTGATCCTTGTTTCATGATAAATACCTTTGGACTATAATGTATCTTAAATAGAAAACTATCTTTAGATAGATTTTTTCCTCAAAAAGCATTTTATTTTTTAAAAATCCCAATTTAAATCAAAAAATCCCGATTTTTTGATTTTTAAAAAAATCATTGATTTTTATCCATCCTGCTATGAACTATGGGTGTAATCCACAATCATGAAAATCATTTCATTTTGCTTCAATAGTGTTCTAAAATTAGCCCATGTTGCCAACAAAACTATCATTCAGTCCCTCAAGAATATATTCCACTGATCTGCAAAAAACATATTTTTAATTTCAATTTAGATGCAGTTCTAACCTTGAGATGCAGTTCTCTGGAAACAACTAGGCAACGATCAGGTAGGAAACCCTATAAAAGGAACCAAGTTCTAGAAACACTCTTCCTGGATGGAGGCCATGAGACTCAATCTAATTGCCAGTTATGCCACTGAAGTAGAGACAGGCATTTAGAAATAATACATGCACTTATGTTCAGTCTTAGCCATTTAGAAATAATTGCCTTTAAGGTACTAGGTAGTTAAAAAAAAATCTACAATCAGGACTTGAACTACATCTTTGCAACTATTTGGCCAACATGTGTATTGCTGGAGATTTCTATATCAGGCGGTACAGAAATACAATTAATAAACAAACATTTAAGAAATTAGAAAACAGTACCTGGAAACCAATAGATATCTACAGACATGAAAAATGTCTTGGCACTGAACGTAACCTACAAATTTGCAAATTTCTGTAAAGAGCCATATTCTTTTGTTATCTGGTAAGGAATTAAAGGATTATTTCTAATTTCAAGAAAAGAACACATTATTTAGGTGAAGATGGCTATCCAGTATATGAAACTACTCTTATAATCTAGTTGTAACACTAACACTCAATTTTAAAATGAGCCAGAGACTAAGTAAATTTTTGGCAGGTTGAAGCTTTGTAATAGTGACAGTGCCATCCAAATCTCTGCAATATCACTGAAAATTCGAACAGGCCATGTTTAGCACATTCTGTTGGGCTTCATTTTAAAATGTTTCCAAAGGGAAAGTAACGCTTTACTTACCATTTTCACGATATCAGCATATGCTGATTCTACAAGTACACCACGATTTGTTGAAACATATTCCACCAGTTCATTCAGCGTTGCTCTTTTAATTTCTTTGCTCCTCAAGTCTGAGACAGAGTCCATGAAATCAAACAGTACACAACACTGCTGTAACTTCTGACAGAAGAGGTCTTGCTGTTCATTTGAAGTGGCATCTATATGGGGGGGAAGTTGCAAAACAAGGAATTGAAACTATGTAGAAACATAAGTACAAGCTTCAAGAACCAAAACCAACTAATCTCAAATTGGAAATAGTAGGCAGCATCCAGACTAACATTGCTCTCATGTAAAAATATTTTCCTCATAAATGGGCAGGGAGAAGCTGCAAGTACAAGCTGCAGTTGTCACCGATTAGCTTCCAGGTGTAATTTAAAGTGCATGGTGCCTACATGGCCTGGGACAGGGCTACCTTAAGCACCACTAGCATGAAGGAAATACCCTAGCTAAAGGATGGGCTCCGATTACAGTGGAAAATGGCCACCGCACCAACTTACGGAAGCCCGAATGGGCCAAAAAAGAGGGTTGTATGGGCCGCGGCGGTGATAAACGAGGCCAGCGGGGGGAGGGGGAACCTTCATGCCCCCCCACAGCCCCCTGAAGGGGCTAAAGGTTAAAAAAAATGAAAACTTTTTTAAAAAACTAGCCCCACCCACCCACCCCGGCCGGACCAGACCGGACCAGACCAGGAGGGTGGGTTCTAAGGGGTGCCGGATCGAACTGGTCTGGTCAGGTTTGAGTCTGGTCCAGATTTGAACCAAATCAGGCCAGCCGGTTCCATGCACATCCCTATTCTGCAAGACTTTTAACTGATTAGACTTTAATTCCCCCTACCACATCTGCTGCTATTTTTCTCCTCACTTTTTTATTTCTTTAATTTTATGGAATTCCAGTACTGCATTTTCATTTTTAGGTAACTCTAAGTCAGGGATTCTCATCATTGGATCCTCAGATGTTATTGGACTTCAGCTCCCATAAATCCCCAACCAAAGGTCACAGGGGCTGGGGATTATGGGAGTTGAAGTCCAATAACGTCTGGGGACCCAACGTTGAGAATCCCTGCTCTAAGTCACCTTGAAAGGCCCTGAGTCAAAAGGCAGGATATACGTTTTTAAAATAAATAAGCATATACCGAATCAGAAAGGAGAGACAGAATAGGAACAGAGGAAAAGTGTTTAACTGTATCATGAGCCAGAAGCAGGGAAAGGTTTCAAAATGATAAAGATGGTAGCACAATCAGCAGCACATGTTAACAGCAATCATGATTGGTCTTGTTTAGACTATCATAAATAACCAAGTTAGAATATGAATCAGCAAGCCAAGACAAAGACATCCAAGAATAGCACACCATGGGGTCAAGATAAAGGCTGGATCCAGAGAGCCCCACGTGCAACCAGAAAGCGTTTGTATACAGATGGCCCTCATTATACGGGGTACCAGTTTCACCTACAACTATGGATAATGAGACCTTGAGTCCATGGGAATTGGAGGGAGTTAGGTTCCAGGAGGTTTTTTAAAAGGCTAAAAAAGCAGAGAGGAAGAATAAGAGCAATAACGTACCATACCATGGTCTAGGTCTCCAGCTATCCAGCAATGCCCCCCCAATTCTGCTAATTTTTTTTGCAAAAAATGCACCAGGGGGAGGGGTTAAGAAAGAGTCACAAAGTGGTTCAGCAAAATGCTGTCACAAAATGACATCGAAAGCCCTTTCCAGCCACCTAGGAACCACAGATAGGCAACATTTTACTATTTTTAGAACCATGAATAACTAAGCTGAGTGTACATGGCCCAACTGTGGATACGCAAAGCCATGGATACCAGGACCGCAGATAATGGTGACCACCAGTACACAGAGGGGAACATACCAATTCCCCCATGTCACACTGCTCAGGAGGCTCTCCAACCTTCAACAAGGTCTGTCAAAAACCCAGTGTACACAGAGCCTTTCAGATTCTAGCTAGCCTGCACAGTTGAATCCAAATCTTCCTACTGCTTCATTAAATCACCAACACCACAGACTTTTAGGTTTTGAATCAATAAGAATTTGATCATTTTCAACCCTTGTCCTATGCTCTTCTTTCTAGCTGTACCTTAAAGACGCTGTTCAACAATGGAACAGTCTGTCTTACGCAGAGATGGGCTCTACTACTACTTATATACTGCTATTCAACAAAAGTTCTCAAAGCAGTTTGAACAGAAAAAAATAAGATGGTTGTCCTTTGCTAATGGCTTTTCAAAAGCTGAATAACCTTCTGACAAGGATGTTGTAGCAGATTCCTGCACTCGACTAGACTAAAGCCCCCCAAATTCCTTGTCAACCCTCAACATTCTATGGTTCTGGTTAACAACAGAGAGAGAGATACTGGTTGATTCAGACTAGTGTCACACTAGCACAGTCAGTGTGAGAAACTGCGCACATTTATAAAGTTTGCAGAGCTGTGCAAAGCTGCAGTCCTCTGTAATGCTGCATAACCGCAGAACACATAAGAACAGCCCTGCTGCATTAGGCCCAAGGCCCATCTCATCCAGCATCCTGTTTCACACAGTGGCCCACCAGATGCCACTGCAAGCCTACAGGAAGGAGTTGAGGGCATGCCCTCTCTCCTGCTGTTACTCCCCTGCAACTGGTAGTCAGAGGCATCCTGCCTTTGAGGCTGGAGGTGGTAGTAGCTGTTGATGGCCCTCTCCTCCATGAAGTTATCCAAACCCCTCTTAAAGCCATCTAGGTTGTTAGCTGTCACCACTTCTTGTGGCAGAGAATTCAACAAGTTGATTATGCGTTGTGTGAAAAAGTACCTCCATTTCTTGGTCCTCCTAACTGATTTCCTGACAATCAATTTCATAGGAGGACCCCAGTTCTAGTGTTATGTGAGAGGGAGAAGAATTTCCCTCTATCCACTTTCTCCACACCATGCATGATTTTATAGACCTCTATCATGTCTCCCCACAGTTGTCTTTTTTCTAAACTAAACAGCCCCAGGTGTTGTAGCCTTGCCTCATAAGAAAGGTGCTCTAGGCCCCTGATCATCTTGGTTGCCCTCTTCTGCACCTTGTCCAGTTCTACAATGTCCTTTTTTAGATGTGGTGACCAGAATTGTACACAGTACTCCAGGTATGGTCACACCATAGTTTTGTATAAGGGCATTATAATATCTGCAATTTTATTTTCAATCCCCTTCCTAATGATCCCTAGCATGGAATCGGCCCTTTTCACAGCTGACGCACATTGAGTCGACACTTTCAACGAGCTGTCCACCATGACCCCAAGAACCCTCTCATGGTCAGTCACCGACAGCTCAGATCTCATTAACGTATACTTGAAGTTGGGGGGGGGGGTTGTCCCAATGTGCATCACTTTACACTTGCCAACACTGAACCGCATTTGCCACCTTGTCAACCACTCACCCAGTTTGGAAAGATCCTTTTGGAGCTCCTCACAATCCGTTTTGGACTTCCCAAAAGAGTTTGGTATCATCTGCAAATTTGGCTACCTTGCTGCTTACCCCTACTTTTAGCTCATTTATGAATAAATTAAAAAGCACTGGTCCCAGTACCGATCCCTGGGGGACCCCACTTCTTACTTCCCTCCATTGTGAAAACTCTCCATTTATACCTACCCTCTGTTTCCTGTCTTTCAACCAGTTAGCAATCCACACATGTACTTGTCCCCTTATCCCATGACTGCGAGGTCTTCTTAGGAGTCTTTGATGAGGAACTTTGTCAAAAGCTTTTTGGAAGTCCAGGTATACTATGTCAACTGGATCACCTTGATCCACACACTCGTTGACACTCTCAAAGAACACCAAATGGTTCATGAGGTAAGATTTACCTTTGCAGAAGCCATGCTGGTTCTCTCCCAGCAAGGCCTGTTCTATATGCTTTACAATTTTATCCTTGAGGATGCTTTCCATCAATTTGCCTGGAATGGACATTAAGCTAACCGGCCTTTAATTTCCTGGATCGTCCCTGGATCCCTTTTTGAAAATCAGTGTTACATTTGCTACTTTCCAGTCCTCCGCTACAGAGCCTGATTGCAGGGATAAGTTATATATTTTTGCAAGGAGGGCGCCAATTTCACATTTGAGGTTTTTTTAGGACTCTTGGATGGATGCCATCCGGCCCTGGCAATTTATTTGTTTTCAGTTTTTCCAGACAGTTTAGAACATCATCTCTTGTCACTTTTATCTGACTCAGTTCTTTAGCTTCCATCCCCGAAAAGCCTGGTTCAGGAACAGGTATATGCACAGTATCCTCTGCTGTGAAGACGGACGCAAAGAACTCATTTAGCTTCTCTGCAACCTCCATATCCACCTTAATAATCCCTTTCACTCCCTCACTCTCTAATGGTCCAATAGCCTCCATGGCACGGTTCCTGCATCTGATGTATTTAAAGAACTTTTTGTTATTCCCCTTGATGCTTTTAGCTAAGTGTTCCTCAAACACTCTTTTTGCCTCCCTTATTGTCACCTTGCATTTCTTTTGCCAGAGTTTGTGTTCTTTTCTGTTCTATTCATCTGGACAGGCCTTTCAATTTCGGAAGTAAGTTTTCTTCCCTTTTATGGCTTCCTTGACTTTACCTGTTAGCCATGCTGGCATCCTCCTGGACTTAGTGGTACCTTTCCTCCTTTTGGGTATACAATCTAACTGGGCTTCTAGTATTGTGTTTTGAGTAAATTTCATGCATTCTGGAGTGAAGTGACTCTCCTGATTTTCCCTTTCAGCTTCCTTTTCACCATACTCCTCATTTTGGAGAAGTTTCCTCTTCTGAAATTCAAAGTGTCTGTGTTAGACTTCCTTGGTGATTCTCTCCCCACATGTATGCAGGATGTGCCATGTTTTTTTAATTGTAAACCGCCCAGAGACGCAGGTTTTGGGCCATACAGAAATATTCTAAATAATAATAATGGTAACGTGTTGCGCAATTTGTCAACATCTTCCGCTACTACAAGAACTAGTCTCGAACAGACATTCCTCTGTGCAACATCACTGTGCTACATCCTTGCACTAGAATAACAGCATTACACTAACCCAAGTCTGGATATAGGCCGCTCTTGCTAGAGCAGGAAAAAAAAGTGTGGGCAGGTGGGGAGAATCAGCAAATCATTTGCGTTCTCTCTCTCTGAAGGCTTATGGAGAATTCATACTATAAAGCATCAACTCTTCTGTAAAAAAAATCCAAAAAGTACAGTCTACGTAGCAATATATGGAAATGTATGACACTCAGGATTAGCTATGGCTTTCAGTGGAGCCCTGGCTAAATTATTATTTCCCATGTTTTCTACCTGTAGTGTTTACCAACCAGTGTGCCATGGGACAGTACCTAGTGCGCTGTGGCTGACTTGCTCCAAGTTTAAATGCTCTGCTTTTGAAGCTGACTTGTCCTTCGTGGTGCATTATGAAGTTAATCAGCTACAAGAGGGCCATTAGGGATAGCTACAAATAAGAATAAAAATGAGGAGGAATGTAGTTAAAATAAATTTTATATGTCACATGGCAGCTTTGGCAGCACATGCACACACAAAAAGCCACTGTCCCTGCTGTGTGTTGGTGGGGACAGTGTGCCACAATATATACCTTTTTAATACAAGTACACATTGGGATGAAAAGGGTTAGGAAACACTATGAGGATCTGCAAGATTCAGGGCTAGCCGAAGACATTTTGCTGCCTGAAATGGAGCACAAGTAGCACCCAATTTTTCCTTCTGTCTACTGAAATCGTACTCCATTTCCTTCCAAATCTCTTCCCTCTCCTTTGTTTTCTGTTAAATCATTTCCCTACCACCACTTCTTTATATTTGTTTTAGGGAACAAATATGAAATCACGTTTCCATTTCGTTCTCTCTATACAGACATGAAAGGATACTAAGCAAGTTATTTACAAGTGAGCAAGTATGACATCTGTCCCTGCCCCTCTGCTGCCTAAAATGTTCTGCTTCCTCGTTTCATGACAAGAAGCAAGGCTGCATTTTCCACTCAAGAAAAGGGATAGAGACTACAGATGTGCACAGAACCGGTTCAGAGCCCTTTTATGGACTTCTGAACCAGTAGTTCCGCCAGTTTGAAGGTGGGGGGATACCTTTAAGGAATGGGGAGGGTGCTCTTACCCCTACCTACCTACACACACAGACACACACAGACACACACACCATGTTTCCCCCACCAGCGCTGTCACTAAAATCGGTCCCAGGGGAGGCAGCGGTCCTCCTTGCCACCCCAGTACATCATTGATGTGCGCATGCACAGTGGACACTTCCGGCCCACAACATACCAGGGTGGCAAGGAGGTACGCTGCCACCCCGCAGGACCAATTTTAATGACAACGCTGGCGGGGGGAAATACAGTTGGGGGAGGGGTAAAGAGTACCCTCCCTGCTCCTTAAATGTATCCCCCCCCCACCTTCGAATTGGCAGTCTCCGGTTCCATGCACACCACTAATGTAGAAGACAAAAATCAAATTAAGTATCATGTCGCAGTTTATGTTTTTAAAAAATGAAAGGGTTTCCATTTTTAAATCTCTTGTGGGAACTCGTTAAGCAACACTATTTTAATATTGCAAATCAAATGGGAAGATGTTGCAAAGAAGGAAAAAAGTCATTCCAAAGGAGCGCTAACTACTTCTACAAATATTTATATAGTACTTTTCAATAGACATTCTCAAAGAGATTTACACAGAACAAACAAACAAGATGGTTCCCTGTCCCCAAAGGGCTCACAATTTAAGCTGAGCACCAAGACAGAGTCTGAGAGGTCTCAATTAAAAGGTAGTCAACTAATATTCTATATAAACTAATTATTAGCTTATGATGAAATGTGACATCATTTGTTTTGCCTTTTCTCATCTGCTGTTTTGACAAGGGAAGTACAAAACCTGAAGAACATCTTAGAGGAGTATATTTTGTTATTTCAAATGTGAAAAACAGCATTCTCCAATGGCAAGACATTCCTTTGGCCAGAAGGTGAACCTCAGCAGAACATGCTACAACTTATTAAATCTACTTCAATTTTTCAGCATTATTTCTTGTAACAATACTTTCACACTCTGCTGCATTATCACAAAAGAGAACTAAGGGAATGACAAAATTTGCTCCATTATTTGGGAGGCTGCAGTGGCAGAAAACTCTTATAAACCTGGTTCTCAGCCTGTTAATGAGTCAGCATTACTTCTGTACTGGCTCAAATAAAAGTGCAGAGCAGCCACAGTGGTCAATAGTCAGAGATGATTGGAGTTGTAGTCCAACATCTGCAGGAGAGTCAAAGTTGTGCAGCCCTGGTATAGAGTCTCTATATATTACCCTCTAGAACTCAAGTCACAATACCCGTTTCCTTTTCTAGTTTCTCTGGTAAGCCTCCATCCTCTGATTTTATGTCTCAGTACAAAAAATGCTCTGTAAACTTGTGAAGACCTGGCATGCTTCCATCCTGTCTAGCATTAGTATATTAGTGTAGTGTATTTTGTGCCCACAACCTGTCCCAAAACCCTATTCAGCAATACTACTACAAATATTTATATACCGCTTTTCAACAAAAATTCCTAAAGTGGTTTATTTAGAGAAATAAAAATAAATAAAGGTGGCTCCTAGTCTCTAAAGGGCTCACAATCTAAAAAGAAACATGTGGGGATGCTGAGCTGAGGTTGGATAGGGCCAGTTGCTCTCCCCCTGCTCAATAAAGAAAACCACCACTTTAAAAAGCTGCCTCTTTGCTCAGTTAGTAGGGACTATTACATACTGTATGTACATACAATAAATGTAGAGGAGAAAGCAAGACCCATTTGTGAAATAATAAGTTTTCCTTGACAGGCTGCTGCTATCACTTCCTGAGACTACAAGTTTGAACTCACTTTTTCTTATGAAGACTCTTTCCAGCCTAAAACAAGAATCTACATAAAAAAAGACCAAAAGGCTCATAGGACAGCTGTCAACAGCCATCACACAATTCATAGATTCAACCACCCCATACTACTTCATGAAAGGATAGGAAATTGTCACTTTCCCCTTACAAAATGTCAAAAGGATATACAAAAGGATATCACACAAGAGGGTGAAATCTGTACTTCATTCTAATTAAAATGACGATGGGAGAAAGTCCTGGGGAATTAGTACAGAACAGTTTTAAGGCAGTGGAAAGGTGGCAAAAGATGTATTAGCAACATAGCCTACAAACAGGCAAAACAGCTCTGTTAACACTGTTCCACTGAAATAGACCCAGCCCCCTATGGATTTCACTTTCAGTGGCAGCACATCAAAAATGCTTCTCCACTCCTTTCTGCTGTTGACAGATTGTAGTGGTAGCAGGAATCCTGCATGGTACGGGGGAGGGAGGGGGGATCGAGATCCAGGCTACTCCATTTCATTGACTTCAAGATTCTCTTTTCAAATGCTACCTCACAAAATTGCACACTCAGCAGATACTTACATAGTCATATGGAATCTACAGGTGCTGTACTGTTTGTCTACTTGAAAGGCATGCTAGCATCTTTGGAGGGACAAATTGTGCTGAGCTGCGCTCAAACTAGTACTTCATGTTTCTAGCCATTCTCAGTGTGCACAGAGACCATGGCTAACAACCAGATTAGGTTACTTGTGAGTCAACTCACTGAAATTAGTGGGACAGGTTTGGCATGACTAACTTGTCCCATAAATTTGGGGGACTAATCATGAGCAATTTAGTCTGCATGTTGGCCCATTATTCAGAGGGAGTCCTCCACACAAGTATTTAAGAGAGATCCTCAGAGCAGCTTGCTTCCTATAAAGTCATATATGCACTGTTGTACTGTATAATTCTGACACTTAGCACAGAATTAGCTCAGGTGAACAATTCCCCCTCCCCCTGCAGCTCCCCACACCCCATCCCACCCTGTTTCCAAGGATCCTCTCAAGAGACTGTAGAATCCAAGGGAAAGAGTTGTGCTATGCAAGAACAAGGTAGTGGAGAGGAATCAGGAATATTAATAGTTTAATGAATCAATATTATGTACAGAAAGGCAAGTGCAGACTGCTTTTCAGTGCTCTTGCTGCTGGCTGTTTGTTAGGCCCACCTCTACTCCAGGACTGGAATAAAAGTAACTAAAGCATCATTCAAAAGCTGGCCTGGATCAATCAATGGATTAACCAAACACACCACAGAGACTTTTCAGGCACAGAAAAATTTCCTTGCCAGGATTGCCACACATAACTCTTACGATACACCCAATGTTTGGGGAATGAGGGAAAAAATCACTGGAACATTTAATATACAACTAACTAGCTGAACAAGATGGCAATATGTATCTATCAAATGTTTTCATTATTAAGTAAACCTAAAACAAAGGCAACTACTGGAATTTATTTACCACTTTTAAAAAAATAGACTGTCTTAGTAAATGCTTGCAAATCAATTTAAGATCTCACAAAAGAGCCAGATATCTCAAACCTGGTAGTAACTGTGATTATATCTGCAGGATTTGTTTTATGCAAATCAACACTCGAGTGTTCAAAGAGCTTCACAAACATTATCTTGCAGTTTTCTCAATCATTCTGCACAGTAAGTTATTATTCTATCCATACTGCACATGGAAGGGGTGGATTTCTCTTACTGGCACTCCAGCCATCTCTCATGCCAGCAATAATTACTCATACTGCCAAAGTAACCTAAACAGAGCAAACATAATCTAAGCTCTGCAACTTAAGTTTTGGATAGTTTGTCATCGAGAATTAACAGTTATGTATGAATTAACAGTTACATCATTGTGTCAATGGCTGTCTTATCTTGTAATTGACCCCTAATTGCTGGCACTCAATTCTTGTACAAAAAAATGAGTAAGCAATGGAATGGTCTGAGAGTAGCATCAGCACCAAAGTTTTGAAAAAGATCTTTCAGCATACAAATGTTTCCAGCTCAAATGTACAAGGCTAAAACAGAGTAGTCAGATTATAGGGCGGCTCATTCCATAGCAACATAATACATGCCGGATTCAGGATGAGAATTTTCAGCAAGGACAAATATGCAAAAGCTAGTACGTTGAAAGAACAGTAGAACCCTAGAGTGAATGCAAGTTATTTTTAAAATAAGGTTACTTCAACATGGCTGAAAACAGCCCTGGAGCAGCCCAACACATGACCCATTTTGAGCTGTGTTTATTTAGTAAGCACATTATGGTTTACAATAATACAAGAGCAACATTTCACCACTTTTTCTACCCTGAGACACGAATACAAGGGTACTGAATAAGTCCCAGAGCATTCCCATGTTAAATCGTTTCAAAAGTTTGTATGCAGTTAGAAAGATTCCAATGTAAAGTCAGATATGGGGCGGGGGGGGGGCACAGAATCAGCCATACTATAGGGCTGCAACTGCAAGAAGAGACTTTCTTAACCTAGGAAGTGGTAATGGTACCACACCCCTAAAGAAGTGTATCAAAATGAGGATTGGTTTTGTGTACGAAGATCAGAGTAACTCAAGCATATCAATGTGACAAATATCAGTTAGGGGTGTGCACGGAACCGCCACACTGCGGTCCGGCACTGGGGTGGGGGGTAGCTTTAAGAGCGGCGGGAGGGTTTACTTACCCCTCCCGTCACTTTCCGCTGTGGCGCCCGTAATTCTCTGTGTAATTGTGGCGGCAGGACACCTCCCTGCCGCCCCTTCCCCGCTGCTGGGCTGCAAAAACTCCCAGTAATCCTTTGTGCGCGCAAAGGATTACTGGGAGTTTTTGCAGACCAGCAGTGGGGAAGGGGCGGCAGGGAGGTAACCTGCCGCCCCAATTACTCATTACATTACGGCGCCACAGCGGGAAAGCAGCGGGAGGGGTAAGTAAACCCTCCCGCCGCTCTTAAAGCTACCCCCCACCCCCGATCTGAACCACCCAGGTCCAGACCCATCCCTAATATCAGTTTAGCTATACAACACAATATGGGCAGAAAAGATACTGGAAGGGTTTGGATTTCCCCACTCCCAGGGTTTGTAGGTTTCATTTTGCTAAATTAAGATTGATAGGAGGATTGTTCATTACACTACGGGTTGATTGCTAAATAACTGTAACTCACCACTTAACCTTTTTCACAAAGAATTCTGAGGCGACCATTCATCTCTTGCCTCTTTCTGAAAAGCAGTCACAGCAAGCCATAATGTCAAAAATGTAGGTGAACTAACTGTATCAGCCTACTTCAAAAGCTATTTTGATATTTAGGGTTTTGTTGATTTTCTTTTAAGTACCCAGTTCACCCCCTTATTCTTCAGAAAGATGCAAGGTACGAAGTTTGTAGCTATACATGATAAAGAAAATTTGAATGTTTCAGTTCCCAAAACCGAAGTTTCTGAAAGCTAAAATTGCACAAACCCATGTACTTTCATGTTACCTAGACAACTTGAATTTTAATATACGGTTTCTCTCTCTGCATACTTGGCATGTTAAGAAGTCCTCACTTTGGCAGATCTTAACATTCATTCTATTCACAGTTCTTCAACTAGCTCTGAAATGAAAAGGGGCCACATTAATAATTTCATTCCCACTTCAGTTCCCGAACATTTGCTCCCATCCTTGATGTTTTCAGTATCAAGTATAAAGGAGAACCTGGTTAACTGCAAACACAACATTTGATGTTTTGCATATCCGCAGTCAGGTAACTACCACCCAAAGGGGGGGGGCACGGAAGGCAATTAAAGGGTTAAGACTCGCATATCCATGGGTTGTGATGGGTGGAAATGACCTCAGAGGTCATTTCCGCTCACCATTTTAAGTAGGGATATGCAAACCAGCTAGTGGTCAGTTCACTATCAAACTGGGCCAGCTTGAGGGCTCACCCTTGAGCTGGACTGAGCCCGGTTTGGCTCGACCTTGAACTAAAACCCCCCACCAAGCCAGCTTGGAGCCGGTTCAGGGGTTCTAAGTTCTTAACAAATAATTAATAATTTAAGACTCACCGCTGGTCAGTGGTGGCCGCAGGGTATGCGTGTCTCTGCCATCTCCCCCTCCCTTGCCAGCCTTCTGCTCTCCTTCTCCTGTCAAGCTGGCCCTTTTTAGAGCAAGAGAATGCCAATGAGAGAAGGGGGAGATGGCAGAGACCCACCACCTGTGGCCACCAGATCCTGACCCAGACCCTGCAGTAAGTCTTTAAAAAAAAATTAACTTACAACTCCCAAACTGGCTCAAATCTGAGCCAAGCCAGGGTATGTTCTTTGTTGAGCTTGCTCTTTTTTGCAAGCTTCCGCGGCAAGAGCAGCTGCAGAAGGGGAGGGGCCGCCGCCGGAGCGGGTATGGCCGTCTCCGAAGTAGCTGGGGCGCCTGGAGGGGCTGCGGAGAGGGGCTGGCAATTCTGAAGCCAAATTGCCCTCAGATAAAGAGCCTTGAAGGAGCTCCTCTGTGTGAGCTACTTCCATGCCGCCAACAAACAATGCAGCTGAAAACGAAACCAAATGGTAAAAACAAAAGTAAAGCCAATCCAGCTGAACTGAACAAATAAAAAACTAATTTAGGCGAGTTTAGGGCATAAATAAAGAAAAAACACTAAAGGCAGCTCCTTCCCACCCTTGCACACTGGAAAAAACACACAGGTAGCCGATAGGGGGAAGGAGAGAGAAGGTTAGAGCAGAGCAAAATCCAATACGACCAGTCTTGAGCAAGACAGACCGGAAATGGGGACGGTACCAGGCGGTGGGAGGTTCTACTTCTTTGGAATATCCGGTCTGTCTTGAGCATGCTCAGTGCCTGATCCCATTGTGATGATCTCCAGACAAGGGGGGAAAGAAGTAACCCCTGAGGAGCAAAATTCTCAGCCTGGCGAACCTCGAGCAGACAGGACCGGAACTGGGGATGGGCGCCCTCTGGCAGGAAGAACTAGCACACAATTGTTTCCAGCCTGTCTCAAGCATGCTCAGTGTCTGATCCCATTGCTGAGGAGCTCCAGCACAAGGGGGAAATGAGGCTCCATGCACCAACACTTTGCCATGACCTTTCAGCTTGAAATTAGTCTAGGGAGGGATGCAGCCAGCATAATCTCAACAGGTGCTGTTTCCCCAATTACAGATGTCCTGTCTAATTTCTGCCGGATGCTTCTTTACAAGCCACAGTACTTCCCCAAAATGCCACCTGTATGGTATATGTCTAGCCAGAAATTCAAGAGATCCCCAATCCATCCACAGTAACTTCCTACTGAAACACCTGATGCAATCCAATCCCTCACTTTAGCTGCTGCAGTGCAAGCAGAAAGGTATGCAGCAATAGCTAACAGAATACCCTAATGTAGGCTAATGGGTAGAGGTGTCCAGCTTTGCTGCTTTTATCTTTATGAATTTCTTCTAGCCGTTCCTTCCCTTATTAGATTAATATTTTATTTACACTGAGTAGAGATCACTGGGCCTTTAGGCTGCAGCACCCTGGCCCTTTCTGATTCCTTCCCCCTCTTCACCTGCAAAGGAGCTTTGACCTCATGCTGACAGAGGTGGTACTGATAGTTTTTCAGGTGTTTTTTTACTAGTGTTCTTCACATCTATAGCCATACTACCCATGAAAATTGATACAAATCATTGCAGTGAGAAGACTGTATCTACAATCCTGGAAACACATTTGAAACAGATAACAGGCATAACACACACTGTATCACTCATACTTGAAGGCGATCAGATATCTAAGGACGCCCTGACTGCTAGGTGACATATCGTAACTATCTTGGTTACAAGATTTATCACCAACAGGTTTGTCTATTCTCCTGAAGCTTTTTTCCATGTGTTTCAAGCATTTCAAAATACAACTATAAACTTTTTGCAGCCTATATTCCTTCTGCATCAGGCATATTCTGTAGATCCATCATACCCCTAATAAGATTACTGTGAGGTTTCAAACCACATACAGCAGGGGTTAACAAACCTGGGTCCCTGGATGTTGTTGGGACTACAACTCCCATCATCCCCAGCCACAATGGATTTCATTCATTGTGGCTGGGGATGAAGCAAATTGTAGTCCAACAACATCCATGGAACCAAGTTTGAGAACCCCCAATACACAGTACACTTGGCTTGTAAAAAACATAAAGTATCACATGACCATAAAGCAATCACTTAAAAAGCCATATCTCCCAGTTGCTCCAGGCTAGAAGGTGGTGCTTGTTCATTTACATTTTAGATTACTCAGCTTTTTTTAAAGAGTTAAGTCGCTTCTAGAGCAAGCAAAAGGGGGATGGGGGGAGGGATGGAGAAGAATGACATTACCTGTTTTTTAAAAAAACACTAGTTGATAAATACAGAATCAATAGATTTTTATCTAGAAGCAATACAATGGAACAGAGGCCTAACCCTATAGCAAGTCAGAACTAATAGATGCTACCTTCCACACACATGGGTTCCTAAGTAAACTAGGCCTCCAATTTCTATTGATAAACCAACAATTTTCTAAGCAGGCTCCCCCCAATCCACACCCCCCAACATTCATTTCACAAACATTCAGCTATCTCTCCAGCATAGTTTTTACAGCCAGTCAGTTTATTTGATTTCCCCCCCACCCTTCCCTGGGTTTCTCTATGAAAGACAGGGCATCAATATTAAAAATTTTGGGTTTTCTGGACCAGATAATGAAAGTTACTCTGAAGCAGTTCTTAATTTCCACTTTATTTGAAGAACTAAGTTGATTCAATGTAACACCTGCACACCTAGGACCAACTCAATTTGAATGCAGTGACCACGGAAAAAGAAATCCAATACTAACCTGGCACACAAGAAGCAAAAGATTTAAATAGAAGAGTTCTTCATGTGACTGTCAATGGACTCTATTTATAGCAATTACTGTTCATGAAAGCCTTTTTTTTTTTAAGCCAAGGGTTCTAAGGCTAAGAGGTCACTTCTTGAAGAACCTAAGCTAAGAATAGTCCCTCTATTTAGCAGACATGGAAACTGTGTATTGTTATGTGAAAACATTTTTGCAGGACTCAACGTATTTTTAAAGCCTATGTATAAACACCAAATTTTAAAAATATTTATATTCTCATTTTTTTTTAATTCTCATTTCTAGAAGACTGTTCTTAAGTTGGAATCCTAACTATACATATCTTAAAGTAACTCAATTGAAACAAAGTTAACTACCTTCAGGATTTATTACTAGGGTTTGCATTTCAAGAGAGCCAGAATCCGAAGGGTTACGTGCAATCCACTGTGTATGTACAGTCTTTTGAGTCTTCCTCTTTTGAGCAGCAGCCCCTACATGGCCCAGAAAGCTTGTCCAAAAGTCAGGAAGCCCTTCACAGCAACTTTCCATGAGGCACAAAGGGCTGGAAAGGAAGAGCCAGCAGCTCACACATGTGCATACTAAAGCACTGTGTAAGCATGTACAGGCCTGCCTGGATCCTGGCCAAGGTATACTTCTAATGTACAGTCAGAAGTTGTCCTATCTTCCTACCATTAAATATTGTCGTCTTCTGAAAGTCCTCCTATAGGAGGTCTGACAAATGCATTGTTCAGAATACAGTCTATCATTTTAAGACATCAGACCATTTTAATAACATCCAATTAGCTGTGTAACACTGAAAAACAGTAGAGTATTGCCCATTCTACAAGATAAGATTAAATCTGGCTCAGACTGATCTGTTGAGGTTGTAAAACGGCACTGCTCGATATAAGTTTTTGAAAAATACTATAGTGACTAAAATAATTGGCTTGCAATTATTTCAGAGTAATTTCCCTTGAGAATGGAAGATGAAGAGTACACTTGTCACAAAAATTCTCGAATCCCATATTAGGATACTCAATTTTTAAACTTGAAAAAACAAAGCTTCAATAAGCTCTCTCAAACTTCAAAAGTTCTTTGGCATGCTTCCAGTCTTCCACTGTAAAGGGCATACTTTTCCACCAGGAGACTTCATTTGGAAACAAACTGAAGTAAACAAGATATTTGATTTTAGTGTTGTAACAAATTGTTCTTTTCCATATCCAACAATATTTGTGCTCTGCCAGATAGGAATTTTCTGTTAAATGGATATGCAGGATTTTGAAACTAACTACCACTTTATTAAGTCTCATATTTTTGAACAAATCTATAGGTTATATTCATTATTTCCACTAGCTGACCTCCTAAAATATCATGCACTCTAGGAGATTCTGTGAGGATGCATCAGGAACTGTCACATAACTTTCCCAATACATCTGCGCATGCACTGTTGCACAAGAGGAGGGGCTAATACTTAGAACACAAGCTGTGCTTGGAAAAGCACTCTGAAGTATTAGCCTCCAGTGCTATAATTGCAAATTCAGAAGTGCAGGAGCTCTCCATGACAGCCCCCATGGCCATGCTCACCCCAACAGCCAGACAGGTCTAGAAGTCTGACACTGTATGTTTCCTCTCCACTACACCCATTACCACCACCCGGTTGCATAACATGCACACAGGAAGGTTGGGGAAGTTGTGTGGCAATCTTCACAGACCTTAATGCACTCACTGTATTAAAATGTTAAATTATTAGTTTAATATTTGGCATCAGGGTAGTGCTTTTGAGTGTCCAAAATGTTTCATGTATTATTTTGTTATCTCCATATGGAAGAAGGGGGGTCGAGGGAGTAGCTCAAAGTCATTTAGTAAGTTCATGACAAAAGTGAGATTCAGTGCAGAGACATCCTGATTCATAGCTCAGTCTCTTTGCTATTTCTGCTCTCATAATAATCAAATGCATCTCTAATTTGAATATGTTTAAATATAGCAAACACAAGCAATAGGTTATTCTTCAGTTATAACAAAATACAAGTTAAAAAACCCATACAGATCCTCCTTCATTTAGAGCAGGGTTGATTTGATTTAAATCACCATTTAAATCGCTTCACAGAAAGACTTGATTTTCATGATTTAAATCACTAGTCATGATAATCATCATTTTCTAGTGAAAGTATATTCTTGTTGTCTAATATAAACTTAATACATAGATGTGGGTTTCATTTTTAGAAGGTACACATTTTTAGAAGGTACACACATAATGCTGTTTCATTAGGGCAACCAGGCCTTACATTTTGTTGTTGCACTGTTTGAATTTCACACACATGCCTGTCTTACCCACAGAAATTTCATTTGAATCGTCTCAAATGGGGTCTCTTTTATAGCCTGCTGCCATGATAAGGTGTTTCCCTTCTGAAATGGAGAATTATACTCCAAAAATGTTTCCTCAGGATGGCATGAATATGTTTTGTTCACTTTTATTTCATTTTTTATTCTCCACTCCTCCAAATCCCTTCCATTTATAAGTTAGTTATAAGTTTATTCGGTCATTGACCAGCAAAACCTTCCATTTATAATGTATAACTCCATCCCAGCAAATCCTCTACTCATTTATTGACCATCCTTGTCATTGCACTTTTAGAAGGGTGGGAGGAGGGCTCAATTTCGGCCCTCCTGCAGATGTTGGCCTACAACTCCCATAAACCCTGATTATTGGCTATTGTGGCTGGGAATTATGGGAGTTATAGTCCAAAAACAGCTGTGGGGGACTAGGGTTGAGCAGGCCTGGCTTAGACCGTGTGTGCATGCTGCATGTACACTTGCAGAATAAGATTGATCAGGTCTGTTATAATTCATCCCCATATACCTCTTAACATGTTCATAGAATATAATGAGAAGTTATGATTAATGTTCATGATGATATTTGACCTAGCCTCAGTGAGACAATAGCTTCATTTATACCCTAAAACAAGAGGAAGCATGGTGTAGTGGTTAGAGTGCTGGACTAGGACCAGGGAGACCCAAATTCAAATCCCCATTCAGCCATGAGACTAGCTGGGTGACTCTGGGCCAGTCACTTCTCTCTCAGCCTAACCTACTTAACAGGGTTGTTGTGAAAGAGAAACTCAAGTATGTAGTACTCTGGGCTCCTTGGAGGAAGAGCGGGATATAAATGTAACAACAACAACAACAGAAGGAATAGAACTGCCCAATGGAAGCAAGATAAAGAACCTGGAAGAGAAAGAACCTTACAAATACTTGGGCATTCTCCAGGCTGATAACATCGCACACACTGAAGTTAAAAGAAAAAAATTGGAAGTGAATACATCAGGAGAGTTAGAAAAATCCTCAAGTCCAAACTCAATGGCGGAAACACCATACAAGCCATAAACACCTGGGCTATACCTGTTATCAGATACACTGCAGGAATAATAGATTGGACCCAGGCAGAGCTAGAGACGCTAGATCGTAAGACCAGGAAAATCATGACCATCAATCATGCTCTGCTCTCCCACAGTGATGTAGATAGGCTCTACCTCCCTCGCAGCTCAGGTGGAAGAGGAATGCTGCAAGTCCATCAAACAGTAGGAGGAGGAGAAAAGAGGCCTTGAAGAATATAGCAAGGACAGTGAAGAAGATGCACTTAAAATGGTCAATAATGCGAAACTATTCAACACCAATGAAACAAAGCAGGCCTACAAGAAAGAACACGTCAAGAACCAAGCAGAAAAATGGAAAAATAAGCCACTGCATGGTCAATATTTGCACAATATAAGTGGGAAATCAGACATCACCAAGACCTGGCAATGGCTTAAGAATGGCAACTTGAAGAAAGAAACAGAGGGTTTAATACTGGCTGCACAAGAACAGGCACTAAGAACAAATGCAATAAGAGCAAAAGTCGAAAAATCCACAACAAACAGCAAGTGCCGCCTTTGTAAAGAAGCAGATGAAACCGTGGACCACCTCATCAGCTGTTGTAAAAAGATTGCACAGACTGACTACAAACAAAGGCATGACAAGGTAGCAGGGATGATACACTGGAACATCTGCAAAAAATACAAGCTACCTGTAGCCAAACATTGGTGGGACCATAAAATTGAAAAAGTTGAAGAAAATGAAGATGTAAAAATATTATGGGACTTCCGACTACAAACAGACAAACATCTGCCACACAATACACCAGATATCACTGTAGACGAGAAGAAAAACAAGTCAAAATAATCGACATAGCAATACCAGGGGATAGCAGAATAGAAGAAAAAGAAATAGAAAAAATCACCAAATACAAAGATCTACAAATTGAAATTGAAAGGCTGTGGCAGAAAAAGACCAAAATAATCCCAGTGGTAATTGGCGCCCTGGGTGCAGTCCCAAAAGACCTTGAAGAGCACCTCAACACCATAGGGGCCACAGAAATCACCATCAGCCAGTTACAAAAAGCAGCTTTACTGGGAACAGCCTATATTCTGTGACGATATCTATAACAATTGACAATAAAATTCTGGCATCCCAGGTCCTTGGGAAGGACTTGATGTCTGGATAAAACAAACCAGTCAATAACACCTGTCTGACTGTGTAAACAAGAAATAATAATATGTATCTGATAACAGGTATAGCCCAGGTGTTTATGGCTTGTATGGTGTTCCCCTCATTGAGTTTGGACTTGAGGATTTTTCTAACTCTCCTGATGTATTCACTTCCCATTTTTCTTTTAACTTCAGTGTGTGCGATGTTATCAGCCTGGAGAATGCCCAAGTATTTGTAAGGTTCTTTCTCTTCCAGGTTCTTTATCTTGCTTCCATTGGGCAGTTCTATTCCTTCTCTTTTTCTTATTTTCCCTCTGTTCATTATTAATGCAGCACACTTGTCTAGTCCAAACTCCATTGCTATATCGCTACTGAATATACGGACAGTGTTTAGCAGTGATTCGATTTCTGACTGGGACTTTCCATACAACCTCAGATCGTCCATGTACAGCAGATGCTTGATTTGACTTGATGTTTTAGATGTGTGGTATCCCAGGCCTGTTTTGTTTAGTATTTGTGAAAGTGGGGTCATGGCGATTACAAACAACAGAGGGGATAGTGAGTCCCCTTGGAAAATGCCTCTTCTAATGCTAACCTGTCCAAGTGTCTCGCCATTGATTGTTAACTGTGTATTCCACATGCTCATGGCTTTTTTAATAAATATCTGAATGTTTTTGCTGACACCAGTTGTTTCTAAACATTTTAGTATCCATGTTTGAGGCAATGAATCGAAGGCTTTCTTGTAGTCAATCCATGCAACACTTAGATTGGTTTTTCTACTCTTGCAATTTTCTAAAATCATTTTGTCAATCAGCAGCTGGTCTTTTGTGCCTCTGGTGTTCGGGCAATTTCCTTTCTGTTCAACTGGAAGCTGTTTCCAGTCAATAACACCTGTCTGACTGTGTAAACAAGAAATAATAATAATAATTTGTTGTCAACTGCCCAGAGACTTGCGTTTTGGGCGGTATACAAATATGTTAATTAACTGATTGATTGATTAAATCCTACAAGCAAAAGGGTTGTGGGCATGTTCAATCTACAGTATTACGCGGGCATTCTGCCTTGTGGCTTGACAAAGACATGAGAGGGATTAAGAGTGGGCCTTCCCTTGACTATCTGAACATGATTGGGTGGTAGGGAAAGGGAAAGTCACACTCTTCTACTTAGGAAGTGATAGGTTTTGAAGTTATACAGGAAAACAGGCACTGATTGCTACTATGCTACAAAACAGCACAGGGACAGCAACACACTCAAGCACATGCATGGCCACTTCTCCCAGTTCTAGCTCTGGAAGCCAAGAAGCACTGCACATACGTGCCAACAGACCGTATAACAGCAGTAGGATTCTACAGTGTTAAGGCAAATTCCATGTGAAGTTGCAAAATGCCACAATTACAAGGGAAATTCTGCATAAAGGGGTAACTGTGAGATTACAAACATACTGCAGAATGTGCAAGAAAACACTGCACAATTCAGAATTTTTTTTAAATTTTAAAACCAAGATGATGAATTGCATGATATTGAACTACCATCTCTTATTAGTAAGTATTCTACTCCTATATGAAGGGTGACCCTCCTATTTCACCAACAGAGAAGCACTCTGCATTACAGTTCTTTGGGAACAAGATTTCTTATATCTGTCTAAAATTGCATACATTTGCAAAATATAGATTTTGGGCTTCCAGAACTTCCTATTGGCCACTATTTTTATTTCTTCTGGGGGGGAAAAAAAGAAGTATTCCTTTTAGCAAACAGGTAATCCAGGCAACATTGGTGATGGCTGCAGCCCTGCACCATTACAATCCAATAAAACCCGTTTCACTGGCAACACCTACAAAGGAATATAAAGCCAACCTTATAACGAGGTGAAGTGAGCTAGCTGCCTCAGGTAGTGATCATCAGCCAGGATATTGCAGAACTGGAAAAGGTGCAGAAGAGGCAACCAAGATGATCAGGAGCCTGGAGCACCTTCCTTATGAGGCAAAGCTAAAGCATCTCGGGTTCCTAAGTTTAGAAAAGAGGCGACTAAGACATGATCGAGGTGTATAAAATTATGCAGTGGACAAAAAGAAATTTTCCTTCCTCTCTCACAACACTAGAACCACAGGTCATCCCATGAAACTGAAGACCAGGAAATTTAGGACCAACAAGAGGAAATATTTTTTTACACAGCAGATAACAAATCTATGGAATTCTTTGCCACAGGATGTGGTAATGGCCACTAGCTTGGATGGCTTTAAAAGTGGCTTATGAGTGGCTATGGGCCACCTCCAGCCTCAGAGACATAATGCCTCAATACCAGTTGCAGGGGAGCAATAGCAAGAGAGAGGGAATGTCCTCACCTCTTGTAATTGGGCTCCCCAGAGACATCTGGTGGGCCACTGTGTAACAGGATGCTGGACTAGACAGGCCTTGGGCCTGATCCAGCAGGGCTGTTCTTATGTTCTTAACCAAGGAATAGCACCTGAAATGGTATGCATCTCCTTCTGCACTCAATTTGAAGAGGAGGAAGGGTACACACTACCTGATGCAATGTGATGCCAAGGGGCTGATAAAAATCAATTATTTTAAAATTTAAAAGAAAAACATGGATTTTTAAAAATTTAAATTGGATTTTTAAAATTATATCGGATCTTTTTTTTTTTTACACCATTTATAAAAAAAGAATCTAGGTCAAATATATCACAAATGTTAATCATAACTCCCAATTATGTTCTGTGAACTTGTTAACAGCAGTATATGGGGTTGAGAGACAACAGACCTGATCAATCCTATTTTGCAGGTGTGGTACATGTACGACAGACACACAGTCAAGCCCTTGCCCCCCTCATTCTCTCTAAAAGTGCAAACACATTAGGCCCATTCACAAGTTATGTTCAACATTTGTACGAGTGTTCAGTGTACACAGGGACAAATCTTACACAGGTACAGTCATTCACATGTTATGTTGAATGCAGGTACAGTATAGTACACTTCTACCTATACCATGCATTTGAAGGGCCTGTATCCAGATTCACAGGGGTCAAGAAATGTATCAGTTCATCAGCCAGACAAATTATTTTACTCCTTCAAGCTGTGTTGATATATCATTTGTCTTTCCCCCCCCACTCATCACAGACTAGTAGTCTGGTGGATTTCCTGAGCCCTGCAGGTTCTTTTAAAATGAACCCAGGTACAGTAATTCACCCAAACATGTGTACAAGTGTACAGACATTTGTACACTTAAACAGCATAATGTCTGAATCAGACTAACAAAGGCCAATAAATGAATAGAGGATGGGGGGGGGCAAGTAGATCTGAGCGAGGAGGAGTCTGGCTATAAATGCAAGGTATAGGGATGGGGGATAGAAAGTGAAACCAAAAGTGAATAGAACATGTTTATGCAATCCTGAGGAAACCTTTTTTGGAGTGTAACCTCCATTGTAGAAAGGAAACACCTATTACGGCAGCAGGCTATAAAAGAGATCCCACCTGGGAATATTTTAATGAAGTTCCTGTACATGTGGATAAGACAGTCAGTGTGGGCACCAGTGTCAACATCTGAGATTAAGAAACTTGTTGCCCAACTGAGATCAGGGAAGGCCCCAGGGGAGAACCTTATTCTGCCAGAGGCAATTAAAAGCCATTTGAACTGGTGGGCCCCTATTCTGGCTTCGCTCTTCACCCATATCTCTGTGTAAAGCGCCCTGAGCCATTTTTGGAAAGATAGTATAGAAATCAATACTACAACAACAACAACAACAACTTGCTCAGGCATTAAAAGATATTATTTATTTATTCGATTTTTATACCGCCCTTCCAAGCTGGCTCAGGGCAGTTTACAATTAAAAAACAGAAATCATTAAAAACAATTAAAGCAGAAATATAAACACCAATTTAAAAACATCTTAAAAACAAACAATTAAAACCTTGAAAACCAGGTTAACATGAAAACAATTAAAACTAATTAAAAACCCTGAAAGGCCAGGCCAAACAGATGGGTTTTAAGGGCTCTCTTGAAGGTCAGTAAAGAATTAAGATTACGAATTTCTGCTGGGAGTGCATTCCACAGCCCAGGAGCAACTACAGAGAAGGCCCGCCTCTGAGTCTCCACCAAACGAACCGGTGGTAACTGGAGAAGGACCTCCCCAGATGACCTTAACGTGCGGTGGGGATCATGTAAAAGAAGGCGCTCTCTTAGATATCTCAGACCCAAGCCGTTCAGGGCTTTAAAGGTAATCACCAGCACTTTGTATTTTGCCCGGAAACTTATCGGCAGCCAGTGTAACTGTTTCAAAACAGGCATCATATGGTGTCTCCGGGTTGCCCCAGAGACCAATCTGGCTGCCGCATTCTGAACTAATTGAAGTTTCCCGACTATGTACAAAGGCTGCCCCACGTAGAGCACATTGCAATAGTCAAGCCGAGAGGTTACCAGCTGATGCACCACTGTTTTGAGGTCATCCTCTTCAAGAAATGGGTGCAGCTGTCGAATTACCCGAAGCTGATAGAAAGCACTCCTGGCCATGGCCTCCACCTGAGAAACCAGGGTGAGGCCTGGGACCAGGAGTACTCCCAAGCTGCACACCTGCTCCTTCTGGGGGAGTGTAACCCCATCCAGCACAGGAAGATCTAATTCACCCCTCAGATTCTGAGCCCCCACAATGAGCACCTCCATCTTGCTTGGATTCAGCTTCAATTTGTTATCCCTCATCCAGCCCATTACTGCCTGTAGGCAAGCATTTAGAGAATGAGTGCCATTTCCTGAAGAAGGGAGGGAGAAATAGATTTAGGTGTCATCAGCATACTGATAACACCCAGCACCAAATCTCCTGATGACCTCACCCAGCGGTTTCATTTAGGTGTTAAAAAGCATTGGTGACAGAATGAAGTCCTGTGGGACTCCATATCACAGCTCCTGTTTTGAGGAGCAACTGTCACCAAGCTCCACCATCTGGAATCTACCTGAGAGATAGGAACGGAACCACTGCAAAACAGTGCCCCCTATCCCCAACTCCCCCAGGTGATCCAGAAGGATACCAGGGTCGATGGTATCAAACGCCACTGAGAGATCCACGAGGACCAACAGAGTCATCCTCCCTCTGTCAATTCACCGGTAAAGGTCATCTGTCAGGCCAACCAAGGCTGTCTCAACCCCATAGCCTGCTCTAAAGCCAGTTTGAAATGGTTCTAGATAATCAGTTTCCTCCAAGACTGCCTGGAGCTGGTTGGCCACCACCCTCTCAATCACCTTGCCCAACCAAGGGAGATTGGAGATTGGCCTGTAGCTGTCCATCACTAAGGGGTCCAGGGAAGGCTTCTTTAAGAGTGGTCTAACAATTGTCTCCTTCAGGCAGGGGGGCACCCTACCCTCCCTCAGCGATGCATTTACGATATTAACTAGGCCACCTCCAACAATCTACCTGCTAGACAGAAGCAGCCAAGTCGGGCAAGGATCCAGAGAACAGGTGGTAGGCCGCACCACCCCAAGCAGCTTGTCCACATCCTCAGGAGTCACAGATTGAAACTGATCCAATCAAATACTGCAAGAGGGATTGCTGGACACCTCCTCCATAGACCTTGCAGAAATAGTGGAGTCCAAGTCAGCCTGAATACAGGAGATCTTATTCACAATGAACCCATTAAAGGCATCACAGCAGAGCAACTCTGGGGACTGACTGGAAGTAGAAGGAGCAGAAACCCAACTCCTCACAAACCGGGATAGCTGCGCTGAGCGTGAACCTTCAGCCACAATGCGCGCAGACCGGAATCTCTTTTTCGCTGCATGCACTCCCACCACATAAGCCTTCAAATGGGCCACATGCTGAATCCTGTTAGATTCGAACCGAGTTCTCCCACACTTGCGCTCTAGTTGTCGACCGAACCACTTCAGCCCCCACAGCTCCTCAGTATACCAAGGGGCCATTTTTGCAGCAGGTCAGAAGGGACGCTTAGAAGCAATCGTGTCTACTGCCCTGTTGAGTTCCCTGTTCCAGGTTCTTACAAGGGCATCGACAGAATCACCGGCCACCTATACCTGTTATCAGATACACTGCAGGAATAATAGACTGGACCCAGATAGAGCTAGAGATGCTAGATCGTAAGACCAGGAAAATCATGATCATCAATCATGCTCTGCACCCCCACAGTGATGTCAATAGGCTATACCTCCCTCGCAGCTCAGGTGGAAGAGGAATGCTGCAAGTCCAATAAAAAGCAGGAGGAGGAGAAAAGAGGCCTTGAAGAATATATCAAGGACAGTGAAGAAGATGCACTTCAAATGGTCAATAACGAGAAACTATTCAACACCAATGAAACAAAACAGGCCTACAAGAAAGAACAAGTCAAGAACAGAGCAGAAAAATGGAAAAATAAGCCACTGCATGGTCAATATTTGCACAATATAAGTGGGAAATCAGACATCACCAAGACCTGGCAAGAATGGCAACTTGAAGAAAGAAACAGAGGGTTTAATACTGGCTGCACAAGAACAGGCACTAAGAACAAATGCATTAAGAGCCAAAGCAGAAAAATCAACAACAAACAGCAAGTGCCGCCCTTGTCAAGAAGCAAATGAAACTGTGGACCACCTAATCAGCTGTTGTAAGAAGATCGCACTGACTGACTACAAACAAAGGCATGACAAGGTAGCAGGGATGATACACTGGAACATCTGCAAAAAATACAAGCTACCTGTAGCCAAACATTGGTGGGACCATACAATTGAAAAAGTGGTAGATAATGAAGATGTAAAAATATTATGGGACTTCTGACTACAAACAGACAGACATCTGCCACATAATACACCAGATATCACTGTAGATGAGAAGAAAGAAAAACAAGTCAAAATAATCAACATAGCAATACCAGGGGATAGCAGAATAGAAGAAACAGAAAAAATCACAAAATACAAAGATCTATAAACTGAAATTGAAAGGCTGTGGCAGAAAAAGACCAAAATCATCCCAGTGGTAATTGCCACCCTAGGTGCAATTCCAAAAGACCTTGAAGAGCACCTCAACACCATAGGGGCCACAGAAATCACCATCGGCCAGTTACAAAAAGCAACTTTACTGGGAACAGCCTATATGCTGCGACAATATCTATAACAACAGCAACAACATTGATAATAAAATTCAGCCATCCCAGGTCCTTGGGAAGGACTCAATGTCTGGATAAAACAAACCAGTCAATAACACCTGTCTGACTGTAAATAAATAAATAAATAAATAAATAAATAAATAAATAAATAAATAAATAAATATCGATTTACATGGCTGAATCCCCAAGGACGGGGGGACAGCAATAATTGTCCCCATAATCAAAAAGGGCAGAAAGGATGACCCTGCCAACTACAGATGCACCGGTTTGCTCAACACAGTCAGTAAGCTATGCACGAGACATTTACATGGGAAACTTAAGGACTGGTTAGAAAAAGAACATCTCCTTGCAGAGAACAAGCTGGTTTCAGGGAAGGCTGCTCTACCAATGACTGGTGCTTAGTTCTTCAGCATCTTATCAGGAAATACTCCTCCTACAATGCAACCTCCCTTTATGCTTCCTTTATTGATCTCAAAGCGTCATTCAACTCTATCTCTCATGTCAAACTGGGGGAGAAGTTGGAAGCCTCTTCCATTGACCAGTGTCTGCTATATTTAATTTGCACCCTGCATGCAGACATGTCACTTAAGGTAAGGTGCAACCCCAAGGCCACCTTTCAAGACCAGTCTGAACCCAGAAGGGCATCAAGCAAGGATGCGTACTGGCCCTGCATCTATTCAATTTCTACATTAATACAATGGTGGGCCAGTTCAACAAGCTGGGTTTTCACCTCCCTAAAGTTGCTGGGAGACACATTACCACTCTGCTATACATAGATGATGCAGTAATCCTTTTAAGGACCCCCATCAGCCTCAGAAGAGTGCCGAGGGCCCTAACACAATATTGTAAGGAAGCCTTCCTGGAAATTTACCACCATAAAATTTAAATCACGGCCTTTGCCAAAAGGCCCAAAATTCACTCTTGGCGGCTAGATGGACGTATGATTGAGCAGGTCCTATGCTTTAAATATTTGGGGGTGGTTTTTCACTCTGGAAGCTCTAGGATAGCACATGGGGAACATGTGGTTCAAAATGCCCAGAGGAGCTCTGCCGCCATAATCAAATTTCTGTATACAAGCAGAGGACACTATGTACCCACGGCCCTCGACATGTTTGTTGCCAAACCACCAGCCCAGCTTCTTTATCATGCATAACTGGGTCCCTTGCACAGTTTCACCCCACTGGAATGCATGTAATCCAAATTCCTACGGGCAATCCTTCAAGTTCCAAGTTGTGTCTCTAATGCCACTCTTCACTTTGAGACAGGCCTAATCAAAGTGGAGGCCAGGGTGTGGGTGGCCATTTTCAGCTATTGGCTCTGACTATTCTTTCGCCCCATTGGTCTTGCTCCCTTAACCTTATGCGACGATTACCAATCTAAACGGAAATGGTCAATTGAGACAAAAATAGCGACCTTGGGCCTTTCCCCCTTAATTCTACTTAATATGGGTTATGATCAGGCCAAAGCTTCTATCAGACAGCATATAATGGATATTGAGCGCCAAACTGATTTAAGCAGGGACCCAAATTTTCTCATTAGTGAAGGTCTTACATATTTACCCTCCCAGGCATCATATCTTACTCATTTGGAGCCACACCCTCCCTTCAGCTGTGCTAGAAGGCCATTTCGGAAAGATCCCACTCACAGAGCAACAATGCCCCTGTGGTGCTGGGCAGATTGAAACTGAGTATGTCCTACTTCACTGTTTATATTACAGAGACATTCGTTCTTCCTTTATCCACCCATTGCAATGCAAGCACCCAGGACGTTCAAGCCATATCTATGTCTCTATGCTGCTTTCCAAGCCTGCTATTACCTACAGCGTTACCAGGTTCTGTGTGGCAGCATCCCAAATCCATCGGACAGTGGTAAGATGTGGGTCCAAGCAGCCCTAATCTTACCTCCTTCCGGCTCATGTGTACTATGTGTTCATCCAACAAAGCACATGGTCTGAAAGACTTGTGCTCCTCCCACTTTTTTGGGATATAGCTTTGTGCTTTTGATAGATAGATAGATAGATAGATATAGATATAGTTATATAGTCTTGCTGTATTTATCATTTAGGCTTTTATGCAATTACACCTTTTTGTGCCTTTTATCCCTTTTAATGCCTTTTATACCTTATGTCTTTTATGCTATTTTATGCCCTTTTATGCATCTAAATGCTTATTAATGTTTCCTTAGGACTTTTAAAATATCATTATGCGTTATAATTTGTACTGTATAATCATCCCCCGCATTTTATGCTGGTCTATGGCTGTAATAAAGATGACAGATTGAGGGACAGGCATGCATGCAAAATGCAAGGAGTGCAACGAAGAAATGCAAGGCCTGGTTGCCCGAATGAAACAGCATTATGAAAAGTGTTTACCTATTATAGTATATATCTACCTTCTAAAATGAAACCTACATCTCTGACTATGTATTACGGTTATATCAGACAACAAGAAAGTACTTTTACTAGAAAATGATGATTAAATAGAATCTTCCTGACTAGTGATTAAAATAAGTATAATTGAGTCCTTGTGTGAAGCTATTTAAATTATGATTTAAATTGATATGACTTAAATCAAATCAACCCTGTGTGATGCAGCAGAGGCTGTGAATCATGAAAGTCAGAGATCAACTCTTCTGCATAACTTTATTTCTATGCATCACTTAATTGGGATCATTCTTTGCAGCGAGACAGTTACCATGGAACCATAACTCACTCACTCATTTTATCCACCTCATCAATCACCCATTATTTAACATGTTTTATAGTGCTTTCTATCTAAAGGCTCAGTACAGTAACAGTATATTTCAGTACTTAAAATACAATCCATATCTCATTTTCCATTATATACAAAGAATGAAAAATGGTAGCAAGTTGCATAAACAACTTTTGCACAAAAGCAGAGTGTGTTGTACCATTGAACAATTATGCATCTGGGAGACCCTGAACTTTATTTAATTCAATAAGGCTGATCAAAACTAAATATAGCATTACTAGCTAACACACACACACTTCAGGATAATTACACAATGGAAGACAGTAATACCACATTTTAAGCACAAGAGCCCTAAAAATATTCTTCAGTATGTAGCTAGGATGCTCAAGTCCCTATATTCTGATTCAGTTTTAATCAACTAAATCAACCAGCTATTTGTGGTCATCACTGAGCCCTCCTTTCCCCAGAGTTCTATATAGCATATGTAGAAAACCCAAGATAAAATAAAGGCGGTTTCTCTCCCTTCTGTTTGGCTTTTGTAACAGGCACAAGCAGAACCTTGCCACTTCTGTAAAAGTCCAAGAGGAAGGGAGAAGGGCCACCACTTCTCTCTCCCAAATTCTCCATAAAGTGCAGAGGAGTCAGGGGAAATAGTACTGTCTCACTTAATATATATTTCAAAGTACAGTTTGTCACATCATAGACATTAATGGAATTCAGATTGCAAAATCTGGATATAGCTTACACTAAATTTAGAGGTTACTGGGATGTAAATGGATTAGTACCTCTCCTAAACAAGCCTGAAAATGAATTTAAAGCATGCTGCTAAATCTCATTTTAGACTAAGTGGAGAAGAACCATCACATTCAAAAATCACCGAAGTGTTTTTTTTTAATGAATCTGAGTGACATTTAACAAAATTACTCATAGTGGAGGCCAGATAAGATTGTTTAGCATGCAGCCCCTCCAATCACAAGAACTGCATGTCTTTTTCACCACTGATGCACCATGGAAACAAAATGTTTGTGGTGGCCAAGACCAATAGTGGCTCTGTGTATCTTTACAAGGTATATGGACAACAGAAAGATACAAGATATCAACACATATTACAAAATAAAAGCAGGTACATGCTATATTTAACATGTACCCACTTATACTACAACATATGAAGGTGCCCATAAGCCTCATCCCCTATGGGCCTATATAACTGCATTTGCACATATTCTTCCCACTACCCTTGTGAAATAAAAGGGTTCTGCCAGGCTTACAGAGTGGCTCAAAGAGCTGTCAATCAGGAGAGGAGTTTATCCTGCACTCAGAACCTTGAGGGGGGTGGGGGGTGGAAATGGTTAGTCTTGGCAGTTGGTCTTCTGAGGGAGCTCTGGCATGGATCTCTGAGGAGCAAAATCTTCAGAGAAGTTCCAACTATGGTTGAGAGGAGCCCTTGGTGTCTCAATGCAATTAGGAGAGGCAGAGTTGCACTACCCATTTTATTACTAAGATTATAGCCTTCTGGGTTTTGCCTGCTCCATTTATGTATGTGTGTTTTCCTTTAGTTTATGCTGTAATCATTTAGAACCAAAAAAACTCACAACCTTTATTATACAAGTCTTGCCTTGTTTTATTTTGGAGAGCTATCAAGCTATTTTCCCCAAAATTCCTCCCACCTGAACACATCCAGCTACTCATGTATTTGGGTGATCATTACCAGATCCCAGTTCCATGGGGTGAGTGTTGGTGGCAGCAAATCTGTATTCAGATCTGATCCCCCCACCCGCAATACTACAACAGGAACACAGGAAGCTGCCATATACTGAGTCAGACCATTAATCTATCTAGCTCAGTATTGTCTACACAGACTGGCAGCAGGTTCTCCAAGGTTGCAGGCAGGAATCTCTCTCAGACCTATCTTGGAGAAGCCAGGAAGGAAAAGGCCCTGCTTACCGTACAGAAGGTGGGCCACATCATATATTCCCTCTCTCATTCTTCCCTTTCTCCTCTGCTGTCTGTTCCTCTGTAAAACTTTAGACTGTAGTGTAAAGTTTTGGGGCAGGGGCCTGCCCATTTGCCTGTATATTATGTACAATTATGGCACAATAATTATATAAATTAGCAGCCTGGTTTGTTTGCAGATAGTTTAACTGCTAGTAATTGCTAGTTTATTAGAAGATAAATTATACTCCAGAACCAAATCCTCCTGTTACAAAACCCAACTGGACTTGCACTATCTGTATTTACTAATCCTCAGATATACAAAAACTTATTGTGACCCTGGATTCTCCACAGCGGTGTGTAGAGGTGTACTCTTTCCCCACCTTGAATCCAAGAAAAATTACAACAGAGGGTGAAAAGAGAAAATGAAGCAATATACTGCTCAGAAATCCAAAAAAAAGCCTCTAGAAAACTTGGCAAAGAAACTTTTGGAAAAATCAGTGGCAACCACGGATTTCTCAATTTTAAGTATACTGGATTTTTAAATGTAGGTTGCCAAATTTTATAATCCATGGTTTAGTCATGATATTGGAAAACTACCCCCATTTTTCAAAAGTTATGACAAATGAATATATTTAGACACAACAATTGGCAAACAGTTGCTTTTTTGTTTTTGTTTTTTAAATGAAGCAAATGTGACAAATTTAACAATCCAGGCTGCCAGATTTTATAGCCCATGGTTTGGCCACCACATATGCTATCAAGCACTTACTGATCATAGAGACTGACTTCTCTTGGGATAGCAGAAGTTAGATGCCAAGGAATCTCAAAGACAGTTTCCCAGCTGTGTCAGTGTACAATTAGCTTACTTTGGAGCACATCTGCTGTTCCTTATGTATATTTACAGGCTGACATAAGGGCAGCATGGCTTGAGAGTGACTCGCACAAAAACAAAGTATTAGGCCAGACAATACTAGGGCACTTGGAAGCGGACAATATTACTGTAGTGAAGGTGTTGATCTGGAGTGGCCCAGAGTTTATTTGGATATCTCCAAGGCAACAGTTTCTGGGTTGCAAGAATGTATGATTCAGAGTTGTCCAAATCTTCTGGGGGATATGCACCCCTAGTTCCTTATTCTTTGATACACAAAACAAATGTATTTCAACCAC